>NW_026622819.1:1214500-1515000 GCF_023065955.2 Ursus arctos
GGGGCCCCACGCCTGGATCTCTAAGCCCAGAGCCCCCATTGCCATCTTGGGGAGACCCTGGGGGGCTTTCTGCTGTGGGTCCTCCAGGCCCCCTCCCCCAGCCCACTCTGGGTGGGAGGGGCTTGTCCTTTCAGGGAGGGGGACCAGCTCACGGTGCACAGACAGCCACCCTGGGCCCATCACTGGGGAGCCCGCAAGCATGTACACCAGTCCCACAGGTGGTTTGGGGCTGAGAGGCATCCAGGCCAGGACCCCCGCTCCATCCCACCCTCTCTGGGGGCCTAACAGCCTTCCTAGATCGTCCGCGGCAGCCCCTGGATCGCTGGGGTTTACCATGGCCAGGAGTGTGAGCCTGGAGCGCCGACCTAAACTGTGCTCACTGCTCAGGCAGGAGGAGCAGAGACTGTGGCTCAGGGAGCTCCCCACTGGAGTGGTCCAGACCTCCGTCTCCCCACCATCTCCTTCCCTGGGCCTTTCAACCAGCCCTTACCCCGACCCCAGGAAGCGACCCTGGATGCCCTGGCCCTCACACGTCCCTCATGGGTCCACACGGGGTCCCACAGGGATGGCGTCTCTTGCCCTCTCCCTGCCTCTCCTGTGCACGCACACTCACGCAGCGTGAAAGTGGGTCCAGCCACAAGCTGGCTCTGCTGCCACTCCCCCTCCAGGCCGTGGCCCCGCCACCACTCAGCTTTCTGGTCTGAAGAGGGGAGGACACGGTGCTCTGTCCTCAGTCCCAGGACAGCCACACTCAGCTCCGTCCAAATGGGCCATGGGATCCTAGCTTGGAAATGCCCACAGGGGACATGGCAGGCAGCCCAACAAGGGCGCGGCGTGGGACAGCAAGAACCTGGGGCCAGTCTGCGGGGCTCTCAGCGCTGGCTTCCGGCTCCCCTCTGCTGAATCCTCCAGAACTAGCAGCCCTGGGCAGTGCAGATCGGTGCCCACAGCAGCACCACAGGTGTGCACACACATCGCACTGTGTGACCCACACGTGTGTGCACACGTATGCACGCCACACCACGTGTGTGCACGCACATACTCACACACTCACACTCACACTCACACACCCTGCCCTTCTAAAGAGACCCAGCAGGTCTCTGCGAGCTCTCCCTTCGTTGAAGTCTGTCCTGTCCCTTGGGGCGTCTGTGTCCCCCGATGTCCCCACGGACAAGTGTGAGCAGTTAATGTGAGGCTGGGCTCTGTGCCCAGCGTCCTTACAGGTTCCCAGAAAGGCCGCGACTCTAACCAGCTCTGCTCCTAAGAACACGTTTCACGACAAGGCTTTTAAAACAGAGTCGCCCCTCTGTCTGTAGGTCATGGTGACCAGAGTCCCTCAGGCCGACCCTTGCCCAGAGTGGACGGGTGAGGTGCGGGAGGCCAGATTACTTATTAATAAGGGAATCTGGGGCCTCTGAGCAGCCTTCACGAGTCTGCAGGCTCCACGTTTGGTCCCGTGCGCCTGCTCCGCGGTTAACGCACCCACCTATAAATAACGGTGCTGACAGGTCCCCTGTCAGCAGTACTGATGGACGGTCCCTTCTCCCGCCATTACAGCCTTGTGACTATGGGAAAATTAATTTAAGTGGTAGTTAATTTCTAATGAATTCCACTCAAGCGGTTAATGTGGTCCTCGGTGTTATGGTAACCTTCATGGATCATTGCATTATGTAAATAAATTCTACTTTATGCTGGTTTATTAAAAAAGAGCGAGATTGGGGAGTCTGGCTAAATCCTGTCTGCACACGCGCACAGCACAGTCTCGGCAGGGGGACCCTTAAAAGGGGGAGAAATGAAAAATCCATCACGAGTTTTCGAATGCTGAGCTACTCACTTTCAGCGGCGCAGTTGACAACAATGCCCACTTTCACGGCTCTGGATAAACATCTCCCAAGCCACGTTGCTGTTGTATTAAATGAGAAAGGGGAGCATTTTTGCCTTAAAATCTGTGTGAAATTTGGAACCAACCTTAGAGCTGGCCTGAGGACAAGGCCAGGGTGGGGGTCGCTGGCTCTAGCGCGGACGGACAGGGCGGGGGGCGGTGTCCTCACATTCGGGGGCGTGAGGATGGACTCAGTGGCCGACCCCAGGGCTGGTGTGTGTGCTGGGGCGGCGAGAGCCCCGGGGCGCTCTGACCGACACGACTCAGGGTCACCTGTATGGGCTCCTGGGCTCGGCTGCCGTCGCAGGACAGCGCAGGCTGGGCGGCCGAAACCACACACAGGCGTCTCTCTCAGTTCCGAGGCTGGAAGTCGGGGGTCAACGTGCCGCACACCTGCTCCTCGTCCTCACCCGGGGGCGTGCGCATGTTCTCCGCGTCTCTCCGGGGGAGGGACTAATCGCATCAGAGCACGCCCCACCCTCACCACCTCCTACACGGCGCCACCTCCCCAAGCCCCGCTGTCACACACGTCACGCTGCCTGGGGCTCCAGCACGCGGCCCTCGGGAACGAAGATGCTCCGCGCTCAGCGCCGTGTGCTCAGCAGGTGTCTTGCCCGGTCACACGCTGCGGCTGGCTGGGCTCAGCCGTCCTCCACACTGGCTGGCGCGTGGGGGCTGCGGCAGAGGTCACAGCCCTTGGTGGAGAGACCCACGCCCAGCGTCCTGGGGTATCTGGCCCTGTAAATGGCCTCTCCGCGAGGGGGCCTCCGGGTGAGTGCCCCGGAGAACCCCAGGCGTCTGCGGCTAGGAGGGGCTCCGTCGTTGGGACCCAGCCTGCAGAGCCGCCGGGAATACACTGGTGTGGACTAGGAGCCAGCCAGCCTCTGGGGGACGGGACGGTTAGCAGCAGCCAGACAGGGTCTCCAAAGGACAGCCGACAGGATATCGGTTAAGGAGCTGGCTCCAGGATTTCGGGGCAGGCGGGCAGCTGGACATCCAGGGAAGAGTTGGTGTTGCAGGCCTGAGTCTCATTCGCAGGGCAGCAGGCTGGAAACGGAGGCCGGGCGCCTCCACCGCAGGCATGAGGCCAGATTCCTTCTCAGGCAAACCTGTCTTTGCTTTTATGATCGTCAACTGATTGGGTGAGACCCACCCACATCACGGAGACTCATCCACTTTCCCCAAGTCTACTGATTTAAGTGTGGATCGCATCTACTGGGGCCCAAGAGCCGCATCCCGACTGCTGGGTGCGGTCACCTGACGTTGATGCTTTAGCCGCTGTGACGCACCGTCTGTGCTCCTGACCCCATTGGCGGGCTGCTACGGCAGAGCCCACTGAGGGCACTCCCACCGGCCCTTCCCTCCAGCTGCTCTTCCTGAAGAATTCCTCGGTCACGACCCCCGACTCAGAGATCTCCCCAGCTCCCCCGAGCCTGCAGAGTTTACGTGGAACCCCTACCACGGAGGCCCTCGGCCCCTGCCAGCCGGCTGCACCCTGCCCGGGGACGGGCTCTGGCCTCTGTCTGCGGGCGCCAGACACTGGCCAGCCTCCTTGTGCTAGACGGGCTGCTGTGTGTCCGCGTCTCCCCCGAGGGCCCGCCCACCGCAAGGGCCATCTCCGGGATGGGCAGGACCCATGTCCCGGGCGCCTCACAACCAGAGGCTTGGCTTCTCGGACGACCTGCTGTGTTCTTCTCGGGAACGCACTCAGCCTGCAGTCTGCTGAGAGGCTGGGTCTCGTCTCCACTGCCCACGGGAGCCTCTTGGAGCGCGGACTAGAAATCCCTCACTCTTGTCTCCTCTGCTGTGACCTTGACAGCGACCTCCACCCGGGGTGACTGAAGGGCATTCAGCTGTGCCTTCACACCGTGCATGAAGATGCCCCGGGCAGGCGCCCCTACACCGACGACACCTCACGGACAGCCCTTTCCAACTGCTGGCACTTGAAGCTCTCTGCTAGCCACAGATGTTATTCCCAGAAGCAGGGACAGCCAAGATTTCAGCGGCTGCCATGGCGTGGGCGTGTGCTGGCATCTCCATCAGGACGTCCAGCGTTTGGGTTGGCCTCCACTGCTGCCCGGCAGCCAGGAGGGCTCAGGTTGCACTTCCCCTTAATGAAGACCTCGGGAGCCAACAGCCCACCCCAATAGGCCCCAGAGCCCCCTGCCCAGGGCAGGATATGGTGGGAGAGAGGGGCCCCCCTTGTCCTTCAGTAGAGCCTGTGACTCTGGGTCTCGGGGTCGTGTGCTCAAGTGTCACGTTGGGTGTGGAGCCTACTGAGAAAAACCACAGCGTCTGCAGGGGGACAGGGCGTGCACACACTGAGTGGTGGAGGGGTCCAGCCTTGCCTGTGCCCCTCTGCCCTGCTTCCCGCCCTCCGCACCTGTGACTGGACATGGAAACCGCTGCTCCCGCTCCAGTGTCTGCCTCTTTCAGACCCGGCTCCGTCACCAGCCCAGGTCCCAACTCACAGGGACTCAAGGAAAGGAGACAGTCAGGAAGGATGGAGGTCGGAGAGGGAAGGGGGCAGCCAACGGCGGGGACTTCCGGACCTGTGCCCACCCCAGCTTACAGGTGAACTCAGCACTATGTCATCCGAGCAAGGGGCCATGCGGACAAGAGAGGAAGTCTAGAGAACCCAGGCCTGAAAGAAAACAGAGAAGAAGCCCAGACAGCAGGTTTAGGCATTGGAAGGGGGTAGGGAGGGCGAGGGAGGGAGAGGGAGGCAGAGAGAGGGAGGAGGGGGGGGGGGAGGGAGGGGGGAGGGAGGAGGGAGGGAGAGGGAGACAGAGGGAGACAGAGGGAGGCAGGGACAGGGGCCTGGAGAACAGCTCCAGCCTTTGTTGACCCTGACCCCCAGGGCTGGGGCCATGGGAATCTGGAACTTGGTAAGACCCAGAGGGCCTGAGATGCCCGGTAGCAGAGCCAGGGCAGAAGTGAGCTGGGGTTCAGCCGCCCCTTTCCCTCCCCTCGGTGTCTGTGAGCCGTCCTCCAGGCTGACGGCCATCAGCACGGGCTGCAAGCCAGGCCCACTGCTCAGCATGGGGGAATGGGGAATGGGATAGAGCTCCTACTCAGGATCCAGAGTAAGACCTTAAAACTCCGACCTTCAAACTCCGACACTGATTGCATTAAACACTACAGCAAACAGCAAAACTCGCGTTTCAAAATCCCAACAGTAGAGAAGCAAATCTAATTCTGAATTACCGGGAGCCCAGAAGCCGCGTGAAGCTCTTAGGCGACCATGACTGGGATATGAATCAAAACTAACTGCTGGAATCCTACCACCTGCGATTCCTAAGAGGCAGGGTTTTTTGTTTGTTTGTTTGTTTGTTTTTAGATTTTATTTATTTGAGAGCGTGAGCGCGAGAGAGAACACAATTGGGAAGGAGCAGCAGAGGGAGAAGCAGACTCCCAGCGGAGTAGGGAGCCCGACACGGGACTCAATCCCGGGACCCTGGGATCATGACCTGAGCTGATGGCAGACACGTCACTGACGGAGCCCCTGGAGTGTCCGGAGAACAGGTTTACTCTGTTCTGGGAGTGGAGTTCTGCCCTCTCCTTACACAGAGACAGGCGCCACCCACGGTTTTCACCGGGAGGCACAGAAGGTTCTGGACACAGACGGGAGCACCGCGAGCAACTACGGGTTGGGGTCAGTTCCCTTTCTCTCCTCCCACAGCGTGGCCAGCCCCACGCAGCTGAGAGATGTGCTTTTCCACCTCTGAAGCCAGGAGTAGCTTCTGGAAAGTTAGCAAATCATTGGGTGAGTCTCAGAGAGCTGCTTATTGAAAAGATGAGAGGGACATGAGGAGGGGTGGACGTCAGGTTTGTCCTCCAGCCCTTCCCTGCCTGTCTGACTAGAATGTTGGATGTAATAGCTGGGGCTACAGCCACCATCTTGTGCCATGAGGTTCCTGTGAGCATGGAAACGAAGCACCAAGAATTGTTGGTGAGGGACAGGACAGAAAGAGACCAGACACGGACAGCTGCTCTAACAGCTCCGAGCGCCTTCACATGGCCTTCCTCCGCGGACAAGGGCAGGACATTGCTTATTCTGTGTAAACCGCTGTGATTTCCAGCCCGTCTCCTACAGCAGACAGAATATATAGCTGACTGCACATCTTCAGGTGATCAAGCAGGACTCTTCGTGCATGAATCTAGATATGTACCATGTGTTCAGCACAGGATGTGACGCAAAAGCTTAATAAATACTTGGGCGTGCGGATAAACAAACGAGGAAGCACGACGCTTGGTTCACTAATCAGAAAAACACCATCTGTTCTTCCATCTCAAACGGCACATTAGGTACGTAAACTGATCAGGTTTTGCAGTAGGTGATCCCGTGCCATGAACCACCGAAGGAAGGGCTGTACCTGAGACAGAACTCTTAGGAAAAGCCACACTCAGGACTTCCCGCGACGCCACTGACCTGCCAGGATTTCTGCACAGTGTCACGTGCCTGCATCACTGTGTAAGCAAAAACACGCATCACTCTCTGAGGGAAAGCTCACGAACCCTTCACACTGTGGCCAGAGGAGGGAGCGTGTCTGAAGCCCACACATGAGGGCTGCTTGGCTGGACCCCAGAGGCCCAGCAGGCCAGCTTCCTGACAGCTCTGTTTGTGAATATTGACAGAGCCAAAGTCAATTTCTTGTGCAACACAAAAACAGCTCTTTGTTCTGCAAATTTCTCCTTCTTTCATGCTTCTTAAAAAGAAAATCGACAAGTTTGTAGGGAAAAAATGACTGACCTCTAATTGGGAATCACACCACTAATTACAAATGCTCAAATGGTCAAAATGCTTTATACAATCAGAAAAGAAGAAAAGAGGAAATAAAAATTTGCACAAATGCAGCATCCTAAATCAGAAACAAGGCTTACATGATCCTATCCCAATTTGTTGAGGAAACGAGGGGTGGAGGCTCCTGGGACAAGGAGGACCGCCCCCCCCCCCCCGCCCCGGCTGCTCGCGTGCACCCTGAGTGGATGCGTTCCCAGGTCTGGGTAGGTGTGCAAAAGGGGGAGGGGGCAGGGATGACCGGGATTTGCTTGGGCATTCACAGGACCTAAGATGACCCCGCTTGTGGATACGTTATCTGTTAGCAATAACTTAAAATTATTTTCAAAAATATTCTGCATCTGCGTGTAGAGCATTGACTGGTGTCCTTGATAAATTTATGTCTACCCAAAACCTCAGACTGTCACCTTATTTGAAACAGGGTCTTTACAGGTGTGATTAAGGATCTTGAGGTGCAGTCGCCCTGGTTAGGGTGGGTGAATAGATTTGTGTTGCCTTAAGCCAGCAAGTCTGGTATCTGTTACGGCGGCCACAGGAACCAATCCACTACGGACATTCCCTGTCACCTGGGCCTCCAGTAAAGAAGTACCTGGAATGTAGTTAATGAAACCCATTAATTAATGTCCATCATACGTTTGTACCCATTTGCAGTAAACAAGGGAAGGCACTACCCACACCTGGTGGGCACGTAAAATTACATGGCTGTGGTTCACCTGGCCACTCAGGTGAACCACAGAGGCCACAGAAAGTTGCTCAATTAGACAAAGGAGATTTTTGTAAACACATGACTGATGTGTCCTTCACATTCTTCCCGAAGAGTAGTCTTTGGCCACCCTGAGAAGACCAGTTCAGTGAGCCGTTAAAGGCTTTAAACTTTAAATTTAGGGAAAGCACATCATTGCAGGACTTAAACTTGGCCACAACAACTAAAAGCCAGAACGGCCCAAGTTCAGGAAGGATCAGGTCCTATGTGGGGGCGAGTGTTTTCAAACGGCATGCCCGCTGTGACGGGAACCCAAAACACACGTGTGTTCGGTCGGGTTTAGAGGACAGCAAACACTGGAGGGAGGAGAGGATGGTTGTGACATTCTCTTTAAATCTTTTTGTTTTTTACACAGCGTGACTTTTCCAATGAGTAAGTGTGTTGTTTGAAGGTGTTCGGAGCTGAGATGAAAATCCCGGGGCACCCGAGAACCATGTGCGCACCGCCTGCTTGAACGGACCACTGCGTACGCTCACATACAACATGGGCTCCCCTGGCTAGAGGCTGCGCTTGCCGGACAGAGGGTTCTAGAACGGGGTTGGCGGATGTCTTCTGTAAAGGGCGGGAGAGCCCACACTTCAGGTCCTCAACGCAGTTGCTCAGGTCTGCCCACGCAGCACGAAAGTACCCGCAGACGATGCATGACGGAAGGAACGTGACTGTGTTCCAATAAAACTTTATTGACAAGAACAGGCAGAGGCTTAAGACCAGCAAGAGACCCTCCTTTGGAGAAACTGATGGCGCTGAAGCTCAAACATACCAACGGGGTAAAGAAACAGTGGAACACATCTGTCTTCTCCACTCGTGTTCTAAGACTGAAGAGATGCTGTACGGGAAAACAGTATGGATGCTCCTCGGGAAATTAAACCGAACTGCCGGACGATCCAGCAATCCCACTATTGGATATTTACCCAAAGAAAACAAACACACCGATTCGAAAAGACATCTGCCCCTGCGTTCACTGCCGCATTGTCTGCAGCAGCCAGGATACGGGAGCAGCCCGAGTGATGGGCTGATGGGTGGATGAGGCAGAGGTGGGGTACACGTAACGGGACAGGACTCCGCCACCAAAGAGAGCGAAATCCTGCCGTTTGCAACGACGTGGGGAGCTAGAGAGGATAAAGCAAAGTCAGAGAAGGACAAATAGCCCATGACCTCGTATATTCGGAGCCTAACAACCCAAAGCCAAACCTGAGCTCGCGGCCGCAGAGCACAGACTGGGTGTCAGAGGCAGGGATGAGGGTCCCACGGCGCAAACCTCCAGTTATAAAATCAGTAAGGCCCGGGGATTCACATACAGCATGGCGACGACAGTCCATGACACCGCATTTCACCTCTGAAAGCTGCTCAGCCGCACACAGATTCCCTAACCGTGTGTGGTGACAGGTGCCAAGCAGACTCTGTGTGGTCGCTGGCAAAGTGTGCGCGAGTCCCACGTTGTACACCTCACACTAGTGCACTGTACTAGGGACAAAACACAGATGCTTACAAGCGGGAGACAATACTCAGTGGTCCCATGGCCCCTGAAGGGAAAGGGGGGATGGGAACGGTGGGGGGTGCAGGGAGGTGCAGCCACTATAGGGGGTGCAGGCTGCACGTCAGGGCTCGGGCCAGCTGCCTCGTGCAGGTTCAACACAAAAAGGAGGCGGTCGTGCGGGATGGATAAGGAGGGCGCGTGCAGGCTCGGGCAGGGCGCGCGGGGCTGAAAACCTGGAAACCCGCTCGGACCGGGCGTCCCCGCCCACGACGACTGCGCTCATGGCTGACACACGCGGAGCAGGCACGCACGGGGCCCCTGGTGTTAGCGGCTGGACCCCAGGAAGAAGCGGCACCGCATGGCCCAGAGAGGAGGCCTGGGGGGAGACCGTGCAGGGGCTCACTTCTCCTGCAGTGTTATGTGGCTCAAATTCTCTTCCATGGGGCATCCTGTCCACAGATCCCTACATTCCTCTCTCAGGCTATACAAGTGAGACACAAACCTGACTCCTAACTCCTCCAAGCAAAACAAAACACACTCTATTCCAACAGAGACAGCCGCTCCGGTCCTTCCCGCCCCGCCCCGCGCCCTCTAGAAGTACCCGTCATCGCTATTTGGTGTGTGCTTCTCGAGAACTTTTCTTACCGTTACCCAAATTTTTTACTTGGAAAAACATGTGGTTAGATTTTTGAGTGTAAGGCTCACATACACGAAAACAGGCTTTGCACACTGTCGTGACCTTTCTTCCAGAGGCAAGATGCAGAGACACACCCCAGCTGGTGTCCCGTGGCTCACAGAGGCCGTGTCCTTTGTCTGAGGGTACCTCCCAGACTTTCCGTAATCACTGACCTCCGCACAACCCCGAGCTCGTTCCAGCTCTTTGCCGTGACAATACTGCTCTAAGAACAGCCTCCCAGAATCCTCTTTGTGTGCAAGTACTTCACCAAGCATGCCGCAAAGTGGGGCCGGGAGGGATACACGTGTTATATGTGGAGGTTGCTGTCTGGTCCCTGCACAGGCACCACCATCCACAGGGGCCGGGAGTCCACACTCAGCAGCAGCTTGCCACGCTGGAGAGCATTCTCTGCTTAACTTCTGCAAATCCGATAGGCGAACACGTGCTTCATTTCTACTTTCCTCTCACTTCCATGATTACTAGTGAGATCCACGATATCTCAGTGTATTTTCTTGGACTCTCCCTATTCATGTCTTCTGTCCGTTTCTCTGTTAGCTTGTTGGACCTTTAGGGTTTGCGATGCCTTGTGCATGCCTGCGACCTTCCCTGAGATGCTGCCATCCGTGTGTGGATTCCCTCCCTGTCCGTTTTGTTCTGCAGAATGTGCTGAATGGTGACATCCCCCCTCGTCCTGGAGGGTCTGCGGAGGCCCTAGTGGACTGTCCATGCTTTTTCAGGGGGGACTGTGGGCCCGAAGTCCAGGCCCCCGCCCCCTGAGGCGGCATTGTCAGAGGGGAAACGGGGAGGGTGGACAGGACCCTGAGGCCCAGCAGAGAGGGAGCCACCCCAGTGGTGTGAGATTATGTCTCTGGGAACTGGGAAGCTCAGGCCCGGTTGCCGGCTTCCCCTGGGGGGACGGAGGGCTAAGGTGATAGGGTGTGCTCTCCACAGCAGGAGGGAGGGGATCTGATTTTCCTTCCCTCCTGACCAGGAGCCAGAGGCTGCACAGTGAGTTGGGTTTGGAGATTTGGCTCCTGGAGCGACGGAGCCTGCCACGGTGCTGGGAAGCAGCGTAGCGAACGTGGACCAGTTCTCTTGCCATCCAGCATCTGGATCACATGCTGTGATTACCAATAAGGCTGAATTTAAATCTATGATCTTATCTTTCATTTTCTATTTATATCAATACACTGTTCCTTTTCCCTCTATTGGTATTCTTTTTTTTTTTTTTTTAAGATTTTATTTATTTATTTGACAGAGAGAGAGATAGCCAGTGACAGAGGGAACACAAGCAGGGGAAGTGGGAGAGGAAGAAGCAGGCTTCCCAGCGGAGCAGGGAGCCTGATGCGTGGCTCAATCTCAGGACCCTGGGTTCACGCCCTGAGCTGAAGGCAGACGCTTAACGACTGAGCTACCCAGGCACCCCTCTATTGGTATTCTTATTTTAAATTAATTATTTTAATATTGCATAATTTTTCCATTATTGGCTTATTACACTTGTTTTCTTGGTGGCTGGTCTGATGTGTACGGTACACACTGTGATATCACAGCTAACCTTCACGTAATGTTTGCGAGAACCTCAGGATGTCAGCTCCCATCCTTGTGATGGGGTGCTCTCACACTGCAGTCCTACAGATGCTATGAGCACCGTGATACTTCGCCATTATTTTTCCTTTGGTTCTCTCAAAAGGATATTTAAATGAGGAAAAAATCTTTTATATTTACCCAAATAGTTACTATTTCTAGCTCGATTCACCTCTTTATGTAGATCTGTGTTTCCATTTGAATGCTCCCAGCTCTTGTCTTTCACTTTGGTTTTGAGAGAGGTTCTCACTGCACATAGATTTCTAGATTGCTGCTCTCCCCAGCACCTTACAGAGGTCTTACCATCTTTTGGGCTGCATGGTCTCTGATAAATATGTGGCTGTTTTTGTCCCTCCGTGAGGAATGAGTTTTGTTTCTCTGTCCTCATTTTAGAGGTCTTCTCTTCATCTGATAATGATGTATTATTATATGGTTTTCTTTATATTCCTCCTAAGGTTTGCTAAGCTTCTTGGATTGCGGATTTATTGTTTTCAAGAAATATGGAAACATTTTGCCCATTATTTCTTCAACTGTTGTTTTTTTCTCCACTCTCCCCGAAGGCAGCCATGTCATTTATGCCAGAATGCTGGATACGGTCCCACAGCTCAGTGAGTTCCTTTTTTTTTTTTTGGATCTTTATTTATTTGATCTTTATTTGTTATCTAGAAATTCCATTTGGAAATTTTTTTTTGTAAGCTTTATTGAAGTGAAGTTCTATGAGTTTTATAAGCATATGTTGTCATGAAACAGCTGCCATAATCAGGACATAGAACAATTCCATCACCCAAAAGCACTCCTTTGTGTCCCTATGTAGCCAACCCTGGCTTCCCACCCCCAGCTGTAGCGGCAGATCTCCTGCGCCCATGATTGGGATTTTCTGTGACGTCACAGCATTGGAATCATGAAGTAGCTGAGTGCGGGCTTCTGTCAGTCGGTGGTGGATCTGAGATTCGCTCCTGTTTTTACCTGTAGCGCGTCCTTCCTGTCTGGTGCCGAGTATTCCGTTGTAAGAACGCACCACACCGGACCGATCCGTTCCCCAGCTGAGGACGGTGGTGGTTTGAATTATAAATAGCACCACCATAAACATTTCCATAAAGGTTTTATTGCGAACATCAGTTTTCATTGCTCTTGGACAAATACTCGAGTGGGACGGCTAGTAATCATTTCACTTGTGACAAGCGGCCAAGCTGAGTCCAACACCGCTGCGTCACCTTCCGGGAGACTTACAATCACTGCAGCATCTTGGCTTTTCCAGTTGGCAACCATTCTGTGAGGTATGTAGTGTTATTTTGTTGTGAAGGTAATTTGCTTTTCTCTGAAATCTAGTGTTAAACATTTTTACATGCTTACGTTCCATCAGTATGTGTTCCTTTGTGAAATACCTTTTGCCCACTTTTAGTTGGGTTTGTGGTTTCCTCACTGAGTTCTGAGATTTCTTTATAGTGTGGATCCATTCCTTTACCAGGAATGTGTTTTGCAAATATTTTCTCCTAGTTTCTGGCTTGTTTTCATTTACTTAACAGTATCTTTTGAAGAGAAGATGTGAACTTGGATGAAAAGATCTTGAGGGCATAACTTTGGTGCACCCTAACTTATGAAGGCTTTCTTTCATGGGTCACGTTTTTGGTGTTGTTTCTAATAAACCTGCGGATCCCAAAGTCACATGAATTTCCTATGCTTTCTTGAGAAGATTTTCTAGTATTAGGTTTTACATTTAGGTCTGTGATCTATTTTTAATCTTTGCATAAGGTGGAAGTTGTTTTGTGTACATGGAAATTCAACTTTCTAGCACCATACCCTCAATCCTGTTTTGAAAATCACTGGACAGGTATGTGTGGGTCTATCCCTGACCCGACTTTGTTCTCTTCTGGGTGCTCTGCTGCACTGGTCCGACTTAGTGCCTTGGCTGCTGTGGCTTCATTGTAAGCTTTGAAATCAGGAAGCAGGCTTCCTTCAACATTTCTCTGCATTTTCAAAATTTTGGCTCTTTTGCATTCTTAGCCTCTCCATGTAAAATTCTGAATAACCATGGCATTTTATACAAAAATTCCTGCTGGGATTTTTACTGGGATTACACTGAGTTTGTAGAGCAGTTTGGAGAGAATTAACAATGTCAAATGTTCTGATCCATAAACACGGTGTAGCTTCCTATTGAGCTCTTACTCAAATTCTTTCAACAGTGTTTTATAATTTTAAGTATATGGAGTGTGCGTAAATTTTGTTAGACTGGTATCTAAGTATTTTATGGCTTTGGTGCCATTATAAATAGTACTTTTATCTCAATTTCTATTTGTTCATCGCTACAGCATTTACAAATACAAAGATCCTTCGTACTGTGTGGATAACAGAAACACCATGAAACGTTTCTGCTGGGTTGTGGTCCTTGTGAAGTCAAATCCCAGGGGAAGACGGGAACTACTTTAATGATCTAAACAAGGAGCCGGCACACTTTTTCTGCAAACGTAACTCAAATTTTAAGTATTTTTAGGTTTTTCAGGCCATACGGTCTTTACAGCAACTGTTCGCCTGCTACAAAACATGGATAATACAAACATGAATGAACACCGCTGGACAAGTTTGCCTGCTGCCTCCTGACCCACGCGGAGTTTGCTGTTACGCTGGACTCTCCGAGCTATAAATGCTGGTCCATCCAGATACTGGAAGGTAACTGAGCCGTAAAGAGGGTTTGGTCAGCACACAGGTTGGCACCTCAGATCAAAGAGAGACTAACAATCCCAGGAGGGACGAATGATTTAAAAACCCATCAACGCCGTGTTAGAATTCCAGCTTGTCCATTACAATCACAGGCTCCTGGGGACCTGGGCCCCACGGCTTCGGTACACCCACGCCTGCCAGCCCTTCGAATACCTCATGAGTCACTTATCTGTATACACAACACCAGCACCGATAGCCCCGCACAAGGGCCAGTAAAGACCTCACACTAACCTGTCGAGGGGGAAACAACTGAAAAGAAGCTCACGGATCGGAAGAATTAACATAGTTAAAATGTCCATGCTACCCAGAGCAATCTACACTTTCAATGCCATCCCGATCAAAATACTGATGACATTTTTCAAAGAACTGGAACAAATAGTCCTTAAATTTGTGTGGAACCAGAAAAGGCCCTGAATCTCCAAGGAACTGCTGAAAAGGAAAAACAAAGCTGGGGGCATCACAATGCCGGATTTCGAGCTGTACTACAAAGCTGTGATCACAAAGACAGCATGGTACTAGCACAAAAACAGACACAGACCAATGGAACAGAATAGAGAACCCAGAAATGGACCCTCGGCTCTTTGGGCAACTAATCTTTGATAAAGCAGGAAAAAACATCCAGTGGAAAAAAGACAGTCTCTTCAATAAATGGTGCTGGGAAAATTGGACAGCTACATGCAAAAGAATGAAACTTGACCACTCTCTCACACCATACACAAAGATAAACTCCAAATGGATGAAAGACCTCGATGTGAGACAGGAATCCATCAAAATCCTAGAGGAGAACATAGGCAGCAACCTCTACGACATCGGCCAAAGCAACCTTTTTCATGACACATCTCCAAAGGCAAGAGAAACAAAAGATAAAATGAACTTGTGGGACTTCATCAAGATAAAAAGCTTCTGCACAGCCAAGAAAACAGTCAAAAAAACTAAGAGGCAGCCCACGGAATGGGAGAATATATTTGCAAATGACACTACAGATAAAAGACTGGTATCCAAGATCTACAAAGAACTTCTCAAACTCAATACGTGAGAAACAAATAAACAAATCATAAAATGGGCAGAAGATATGAACAGACACTTTTCCAATAAAGACATACAAATGGCTAACAGACACATGAAAAAATGTTCAAAATCATTAGCCATCAGGGAAATGCAAATCAAAACCACACTGAGATACCACCTTACACCAGTTAAAATGGCAAAAATTGACAAGGCAAGAAACAATTGTTGGAGAGGATGTGGAGAAAGGGGATCCCTCCTACACTGTTGGTGGGAATGCAAGTTGGTACAGCCACTCTGGAAAACAGTGTGGAGGTCCCTTAAAAAGTTAAAAATTGAGCTACCCTATGACCCAGGAATTGCACTACTGGTTACTTACCCCAAAGATACAGACGTAGTGAAGAGAAGGGCCATATGCACCCCAGTGTTCATAGCAGCATTGTCCACAATAGCTAAATCGTGGAAGGAGCCGAGATGCCCTTCAACAGATGAATGGATAAAGAAGATGCGGTCCATATATACAATGGAATATTACTCAGCCATCAAAAAGAACGATTTCTCAACATTTGCTGCAAAATGGATGGCACTGGAGGAGATAATGCTAAGTGAAATAAGTCAAGCAGAGAAAGACAATTATCATATGGTTTCTCTCATCTATGGAACATAAGAACTAGAATGTTCAGTAGGAGAAGAAAGAGATAAAGAAAGGGGGGGTAATCAGAAGGGGGAATGAAGCATGAGAGACTATGGACTCTGGGAAACAAACTGAGGGCTTCAGATGGGAGGGGGGTGGGGGAATGTGATAGGCTGGTGATAGGTAGTAAGGAGGGCACATATTGCATGGTGCACTGGGTGTTATATGCAAGTAATGAATCATCTAACTTTACATCAGAAACCAGGGATGTACTGTATGGTGACTAACATAATAAAATAAAAAATGATTATTATTAAAAAAATTCATAAAAAAAAAAAAGAAAAGAAGTGAGGTGTGTGTGGTGTGTGTGTCTGTGTGTCCTAGACCGGCACAGCGTCAAACTTCTCCCCATGCGGGAGGTGGCTGCGTTCCCATGGACAGGACCCAAGTCTCCAGAACAAAGCTGTGGGCTTAGCCTTATAGGAGGAGCCTGTTCCACCAAGTGGAGAGGACAAAAAGCTGTCTGTTTATACGGAGGCATTGTCATGTCATTGCCATGTGATTCCACATGCATTTGTTGAGTGCCTACTACAGGCCAGGACTTGTGGCAGACTGAGAGCAAAGCAGGACAGAAACAGGCTCTGCCCAACCCAGGGCTTCAGTTCTCGGGATGAACCCTGTGGAGACGGGTGGATAATATTAGCCTCTACAGGGGAGCATGCCCCCGGGGACACCTGGCTATGTCTGGAGGTATTTTTGGTTGTCACGACGAGGGATGAGGGTGCTCCTGGCACCCAGGGGGAGGGGGCCAAGGATGCCGCACCCTACACTGCCCTAGTCAGCCAGGCGCAGAGAAAAATCTGTCCTAAGGGCCAGCAGTGCTGAGGGGGAGAAACTGCCTAATGTCACAGACCTATCCTGCAGTCATCGTGGGACTGAAATCTAGACAGGTAATTATCACCCTTCGAGCTTTTGCACTCAACACAGTTCAATTCAAATAAAACATATTATGTTCCAAATCTATGTGTTACAGTCTCTATGAGGCCTGGATGCACCTAAACCAGGGGTTCGGGAAACACTTGAAGCAAGGAGGAGGAAAGAAGGTCTTTACTCCTGCAGAACAGAATCCCACCTTTTCCCAGGATAAAGCGCTCCGGGGAAGGACATTTCCTTCTTTTCGTTCTTCTGAGCTGCCTCCTGGGCTCTGTGCTGGGGATCTGGGATCCATGGTCAGGACCCCCAAGGCCAGGACTATGTGCCCAGTGCCTGAGCACGGCTAACGTAGCTGCCCGTGAGCTGTGGGGGTCATCCAGTTTCCCACGTGCCCGTTGCTGCTCAGCCCTTCACTGGCGCCACCCCTGCATCTCACCCTCCCTGGTCCTGCGGGTCTCAGCCTGGACCCCACCTCCAAGGAGCAGCATGACTGAGGAACCCCAGTCCCCGTGCTAGGCCTTCACTGGCCTCTGCACATGCGGCTCACCCACTGAACTCACCACCCTGTACCGCCATCCCACCTTGTATAACCCGTCCCGGCGGTGGGCTGGACAGGAAGGCTGCCGGGGAGGGCCACTGCGTGGAGCTCAAACCACGTGGGTGAGGCAGCCTAACTCTGAGGCAGGAGACACAGGGACCCCTGCACCACTGCCTCCAGGCCACACGCCTGAAGCGGGTCCCAGAGCTGCTCTGCTCAGCACACATCCTCCAGGTGGGTACCCTGCACACGCACACAACACACACACACGTACAGACACGTGCACATACCACACACGTGCATGTTCGTGTCTCATCACGGATGACAAACACGCTTAACTGATATCTAAAATATCTTTGCGCATGTAAAGTTGAATCATCCTTGACTTAAAAACTGCTTTCAAGGCTTTCACACTTATCCTCAAGACAGAAATGTTGAGAAAAGGGATTCAAAGTCCCTGAAGGGCAGCACTCTGGCTGAATCCAGAGCCAGGCTGAGCTCAGCCTCACAGGACTGTCCTTCCCAGGGAATCTGGTTCTTTCTGACCAGTTTGCATTCCGACCTGGGGAGGGGAGTAAGGCCAACTCTCCCTCTGTCTTACCTTCTGCCCTCCAGCCGGAGTGCACACAGCTTGCACAGAAGATAAAACGGTGCGTTTCCCATATTGGGGCTCTGCTTGCGCAGCTGATGGGACTGGGCTGCTACAGGTGAGGTGCCTGGGTAGCAGAGTCAAGAAGACCTGAAGGTCGATTAGGCAATGTTTACATTTTATTTTTCTGTGGATAGATGGTACCATTCCGCAAGGAAGTGATGCAGTTGCACGTTATGTTAGTGACAGGAACTACATCTGTCTCTGCTTGTGCTTTGGGTTCGTTTTGCAGTAGATGAACCAGCGGCCGCGCCTCTTCACCCGGTAACAGTCCTTGCAGCGCTCCTTGATGACGCCCTTGGTCTTGAACCCCAGGGCAAGCTGTAGGCTGGGCAGCTGCAGGCCGGGCAGCAGGAGGCCGGGCAGTCCCGCGGGCCCCCACGCCCTGGGCTTCGCACCAGCGGCACCTGCAGCGCGATGGGGTCGGGACAGGAGAGTGGAGAGCGCGCGGGGCATCGCCGGGGGAGGGCTCCGACGGAGCAGAGGGCTCAGGGCTGACGCCAGCATCTTCGTCACAAGCACGGATGCCATGCCGGGGCCCAATCTACACGGGACAGAAAAGCAATCCTTAGAGCCTCTGCGCACGACGAAGAGCTTTGCCACCAGGCTCACCCCCACCCTCTAACCCCAACCTCGCGAACCCGACCCCTCCGCCCGCACTCAGGCCCCCGCTCCACCCTCACCCCCGACCCCGCGAGTCCCGGCCCCTCCGTCCGCACTCTGCACCCCTGCCCTCCCCCCCCCCCCCCCCCCCGCTGTCTCCGAGAGCCTGGGAGGCAGCAGGAAGCGCGGGCCCCGGACATGTGCCCGCCGGCAGAGGACAGCACGTAGGTAGCACTTCTCGGCGGCGGGGTCCGCGGCGCGGAGGCCGTGCAGCCGTGGCGTACCCAGGGACCCCCGAGCCCCCCCACTAGCCGCCTCCCCGGCCCCCGGCCCCTCGCGACCCTCGAGACCCCTGACCTAAAAAGCCGACAGCGACGGCCGGCAGCGCGCCTCCCACGCGGCTGCGCAATGGGGCGGGGACGCCGCCGCCCGGAGAGTCCGCCAGAAAGAAAGATGGCGGCAGGATCACGTGGCCATCCCCAAGGTGCCGGGCGCAGAGGCGGAGTCACCAGAGAGCCGGTGACCTCAGCCTGGGTCGCCCTCCCACCTCCGGGTGCCTATGGTTTTGGAGAATGCCAAAATGGGAACGGAAATAGATATTTAGAATGCAAAAGAAATCACAACCAACTAGATATTTTTAGAAAACTGACGAATACCGAAGTCAAAATAAAATCTAGAAGAACCCACTTTTTGTATTAAGTGGACATCCTGGGAGAAATGAGGCAAGGCTCCAGGAAGCAGTGGAGATAGGCAGTCGCCTAACTTGTTGCAGTTAAATATCTTTTTCCCCCTTCAACCTTTTATTATGAGAGATTCCAACAAAAGTTGAAAGACTACGGCGAGGCCGCATCTACCCACCACCAGAGCCCACAATGAATTCAGTACACCTGCCGTTCCGTGTATGCGTCGCGAACCCACCCATCTGCTGTCCGTGCACGAATGCGGCCCGCAGACGGCGGTCCGCCTGCATGCCCCGCCACGACACCATCGACTTGGCAGCTCATTCTTACACCTGCCCAGGCGTGCTCCGGGATTGCCTGGGGGTACCCGTCTGTGGGCATCCTTCCGTTCCGAGAGGTTCTTAGTGCGTCTAGTCTCTCATCACCTCCACCTCCCGGAGTCCAGGCTGTGGGTTCACTCAGCTCCTTGGGGAGGGCACCCCAGCTCTGAGCTCTGAGTCTACTCCCCATACCCACTGCCCTTGTCCATCTGGGCGCTGGCCCCATGTGACTGGCCCTCCTGACCGGTCTATTAACGGGCAGGCAGTTCGGGGAGGGAAGCGCCAGGACCGCGAGCCGGAGTCTGCCCAGGTGTGCTCTAAAGCAGCGGGGCTTCTGGGCTCATCTGCGTGGGGGATGACATTGATTGTGCTTTACTGGTTGCTTCATTGGAGCGCTGCTGCAGAAACCCCAAATCATGCTGTCCCCGCGGACTCACAGAAATGCTCACTGCACAGCGTGAATGGACTTACAATTCACTCTAGGCAAGGACCCTTCACTAATAAAAACATTCGCTATGTAACCGCCTATGATTATCAATTACCATCGAATGTGAAGAGTGCACCTTCATATTCCATCCTCCCCTGTCCTACCCCAGGTAGGAATCACCCAACAGCTGCTAAGTGCTAAAGTTGAGCGTAAAATTTCCCGCCTTTTTCTGACCGAGCCCCGGCCCAACCGCTACACCTGCTGGGCGGCACCAGCCCGAGCGCAGCGCGCGTGCGCGACTCCCCAAAGCGCTCTAAGTCCGGGCCGCGAGGGCCCTGGAAGCCGTGCGCATGCGTCAGCGTGTCGGTGCGCCGGGTCAGGGGTCAGCCCACAAGATGGCGGCCGCGGTGACCTTCTGCCGGCTGCTGGGCCGGAGCGGCAAGGCGGCGCTGAGCCTGCCCCGGGGCGCCAGGTGTTTGGCGGTGCGGACGTCGCCAACCGGGGAGAAGATTACGCACACTGGGCAGGTAACCGCCGCGGCTGGGAGGCCGCTCTCCATCTCTGCTCCCCGTGCCTCCGCTGCCTACGGCCGGGGGACGCGCTGGCCGGTGGGCTGGGTTCCCGGGGAAGCGGCGGCTCTGCCCCGGGTCTCGCAGGGCGAGTCCTGTGCCGGCAGCGGTTCAGGTTAGGGTCGAGGTGTGTCGGGTCTCACGCTCTGACGGGCGGAGCAGTGAGGGTGCACCGGTACGGGCTTCCGCCCGCTCCAGAGCGAGCCTGCCGCCAGTGCCAGATAGTACGTCCTAACATCTCAAGGGGCTGTCGTGGTTAAAACGCCAAGACGGTGTCAGTTGTTAGCAATTCTGATGGTTTAGCGAGCACCTGAGTCTGCAGTCGGAAGTCGGGAGGTGACTGAGGGACCCTGGTATCACACCGTCGCCCTGTGATCTTTGATCTGCTATAGGCCCGCTGGGAAAGGAAATCAGGGGTGTCCCATCCCCTGCTCGGATTTGTCTCTGCTCTTTCCAACTCCACCTTGCTACCTTCCCATTCACATTATTGCCCCTTCTCACCTTAGGCATCTTGCCGAAATACGCCCCTGGTTACACAGCCATCCTTAGACCCTCCTAAGTTTGCTCACAAATGGCTAAAATGTGCAGAAAAAACACTTTCCTGTAATGTTTACTATTGATACTAAGTGACTTCTTTCAGAATTAGGCTGTAAAAATCAAACATGGTCTCTTTTTTTCCCCAGGTTTATGATGATAAAGACTATAGGAAAATTCGGTTTGTGGGTCGTCAGAAAGAGGTAAGCAAGAGATCTAGTAAAAGAGAGGTAGGCTTTCATAAAACCTTTATAGAACCCACAAGAAGTAAGTTAGTATATAGACTTAAATTCTCAAATCGTGAGCCCCCGAGAAGCTCTGGAATTCTGCATTTCTTTGAAATGTCTACGTGTCTGCATTTGTTTTGTTTTGTTTTCCTCTGAAATATGTAAGATGACATATTGTAAGTGTAGTCTAGGTTTATGTATAAATGGGAGTGGTCTTTTCTGTGCCTTATACTCCTGAGACCCTCAGATTAAAGGAAGTCACATCAACTTATAAAAATTACTCTTTCAGGCACCTTTTGGGGTATTCTTGCCATATTTCCTGCCAAACAGACAAGGCAGTGTTCTTACAGGGACTGACAGTCCCAAGCTGAAGCTGGGACAAGGACTGTCCTGCCCCTGAGTGGGTGTGAGAGGTCCCACACCGTGACTGCAGGAGAGAGGATGCTAATAGTGGTGTCTTCCACCTACAGGAGCCTGTGCTCTTCCTAATTCCTCTCTCACCCGTGTTGCCACATCCCCAGTCTTCATGCACAGTGGTTCGGGTGGTCTTCCATTTCTGAGTCCTTTTGTCCTCCATAGTCCCCTTGATCCTCTCCTTCCCTCAGTCAGCCTTCTTGTTACTCCTCAGCTGTCTGTAAGTTGTGTTTCCCCTCCCCTCTGATCTTGGTTGCATAGTCCATTCTTAAATTCTCATTTTCTACTTGGCGTTTCTGCTTTGTGGGTGTTGGGAGTAGGGGCAGGGTGGTGGAGACAGAGTTCAGTGCCTCCAGGGGCGGGGGAGCAGGTGGGTCCTGAAGCCTTGGGGTCGCACCTGCGGCCTGGCCCCCAGCTCCCTAGCTCAGCAAGTCTGATGCTTTGGCAAGTGCCTGAGTCTGTCCCAAGCTCCTCTCTGCTAGAGACTCTTGTGTGGCTTCTGGTTTCTGATTTCCTTAGCGGGGGGCAAGGGGAACAACTTAAAACCAAAACCAACCAAACAAAATCAGAATTAGCGAAGCCAGGAATGTGTGAACAGAGGCAGCAGAGCTGAAGGTGTCTGCTCACCCAGGTCCGGAACCCCTGTTCTGGCTCTGGGTCTCTGTGGCCTCTTCCTGTTTGACATCGTGAGTGTCCTGGGGGCACATCTTCAAGTTGTAAAAGTGTAAGGCATGTCTGTAAATGAGGAGCCCTGCTCTGGCTTTCATTCTTATGACAAAAATTTGGCATTTAGTAGTATTTTAAAACTGTGTGGGCTTCCCAGAGACATTGTTTTAGAAGACTTTTACGTGTACTGAAAACTTGGGCATGGAGCGCAGAGGTCCCCCGTTGCCCAGCTCTTGCTGCGCAGCCCGTTACTAACATCTTGCATTAGGGTGCTATGTTTGTTACGATTGATTACTTTGAACACTTGCTGGATGTTGATGTTATGAACTCAAGTCCGCAGTTTTTGTTAGGGTTCACTCCTTACGGTGTACGTTCTCTGGGTTATGACAAGCGCGTGTCATGTGTCCACTGTTACGGTATCACACAGAGTAGTTTCCCTGCCCCGAAAATGTCTTGTGCTCCACCTGTTCATCCCTTCCTGCCCCCGACCTCTGACAACCATGGATTCTTGTTGTCTGTCTAGTTTTGGTTAGTTGTATTTTAAGAAATCCACTGAATCTGAGCTTGATCTGAAGAACAAGGAGAGCGGGAAGCTGGATAGCCTAGCTGGCCTTTGCAGAGAAAAATGGAAAATACCTGTGTGTGGCTCTTAGCCACTCCTCACCAGAGGTCCCTGATACAGTTTGCCACGTGTCTGCAGAGGAATCCGTGTGGGCCTGTGATGGGGTCTTCCTAAGAGGGAACACTTATGTGCTGAAGAACAGGCCACCCAGCTCCCACCCCTCAAGGAGGGGATGGAAACCAGGCCTGCCATGGTCCTGGGCCGCCTCCTCGAGGCGGAGGGCCGGAACTGAGCAGATACCCGTCTGCAGGTTATAGAAGTAGTTTCATTGACTTTGTGGTCACATACATCAAATGAAAGGCACATGTTTCCTGTCCTCTAGTGGAAGAGCTTGTGTGGACAATGGACCACAGTGCAGAATGGCAGTGATGGTGACAACAGTAGCACTGCCGCCTGGGTGTACTCGTCTGCTTTCGAGCGTGGCTGCAGGTCACTCTGTCTGACCGCGTCCGGACCTGTGCAGCCCCCAAGCACTGCCTGCCTCAGTCACTGACCTCACAGGGCTGAGGGTGCCGGTCTGGGCAGACAAGCCTCTAGAGAACACCTGCCCCCCGGGAGGCCGTCAGCGAGTGTGTGCCTTATTCTGCTGCTGCCAGGTCACGGTGACGGGGCAGGCATCATTTGTAGGTTAAAGATGCACAGTTAGGCAGAGAGCCCAGAACACCGGGAGGTGGAGGGCCATTGAGTACAGCTCCCCGCCGCCCTCCACTTTCTGCAGTGATGATGGGGTGGCTCTGCCCACGTAGACGTGCCCTCACCAGCTGTGCGAGTGGGCACCCGTCCGAGGGAGGGTGCTCTGGGCATTTCCTGCCCTCCTTCGACCCTGTCAGTTGGCAGGCAAGTCTGGCTGTGACTCCGACTCACCTGCTGGGCCCCGTTGTTCTTCGGTAGCAACTTTGAGGCACCACCCACCACTGACCTGAGGGGCGGTCTCCAAGGTGTTGGCGTCCACCTGACCTGCCGTGTTTGTTGCAGTAACGTGAAGCTTGTCCACCTCAGAAGAGTCTGGGGGTGTTGTGGATGGAAAGCGTGAACTGCGAGTGCTGGGGAGAGGAGCTTACGGACCGGGTCCGTGCAGAGTGGCTTCAGGCCCCACCCAGCAGTGAACAGTGTCCTTCCAGGGCTTGCTAGCCATTAGCTCGTTCGGCCTTGCTTCTCCTGGGACGTGGCAGAGCGGACCGCTTGCCTGGCGAAGTGACTTCTCCACCGAGGTGGCCCACACCCCCGTGCAGAAACTTTGGAAAACTTCTTGGGTGTTAGCCAGGATCAGGAGCAGAGTGAGACCCTGAGCGTCGCTCATCCCCTGCGGACTGGTATTGGACACCGGCACCTCCGCATGCTGCCATCCAAACCGCAGGGACGCGAGGTGCACACACACGCATGCCCGGAAGGTTTGAGAAGGCCGAACGAGCCAGCGGGATGCAGTGCTACGTGGGGATTAGGAGCGGCAGGAAGTGGCCACCACCCCGGACTCACGGAGAGGAGGGTCCCTGCGCTTCAGGTGGAGGCAGGGGCAGCATGTGCTAGTGTGGGCTTCGTGCCGGGGGCTGCCTTACCGCCCCGCGCAGAGATGGCGCCTGCTGACCGGAAGTGGACCTCGGGCGGCCACTCCCTCCAGGCGGGGTTCCCTCCTCTGTGCCCCACCCCCTTAGTGACCCGCACAGTAGAATTGCCCACGGACCTTCTTTTCAAGAACCCCCTCGCTGCTGGTCTGTGTAGGCTTTGACAAAGACGGTGCCTGCGTCTGTCTGGCTATCTTCTGGAAGAAGCAAGTGTGTGCCTTTGAAGGCGTATCTGGGGACTGGGGGGTTGTGTTCGCGGTGGCACGCTCCTCTGCAGCATTTCCTGGGCACATTGTCTTCCACGTTTCCCTTCCCAGGTCCATCCTGTCTACCTTGAGAGTGGGGTGAAGCCATGTGAGCTTTAAAATAAATCTTTGGGTGACTAGGAGCCATAGGCCTTTGGCTTTCCTGGGGGGGTGGACTGTCAGAAGTCTGTTTACCCCTCGGATCCAGAGGGGAGTCCTTGAAACTGGGCTCCTGAAGCCCAGGGTTCAGACACTGGTGGCCCGGGCGCTGAGCCTCGAGGTCTGTGCTTTCCTGTCTCCCTCTGGCGGCTCCACGTGTCCATGCCTGTCCTCCCTCTGCACCGGCCGGGTCGCCCAGAGCTCCTGTGAACACTCCTGAACAAAGAGCCTCGTGGTATTTTTGAGCATTTTCTCCAAATTTGTGTTAAAAATTAATTTGGATGAAAACCTCAGTTTTTATTGTGATTTAAAAATTATATACATGTGTGTATACACGTATGTTCAGTTTAACATAAGTGTTGGTATTAGTATTAAAGATACCCGAGAGTCTAAATAATTGGTTTGGGCTTTTACTTTATTTTAAATCTGTAAATTTCCATGAACAGGGTTAGCGCCCTATAGAATGTTGGCTACTCGACTAGGTTATTTTTCCTTTTTGTTGATTTTAATACTGTCTTGTATAGTCCCGTATTTTATGTTGTGCTTGAAACGGATTTGATCTCAGTTTGACGTAAGGGAGTTAACTTTCCATAGGAACTGTCACTCCCAAAATACGAGTTAGAAAAAATAACAGCTTAGTGACAAATGAATTTAAACCTAAGTATTTTTATGCCCAAATGAATTGGCCATCAAGAGATAAATAAAAAGGTAGTTTCCTATTTGTTACATTAGTGACGTGTAAAGGACAGTCGTATAGCCATTGGACACTTTAGGGCGTGTGACCCCGTCTGCCTGGAGCCCACCGTGCTGGCAGCCGAAGCAAGAACGTGGGGCGCCGTGACATGTCTCTGCGTTCCTGCCCTCGGAAGGTCTGGTGGTTCTCCCCCAGGCCTTGCCTCAGTGAGGGCGGCGGGACGGAGCCCTGAGTAGTCACCTGGAGTCAGCTGCTGCGTGCGTGCTGGCTCTGGGGCTCTTCGTATGCCTGCGGGTGAACCGAATCCCGGGAACGAGATGTTCATCACGGAAGGTTAGGGTCACCCTGGAGCTGAGTGACGGGGGCAGTCCTGTGTCAGTCTCAGGCGTCAGCTGCCCTTCCCGTGGGAGATGGTGGTCTGTCTGACTGCCGTGATGGGGCCTGGGGGTTTGTTAGTGTGGCCTTCCTGACACATTTGTCACTTAGGTAGACGCTGTACTGGTTACACCACGAGGCTTCATTTGTGTGACGCGTGGCTCTGTCTGCAGTAGAGGTGAGTGGACATCCCTCCCTCCGTAGCCTGCTGTAAGGTGCCGGTGTAAGGGGAGCGGCAAGGCCATCCGTAGCGACCACTGTGCTTACAGGAGCTTGTAGGACTGCGCGGCCTCCCTGCCTGGCTGCACTGCGCGTGGGGCGTGTCGGCTCTAATGTAGCCGTACTTCCCAGTAACTCCTGTGTTTGTGGAAACAAAACTTCACAAAATCAGAGTCTGTGACTATAAACCTTTGTAAAAATCATTAAACTTTTCCAGAATGTCCACATTCTGGTTCTGGGGCGTCCTCTGTGTTGGTGGCAGGCGAGGCCATCTGTTAGTGTGGAAGAGTGAGGGCTGGGCCACGCTGGATCGCGTGTCCTCTGGATGGAAACTGCTGGCTTTAGGAAAACTGCTAACTGAGGTTATTCCAGGTTTTATTCAAATTCAGAGGTCCCAGCCCCCCTTTACTTGTAAAGATTGAGCCATGCCTGGTCCTTGTTTCCTTGTCTTCACTGTGGTGGGACCTCTCCCTGTAGGTGGGGCTCTGGGCGCGTGGGGCAGGAATCCCACGGGGCCCAGGCGGCCAGAACCGACCTGCACGGCAGTCCTCACCCTCACGTACATGGAATACTGAGGTTGGGACTCCCCGGGCGGGTGCAGAGTAGCCCGGGCGGTGCTTACTCCTCTCTCTGTAGCCTCCGCTTCCTATCTCGTCTGCACGCGGCGTTGCTCCCCGTTGTGGCTACAGGGGTGTCTGCCAGGAAGTGTGATATTCCTCCTCTGACGTTATCCTGTGCTGCAGCAGAGGACCCTCCAGCTTCCAGAAGCAGGTGACTTCCCAGATATGGTTTTGCCATTGTTTTCCACCCTGGGTGGGCTGAGGATGATGCTAGGTCTAGAGGTGCCATCAAGCGAGCTGCTCCTTGGGAGCCTGAGTGTGGGACACAAAGCTCTGCTGATGGCCGAGAGCGTGGTCAGGATGACCGATGGCTGTGGATGGCTTCGGGAAGCACACGCATTTGGAGTAGGGAAATCCCTCTGGATGTCCTTCCTGGATTTGCATGGCTCTCCAGGGTAGGAAGCTGCAGCCCGTGGCATGGGCTGGCTCACCATGGTGGCACACAGGAGTCGGCTCCGTAACTGGGCTGTGGGGCACGTTAGGGACCTTTCCCTCCACACACACACACACACACACACATGCACACACGGGTGCTTTACTTTCCCAGCTTTCCCAGCCTCAGGAGCTTTGTCTCCTTGGCGTTCATTAGGGACGGCTCTGAGTGCCTAGCTCACGGCCGGTCAGATACAAGCGAGGCTGGGCTCCTGGCCTGGGTCCCCTTTGCCACAGTAGCTTGTTGTAAGACACGTTATTTGCCCAGCCAGGATGTTTGAATTGCTGTTTCACAAAATAGAGTCCACGAAGTGGAGGGAATAGTGTTGGGTCCCCTCGTTGTCCTATGAGCCCAGTCCTGTCCGACGGTTACCAACCAAGAGACTTGCCGAGGTGGCCACGCTGATTTCTGCTCTGACCACCCACACCCTGCCCCCCTCCAGCGCCAGCCTGAAGCGGGTCGCTGACATGGTTCCGCGGACTCGAGTTCCCCGGTGCACACGGATCTGCAGGAGGTACAGACTGACGACAGCCTCGGTACCGCACTGAAGGTCACAGCGATCCTTCAGTGAAATGTCTAGTGGGTGGTGCATATTCTCCATCGCGTCACAGTAAAAGGTTGTTTTTGACTGAGAATACAAATAGGCTCCATTCACTGCAGTCGCTGATGTGTCTAAGTTTCTTTTAACTTTTAGGTGTCACCTCCTCCCTGCGCACACACAGGCTCTCCCTTTACCTCCTTGGATCTCAGCTGTCCAAGCACCCGGGTCGTTTTCTCCTGTGGAGTCGCCCACGGCTGGGACTTGTGCTGTGGCCCTTCGTGGGGTTTGGTGCCTTCGGTCTGGGGGTGTGGAACCACGGTTGGCTGTAGCAGCTCCGTCAGCCAGGCTCGTCAGGCCAGACTCGGGTTCTTTGTGGCAAGGTTACTGCGTGGGGGCCGAGGGCACGTCGTGGTGTGGGGTTCCGGGGCGGCGGCCGCGCGCCTCCAGACGGGGTTGAGGGTGCCGCTGTCTTCCCAGCAGCCCGAGCACTTGCGTGACGACAGTCGGGTCGGCCTCAGCCTCAAGGAAGTACAAGGGACAGCGGTGGTCTCCGTTGCTTTACCAGTTTTTAAAATGAGGTTATTTAGGAAATTTGTTGTGTTTCGGTCCCTACAGTTGCAACCCTGTCGTCCCTCCAGTGTCCCCTGTTGTCCCGTAGTGTCCTCTGCTAGGTGTTTCCCCAGACTGGCTGCCCTTTGGACGTGGCTGTTGGCATCTGCTAGACCTTCCTTGCCCTGCAACCGCAGAGGGGCTTCTAGTGCTTCTGTGTGTGGTGCTGGCAGGGACAGTCAGCCCTGGGTGCCCATCTCCGTGTCACTCCTCCTCACGTCTCCCAGCGGGCAGGGTGAGGCGTGGGGCCGGGAGCAGAGGCTGTGGTAAAGCCAGCGGTGTGGTGCGAGCGGTCTGGTCCCCGCATCAGGCACAGACCAGGGAGGAGTGCTTGCAGTCTGGCTCCTGCGCCATTTCTGTAAGTTTGAAGTTGTATCCAAATGGAAAGTTACACATGCATGAGTACGTGTGTATTAGTGTGTAACTTGAAGATCTGCAGCGATAATAGATGAGAACCTACGAGAACGTTCGGAATGTGCCTGTGCCGGCAGGACCTGAGCGTGTGGGGGGCATTGTCTACATAAACTTAAATTCCGTGAAATTTTCCAGCTTATGTACTTGGCCACATGAGTTTTTCTTTTCATCTTGTTCCAGGTGAATGAAAACTTTGCCATTGATTTGATAGCTGAGCAGCCCGTGAGTGAAGTTGGAAGTCGTGTGATCGCGTGTGACGGCGGCGGGGGGGCTCTTGGCCACCCAAAAGTGTACATAAACCTGGTACCGTGTCACCTGTCCTTGCTGCCCTAGTCTAAGCCGTCTCGGTTCTGCGCGGCTTTTGCGGTGCTGACTGACCTTTCCTACAGACCACGCGGTAGGGACCACGTGAAGGGCACCCTTTCTACTGGGACGTGCCATGCGGTGCTGTGGGACATACTTAGTGTTACCACCACGGACCGTCCACTTTCCTTCCACACATGCAGACTTGTCTTCCTGGAACCTCATTTTGGCGTCTGTGTACCCACAGAGCCTTGGAGAAGGGAGGACCTGGGACATTAGAGCAGAGGGGCGAGCTGGGGCTGAGGCTTAGGCCTGCGGCGGGGTGGATGCAGGGGAGGGAAGTCAGCAGCACCCCAGCGCCCATCTGCTAGTGGCCTGAGCGTGCGTGGACTGGACCCCGGCCTGGGGGGTGGCGGGCCTCTGTGCAGCGCCCCACCTGCTCCAGTCTGTTGAATTCTGACTCAGGGTGAAACCTCGGCCCTCCTGGGCCGGGAGAGTAGACGGGCACCGAGCTAAGTCCAGAAGACTTGTCCTCGTGGCGGTCCTTTGAGATGACCCCGTGTTCTGGGGCTGGAGCTAGGGTTCAGGCCACTGCCCGCGGCTGCTGGCACATTGGGGTGGAGCCAGAGTCAGACCCTGGCCCCCAGGGCTGTGACGGTTCTCAGTTCTGTTGCGACCTCAGAGGTTTTACGCTGTGTCGAGTTGAGATTGTATTTCGAGTTCTGTGCACACGTCTGACGTGTTTAGACGGAAGCAGAATATGGAAATGTGAGATCGTTCTTCTCGACTCTTTTCAGGACAAGGAAACAAAGACGGGGACATGCGGCTACTGTGGACTGCAGTTCCGACAGCACCATCACTAGCGCCTGCTGTGCATCACAGTCCCGGGGCCGTGCGCACAGCACAGTGCAAGTGTACAACAGAGCCTCTTGCTGGTGCCGAATAAACGGTGTTGTGATCAAGGATGGTGAGCCACGTGATTGTTTCTTTCAGAGAACCGACGGTGGAAAATGAAGGTTCACTCAGCGTCCGAGATCAGACAAAATTGGGCGCGTTCAGGGTGGTATGGCCGTAGACTGAAGGTTCACTTAGGAGCGCAGACCAAAGTGGGATCCTCCTCCAGGCGCATGCCAGCTGCGCTGCAGCACGTCCTTTACTCCGTGCGACCGCACTGGGTGGCTCAGGGAAGGGAGGGGGCGAGGGCTGCCCTGAATCTGCAGACAAAACATGGATTCATCAAGCTTAGGGCTCCCCCAGGGGCTGGTGCTGGGCTCAGGCCTCCGTGCTCTGAATGGAAGCATGTGCCCCCCGTCACTTACCTGCAGTCACACTTCCCTTCTGTCCTCTTGTTTGCAATGAAATGCAGAATCTTAAAGCCCGGGAAGCATCTTATTAACAGTCACATGGTGGCTGGATTCAGGGCCATCTGCGTGTGAAAAGAGCAGTAAGGTAACAGAAAAGTAACAAGAGGACTTTGGAGGGAAGGGAAGGGAGGCTGAGTAGAGTGCCCGCAAGCCCTGACACACGGTACGTGGGGTCCAGGAGGAGGCAGTGATGGGGCAACGCAAGGCGAGGCACTGTGAGCCCAGGAGGGAAGGAAGCTGAAGGGAAACGTGCACAGCATGGGGCACACCAACATCCCAGCAAGACTGGTGAGAAGACACAGCTACGTGTATTCTGATTCTAAATACATGTCAGCTCCAAACTGGGGGGTCTAGAGGAAAGAACTGTTTGAGCTTCCAGATGAAAGGACAGATTCCCTAGAGGAGCCGTTACCAAAAGGACATGTAACCCTTCAGTCCTGGGAGCTGGAGACGGTGAAGAGCATCACTAGCCTAGAATATGGGTGACTATTCTAGGGTGACTAGTCACCCACCCAGAGGGGCGTGCTTTGTGGATGCGGGAGTGCAAAGCCCCTCCTGGACCCCTTGTGGGGCCAGCCCGGGCCTCGGGGGCAAGGGGCGGCGCTGGGTGGGGCCTGCCGATTGTGCTCACCTGTTCGCGCTCTGGGCACACCTGGGAGCGCACAGTGGGTCCTCATGAGGCTCTTCTGCAGAAGTGCCACTGAGCAAGCGGAGGAGGGGCAGACGGTGGGGGAAAGGGGTCCAGGGACTCCAGGGTCACGGGGCAGGTGTGGGGGGAGTGGAAGGGGCCGGCGGTTTCGTCGGGGTGGAGCGGAAGCAGGATGACAGGAGGGACATCAGGCGGCCTTGGTGTCCAGTAGCCGCAGAGACCTGTCTGAGCTGCACCTGGGTGGCGTGGCGCCCTCCAAGGGAGCGGACCTGACTGGCACATGCCTGGGACTGCGGGGGCTGGAGGGCGACCGGCAGCCCAGACGCCTGTGGGAGGGGGGCCCCCGGGCCGAGCTCTGATTACAGATGGGCCTTCTGTCCAATTGGCCAAGATTTTAAACTTGAGTGGAGTTCTACCAAACTCTGTCTCCATCTGTTGGAATGTGATGCTTTTTTCCATTAAATACGTGACACGGTGAATTAGTCTGATTTTCTAAAGTGAAACCATTCCTTTGCCGGGAGAGGGCCAACTCACTCCTGGTCTGGAATCCTTTTCCTGCGGGGCCTCCTGTGGTTTGGGACTTGCGCATCTACGTTTAGGCTTGGATGAGGCTTTTTAACATTTCCTTTTTCTCTGTCCTGAGTCTTGGTGTCAGGGTTGTGCTCCCCTGCAGCTGGGGAGCCCCCAGGTTCTCTGCTGTCCAGAAGAGAAGGGGCAAGTTTGCAATGACTGACGGGGGTGCTCAGGAAAGTCCTGCGGGCCTGGTGCTGTGGTGGGAAGGGTTGATTTCCCGTCAGTTTCTAGTGCATTCCCGGTTCTCCTTGAGCCAGTTTTGGTGCCTTGTGTTTTTTTTCTCGAGATCTAGCCGTTTTACCTAGATTCCCACGGGTCCTGGCGTAAAGCCGTCGGGAGTGCTTCCTTGAGACCCCTCGGTGCTTCCCCGTCTGTATGGCCTCCCCTCCTGAGGGTCCTGGGTGCCTCTTTGGAGTTTTGTCCCGGCTGCGTCTCTCCAGAAGTTCATCGACCACTTAGCAGACTTTGTCCATCTGCTTGGCTGTAATTTGGGCTTTGTTTGATTGACTTCTGTCCATTACCTTCGATTTCTATGTTCTTGCTGTTTATTTTGAGGTTCTCCTAACTTCTCGAGGTGGCGGCTTTACCGTGTTAATGTTCAGCTCTCCTCTTCTCCTGAGTAACGCTATGAAGTTCACTCTACTCTCCGCTTTAGCTCACCCCCTTGTTTGGATGGGTTGTTTCCGTTACTGTTCAGTTTTAAGTTTAAGTGCGTAATTACGAGTGCTCTTAGTAATCTGTGTCCTGGTCTGAGAACATGTTCTGGACGATCCCGTCCTTTGAAGTCTGTTGGTTGAGACTCGCTTCACGGGGCGTTGCGTGGCTGGCTGCTCTGAGCGCCCTGGCTGCGCTCACAGAGGCTGATGCCCTCCGGCAGGTGCAGCGTGGCCGGCGGCGGATGCGGACGCCCCCAGATGTGGGTTGGGGTGCTCCTCCACCAAGTTCTCTCTCTTCTTTCTTGTTTCCCTTTTTAAAGAAGGATGTGTGAGGCTCTGCTCTTCGTTTCCTCAGACTTAAAATGGCCGTTTCACTGAATTGAACCTCTTACAATTATGAAGTGATCATGGTTGTTGCTCGTATATTTTCCTTTCAGTTGTTTTGCTTTTCTTAATTTGGCCGCACCAACTTCCTTAGATTGGTATTTGCATGTTCTGCGTTTTTAGTCCTTTTATCTTCAACAGGAATGTATCCTTATGTTTTTATTGCATCTCCTGGAAACAAAATGTAGTTGGAATTTTTGCTAGGTTGTTTAAGATTCTTTATGTTCTAACTGGAGATTTCAGTCCATGTTTATGGAACGTAAAATACTTTGGTGTAAACTGTCATCTTATTCTGCTACCAGTCCCAGCTCTTGCATGGTTCTGTGTCTTCTTTACTTGAAAGAATTCATTTTTTTGTTCTCTTTTCCCTGTAATACATTACAAGTTGAGTTTTCTTTAAAACAGAAAAGTCAAATGAAGACTGGGGAAATTACTGGCAGCTCAGATGGTAAAGAAACTCCTCATATCCTCAGAGGTCGAAAGGAAAAAGATTCCATCTTGGAGGGAAAATGGGAAAAGGCACAGACACCCGATGAATGAAGCACGAAGGGCCGTGCACCACACGGGGGGGTGCAGGCAGATCGCACGTGCCCGGTGAATATCCACACCCCGTGGCCCAGCCGCGTATGCCCCAGGGGAGCCGAATTCTGCACCGAGATGGACCTGCAGTGCTTCGTTGGGAAATTGTCCCAGGAAGTCCACCGGCACACATGGGAAAGATGCCACGTGCATGTTCATGCTCGACTGTTCAGGCAAATTATACCAAACGGGGGCCTAGGAGGTCGCTTCTCTTGCCTGAGGCAGTGTGCTGGCTGAAGCCATTAGAAGTGACCCTGTGGACTGTGGCGTGCCGACCGTGGCTGTGCTGACCAGTGTGTGCTGACCGCCGTGTGCTGACCATGGCCGTGCTGACCGCCGTGTGCTGACCGTGGCCATGCTGACCGCCGTGTGCCGACTGGCCGTGCTGACCGCCGTGTGCCGACTGTAGCGTGCTGACTCCCATGTGCTGACCGCCGTGTGCTGACCGCCATGTGCTGACCGTGGCCGTGCCGACTGCCGTGTGCTGACTGCCGTGTGCTGACCATGACCATGCCGATTGCCATGTGCTGACCGCCGTGTGCTGACCGTGGCCGTGCCGACTGCCATGTGCTGACTGTGGCCATGCTGACTGCCGTGTGCTGACTGCCGTGTGCTGACCGTGGCCGTGCCGACCGCTGTGTGCTGACTGTGGCCGTGCTGACTGCCATGTGCCGACTGCAGCGTGCTGACTGCCATGTGCTGACCGCTGTGTGCTGACCGTGGCCATGCTGACTGCCTCGTCCAGACAGCCGCAGGTACACGGGGCATGCCCAGTCAGGAGCTTTTAGCCAGACTGCTGGACGCCCGTGTGTTGTTGCTGCTCACTCACTGAAACAATGGCTGTTTGGGAATGTGGTTTGGGTGACCCCTACTATCCTCACTGTCCTTCTTAGATTTTATAAGTCATGTAATAAACCATAACCCTTCTGTTTGCATACAGGGTTTTCTGGGGCGGTAACGTCCTGTGAGCATAGTGGTTTGGGAGTTTCGGAGCCAGAAAGGCCACTGTTCCTGTCAGGCTGCAGAAGCCGGAGTATGGGGTTCACATGGGGTGCCCCGAAGTTGCACTATTCCTCAGGTCGCCTGGCAGACACCATAGCCCCGGTCATCGAGGCTAAAATAGTGGGGTAGCAGCTGTCTGCAATTCTGCAGCCAGCAAGCCCCACCCCCAAAGCTGGAGCATGGGGTGGGTGGAGGTGGGGTGGGTGATGTCATCACATGGAATATGGGGGCAGGTCTGGATGACATCACACGGAGTATGGGTGGGGCGGGTGGTGTTATCAGGCAGAACATTGAGGCTAGGGGTTGGATAATATCATCACGCAGGGGTTCAGGGGCCTGGATGATGTCATCCACATGAAGCTTGGGGTTGCGGAGTCAGATGACATGGAGAGCATTGTGGCGGGTCGGGTGCTGTGATTGCGGGAAGCATGGGGGTGTGGGGTTGGATGATGTCACACGTAGAATATGGGGTGTGGGGTCTGGATGGTGTCATCTGGCAGAGGATGGGGGCTCATGGGGCCCGAGTGATGTCTACAGGAGCATCTGAGGCAGGGGATGCAGGGGTCTGGGTGACATCATCCCTGAGCCCCTGATCTCTGCCTCAAGAGGTAGGGGTCCCCCTGGGTCGGGCATGTCAGAAATGGGCTCATGAGTTTGAACCTAGTGTGTATGTGTGAGACAGTCACATGGGTTTCGGGTGGACGTGTTGGGCACCTGTCCCCCTCCCACCGTGACTTTGGTGATTTACAGCGTCTCTGGGAGTCCAGAGACAAAAGGTGAGGTTTCCCAGCCCTGCCTGAACGAGCCGTGCCAAACTGGAGGCTGAGAACACAGCACCGCACGCTCTCGGGGTGAAAGTCTGAAGTCAGGGTGTCCCCGGGGCCCCCGGTGCTCTCCCTTGGAAGGCACAAGCGAGCGTCCTCCTGGCCTGCGGGCAAGCCTGGGGGTCCTGGGTTTGCAGACCATCACCCATCTCTGCTCAGTGCTCGCTGGCTCTCCTGTCCTTGAGTGTCTGTCCTCGTATGGCCTTCCTGTAAGGACACCCACCCCTGGCAGGGTCCCCCTGCTCCACCGTGGCCTCATCTTCAGTGACACCTGCAAAGACCGGGTTTCCAAATAAGGCCCATTCTCCCATACTGGGTGGATGAGGGTCTGGGGGCACGCTCCCTGCTGTTGACTCCCGCACCCTGTTCACTAGACTGCCCACCTGGCATCCAGCAGCAGACTGCCATGGGGAAGAGTCAGGTGTGTGGGGGACACACCTCTGCGGGCATTATGATGGCATGACCACCCGCCGCCTCACAAGGGCTCGGCTCAGTGTGCACAGGGGGACAGCTTCTCTCCGCAAGGAGCCACAAAGCAAGTGGGGTTTCACCTTCTCTTTATGAGATAGTGTTCTGAATAAACACGCAAACCTGAGGAATTTGCATAAGGTAAAAACGCCATGTCTTCGTCTCCCAGTGAATCTGGAGACATAAAAATGGAAATCACTATTTCTGAAACCAGATGAAGCAAACAAAAACCTATTAAAGTGGGAACATCCAAATACAGATTTTCATCAAATGGACCAGACCACAGAGGAGCGATTGCGATCCCCGCCTGAGGCGCGAGGCTTCATTTGGGGGTCGCTCCCTCGTCCCAGCTCAGGAGTAACGCGGCTTTCAAGGCACTTCGCAGGGGACCTGTGTCCTCCGGAAGCTCTACGGGCGCAGTTCTGTCCGTGAGTTCAGCGGGTGCACCTCACGGCCCCCCCCAGCGGGCCTCCCTGTCCTGCAGGTGCGGAAGATTGATGGCCTACCCCAGGTGCAGCTCCGGGGCCTCCTTACGGTGCGGCCTCATCCTGACCCACCACGACCTCAGGGGAGCTGGTTCTCAGCCCAGCCCTGCTCCCCACACGGCCACCTACCCTAACTTCACTCCTTGGGGGTCACTGAAAGGAAAAGCAAACATTACAAGCACTGGGCTTTAAGAAGAGGAAATGTGTCACAATGGCTGGTTTTCCCCAAGCAAGTCAGTAAGCTCCGCTTACGGGCCGTGTCCCCGCTTCGTGGTCACCCCGTGAAGCCTGTCTGCCCACGGTCAGGAGTGGCATCACCAGGACACTCACAGCCCTCTCTGAGGCCCTGCCTGTAGGTGAGCCCTTGTCCTTCTGAAAGCACGGCCCCCATGGCCTCCAGGCTGAAGACACAGCCAGCTCTCAGCACAGCCCGTGAAGGGAAGAACGTTAGACACGAAAGAGCAGGGGAGGCGAAGATCTGCCAGAATTAACGGAGGATGGAGTGGAAGGCTTCCCCTGGGGCAGGGACAGGGCCGTGTGGTGGGCTGGCAGGTCAGTGCTCTGCAGGCAATGAGGCCCGGCTACTGGACCAGCCCAGCAGAGCCCTGGCGGGGGGTGGAGCGCGGCCGTTCAGAGCTCTGTCCCCAGCGGGCATCCTCTCCGTGGGCTGTGGGGACTCACAGGGAGGGCTCCGCACTTCTCAGCGGCAGCTGTCCTTTGTAGGCCAGGATCGACACCAGGAGATGCTGTCCTTTAGCCGGGTCCCCGAATCCACAGGATGGTGGAGACCGGGAACAGCAAGCACGGAATTGTCAGAGGCCAAGTGCGTGATTCTGAGCAAGGGGCGTTTCCCTGGAGCTCCCTGAGGTTACAGCTCAGGGCCGCGGTGCTACCCAGGGTGAGCCAGATGGACAGCTCTGAAGCGCCTGCTTGTGTAAGAACAGACCAACCCCGGGTTCCAGGTCTGAGGCGAGCCATGGCAGGAGGCGGGGAGGCTGGCGCACCTTGGGAAGGGTGCTGAGGAGCACGCATGGGCGCGGTCAGTGTGACGGATGCTCACGACCCTTCCAAGCTTCCCGAGGAGACTTCACCTGGAGTGACAAGAACCAGGAGGGCCTCGGCTCCGAGCCCACGTGGGCGTGGCACCTGGGACGCACCAGGTCCCTCCTCTGCTCCCGGTCCGCACCGCCCGCACTACCCGCACTACGTGGCCGCCCCTGCCTTCCCTGATTCGTGTTTGGGTGACGTTTCTCCCCCTTCCTCCTCCAGCCTGCCCGCGGTGCTCGCGGGGAGGGCCTCGTAGACTGTTGGCACTGAACATCGTTATTAGTGTGTTATGTCTGCCCCTTTCTTTTTTTTTTTTTTTTTTTAAGATTTTATTTATTTGAGAGAGAGAAAACGAGAGAGAACATAGGAGGGGAGGGTCAGAGGGGGAAGCAGACTCCCCAGCGAGCAGGGAGGCCGAGGCAGGACTTGATCCTGGGACTCCAGGGTCATGACCAGAGCCGAAGGCAGACACTTAACCAACTGAGCCACCCAGGCACCCCGTGCTTCAGACTCTTCTCAGACCTCCTTCAGCCCTGCGTCGGGCCCGTGAGGCAAAGGGGAGACCCAGCCACTGAGCAGCACGTCCGTAGCTCCTCGGGCCCAAAGTCCCTCTCAGAGTCCCTCTGTCCTCTGCTGTGCGTGCGGTGCCCATGTTCTCCGGGGCACTTAGCAGGAGCAGCGGGGAAAGCATGCGGGTTCCACCTTCCCTGAAGCAGAGGACCGTGGCGGATTCCTTCAGAGGAAGGACGTGTGGTTCGGGGACCGGCACTGCTGGGCTTTGGTGAGCAACTCAGCTGGTGGGGGCAAGATCATGGCCTGTGCTGAGGTCCGTTTGTGCGCGGGCGTGTTTGTCAGAGCTGCCCAGTGTGTGGGCCCGGGCCCCTGCTGCCCCACCAGAAAGCACCTCTGTATGAATCCCGTCCGGGCTCGGCTTGGCCTCCTGGTGCTTACACACACAGGGGCCGCTGGGCCAGGGGCCATGGAGGCAGGGACGAAGGCCATGCCTGGGATCCCTCCCGCCAGCCTGATGGAGGTGCCTTTTACCAGCTCAGGGACCAGTGCTGGACGCTGGCATGGGCCCCTCCTGCAAGGGGACCAGCCAGGGCCTCGGGGTTGCCCTCACTGGGAGTGACCCCCCTCTGGGGATGGCGGCTGTCCCTGCTCCCCCGGCCTCTGCCTCACCTCTGGCAGGTGTCTGCACGGTCCTCCAGGGAGTGGGTGTCCCCGAGTGGTGGCCAGCCCATGGGCCTGGGGGGCAGGATGGGAAGCAGGACCAGCCCGCCTGCTCTGTCGTCAGGCTCAGGGGCACATTGGGAATGTGTGCTTCTCATTCCTGTGGCCTTGGGCTCCATGGGTTCCACATGTTGCACTCAGGTCCTCACCCAGCAGGCCCGGCGAGGGCTGGCCCGGCGAGCACGAGGACTCGCCACAGCTGAGGGCCCCCTGGCCGTCAGTGCCATTCTGTGCCCAGTCGGGGTCACTAATGGCCCATAAAGCAACGGACAAGGCAAATGAGCCCTCAGACTTCCTGGGGTGAAGGCCTGGGTCCCCCAGCAGCTGACGCGGCCGAGGAGAAGGGCGATGGGCGGTGTTGGCGGACGAGGCAGCCCCTGGCAGCCCCGCGGTCGTGTGCGGCAGCAGGGGTCTTCCTTCTGGAGCCTGCGCAGCTGGCCACCTGCGGCTGCGAGGGGCCCTGACCTGAGCTGAGCTCATGCCGCCAGGAGGGGCTCACCTGTGGCTCCACGTGAGCCCAGCCACGATTCCCCACAGCCGTCACCTGCTTTCACAGGTGCCCGGGCGAGGCTGGGTTAGCGTCCTTAGCCAGGGCCTGTGCCCCCTCTGGAAACCACGCCCACCTGCTCACCGGTGTGTGGCTGTCCCAGCCGGTGGGGCACATGGGCCGTGGTCTCCCAGGCAGGGCTGAGATTCGTTGGACCCAGCTCCTCCGACGGTGGGGACCTTGTGCTGCTGCGTCCGCAGGGGCTCGGGCCAGACACCCTGTGCCCTCACCACCCCCTGCGCCTGGCGCCTGCACGCTTGGCGCCTCCCAGGGAGGGAGCCCGGGTCTGGCCCGACTCCGAAGCCGCTGGTGACGAATTCTGCCACCACCCTGGTCGTCGCAGGACGACGGGGCCCGAAGTACAAGCACTGACCCCCCAGTCACAAGGCGTGTCTGCAAAAGCGTAGCGACAGTTCAGAAGCGAAGAGGGTGGTTTTGCCAAGGGGCAGGTGGAAACCGTGGGAGCCGTGTCCTTCCTGGCTTTGCCGTGGCCGAGTGGCAGCAATCACACATGGCTGTGCGTGTGTCCTCGGGCGCAGGCAGGACGCCGGGAGCACCTCAGAGCCGGCTGATCACGGGCGAGGACTGTTGTGAACACTGGGTTCTTGTGAATCTCCATCCCACCTAATTTAAATTTCCTCCGAGAGCTCAGTCATGCCCCTGGACGAGGAGAGAGGGAGAGCCCGATGTCACGCAGAGCGTGTTTCCACCATTCTCCATTCCCCGTCCAGACACAGACTGGGGACTCAAAGACCCGTGTAAGGAGAGGACAGCGTCCACTTGTGGTGGCCGCCTTCCGACTCCAGGCGAAGCCACCTTCTGAGACGTGCATCATGTCGTGGGAAACGGCCACACTTAGAAGATGTTGTGTGGGGACGACCGTGTTTTCCAGGGTGGGCCCGTCCATGGTGTCACACCGGCGTGGGTCTGGCTCACAGCGGTTGTGGGAGTGGGAGTGGGACAGGGACCCTGGGAGAGTTCGCATCCCCAGAAGACCCAGGATGACCACGTCTCACTGGACACCTGTGGGACACCAGCCTTGGCCTGGAACCTACCTTGGCCAGAGCCACCCTGACTTCTTTGGGGGTTTGCTGTCCTTGTTTCTCCGTAGGGGATTGGGTGCTGACGTCCTTAAGGCCCAGCAATGGGTGGGGTGTGGAGGCCGAGCACCCCACACAAGGTCAGAGCGGGATCCGGAGAGCTGGTGCGCCACGGCCAGGCCCAAGGGCATGCCTCCGCCTGACTCGCCTGTGTGGGAGCCGCAGCCCTGCTTGGCCAGGTGGGCCCCGGAGGGGGCACCCACGCTGCTGCCGGCCTCCAGTCCAGGGGAGGAGACTGAGGCCACCAGATGTGTTTCAGGGACAGACAGATGGAGAAGGACGAGGAAGATGGAGGATGCCAAGTGACTAGAGGTCGGGGGTCAGGAAAGGGCCCCCTCTTGTAGGAATCATGGACACGAGCCAGGCAGGTAGTCACCGGAGGGGCAGAGGGATGGAGCCGACTCGGATCTCGGGGTCCTCCCCTGGCCAACTCCAGCAGGCCGTGGCAGTGGGGGCACGGAAGTGACAGCCTGGCCCTGCCCTTGCACCTCTTCTCGTTTTGTGGCTCAGAAATGAGGAAATTCAGAAACGACTGTATTTTCTAGGACTCTGAAGAGATTTTTTATGTGGAGAAACTAATTTCAGATTTTTACTTGGACCCACTTTGCGGCGGTCCTGCCTTCTGTTCCCCGTCTGCCTTACACTGTGATCCTTGAGAATTTATTTGAGTACACTACCATAAAATTTAGAAAGAAAACGTTTGTGGTTAACGGTTTCTAGAGAGGATGAGGAAAGAACCTGCAAGCCGCCGGGGAGCCCATCTCCCTGAGTGCAGCAGCGTGCTCTGCTCACTGCTCCTCAGCTGCGCCCGCAACCCGCCGGCGTGGCACGGGGCCCACCTGCAAAGGGAAAGCCCGCAGCCACGGGCCAGAGCGTCGTCCTTAGCCGTTGAGTGGAGGAAGGAGCTTTGCTGTGTCAGGAGGCACTCCGACGGTGGCCAGGCAGGGGGCCCGCCCGGTGGAGGGTCCCAGGAGGCACCTACCCTCCACCAGCCGGGGGTGCAAATGCCGTCAGGGGGATCTGGAAGGCAGCACGTGGAGAGGAGCTTAAACTGGTGATTCCCCTAAAAGGCAGGTGCAGGGGAGGCCTCACCGCGCGGCTGCCCGGTGCTGGGCGGGCTCAGGAGCTCTCTGGGACGCCGAGTGTGGGCACTGCCAGCCCCTGCCCAGCCGCCGCACGCCCTGGCCTGTCCAGCAGAGGGCAGTGGTGCACAGCCATGGCGGCCGGTCCCCAGGAGCAGCCCTTTGAGCCCACACCTGCGCGAGCTGTGTCAGGGAGGCCAGGATGATGCTTGCCGCCCGATCCTGCCCCAGGAAAGGGGAGGGATGTTGGGGAGACCCGCCCTCTGGAGTCCTAGCTCCGTTAGGTGGACAGAACACCTGAAGGCCACTGTCCTGCAGGAGCCCCCTCTTCTGAGTGTCCTCAGCTGGGACACCCCGCCAGGAGGCCATCTGGCAGGACCTCCCGATTGGAGGGCCAGTGTTCTCTGCAGAGAGAGCTGCAGCTCCCTGCCCAGCCACGGGCTCTGCGGCCACGGGGGTGGCAGGTGTGCAGGTGGGCATGGCCTCCCAGGTGGGCTGTGTCTTAGGTGCCCCCAACCCCAGGGGTGATTGGCCCGGAGCCGCTGGAGCGAGGGTGGACCCTCCTGCTGGGTGGGTGAGGTGGCAGGTGAGCCTGACCGTCGGGGTGTCTGCTCTGAGGAGGGGCCCAGGTGTGACTGCTAACCTGGACCCTCCCGCCCGGCCGCCCCCCTAGACTCGAGCTGAGCCGCACTTGGCTCCTTGGAGGCCGGTATCAGTATCACGGTACTAATTTATTAGATGTGGGGAGATTTTAAATTTCGTATTTGTGCAGTTATTTATAATTTAAAGTGATGGTGTCTAACCCAGTTACCTTTCAGTTGGTTGCTCTCCAAATGCACCAACTCGTATAAAAGATGGATTAGGAGCCTTTTAACAACTTAATCTGCATGTAGATGATCTGCTTTGGGGACTGTCCTGTGGCACGGCCGGCCTCAGGACGTGAGGCAGGAAGGGTGGCCGCCGTGGGCCCAGCACTGACAAGTGCCTGGACCGGCCGCCTGCACGCGCTGGGACTGTCTCATGCCCGCTCTTTCCTGACTCGTGATAATTACGTTTTTCTTGTTTGACCTTTCTCTTTGGGGATTTCTGGCATTCTGCTAATTTAGAGACTCCAGTGGAGAGAGCCGGTTTTCAGCCTCGCCAGGAGGCCAGTGTTTCGCAGACACCGTGAGAGCAGCGAGGCCACGGCCCGGTGCGGCTTCTGTGGCTCTGGTCACATGGGGCGTGCGCAGCCTCCTCGCGGGCTTTGTGTGCATGGACCCCGACAACGGGCCGAGGTGCGGCAGGGCCTTTCCTTGTCCAGGAGCCCTCAGGGCATGCGTGGCTCACGACTCTTTGGCCGGAATATGCACCGCCCGCTGGATGTCCCCCTCTGACCGGGCAGGGAGGTCCCGCCCGACCAGGACCTGGAGGAGACACGGCCCCGGGTGGAGCGCGGCTGCTGCCTTTGGTCGGACCTGGACGCTAGCCCTGGCTTGCTAGTGACCGGTTGTGAAAGTCGCCCCATCTCCTCATCTGTAGCTCGCAGGCGATTCAGACCTCCTCTTAGGGGAGCTGTGTGCATTGAGGCGTGCCCGGAAGCTCAGAGCCCAGTGCCCGGCAGGCGTGGGTGAGGGAGGGGTGCAGGACACTGTACATCTGTGCACCGTGTCTGTGGGCAGTGAGGGTCATGCGGGGTCTGGATGTTAGATGACCTGACGGGGCACCAGGGGTCATGCTGGTGATGAGACGAGCGGGCTCAGGGGTGGAAGTCGTGGCCGCTCTCTGCAGACAGCGATTCTATCGTGACGCTCGGGACGTCTGCAGTCAAGGAGAGGTTTTGGGACCTCAGTCATGCATCAGGAGCATAGGCAGCTCGGAGGAAGCCATGGAGGGGGAGGCGAGGCGAGCGGTGGCCCAGCCTGAGCTCTGGGAGCACGTGGCCTCTGCGGCAGACCGTTGCACTTAGTGGCACGTTTGGAGAACCACGCTGTCCTCAGTGCACACCCGGTTGCCATTTCAGCTGAACTGTGATGCTGTAGGTCCCTTGGCGAGAAACCACGGTCCAGTCCGGCTGGGGGGAGCCTCCAGCGCCAGGGGCTGGAGTGCAGGAGTTCCCTCCCGGGATGGAGGTGGCCCAGAGCCGAGCACACGTTCCTTTCATTCCTGGGGAGCAACCCCGTGTGAGGCCACCTGGCAGATTCAGGTGCACCACCGTGCACGTGGGGTCATGGTGTCCCCCTCGTGTCCTCCGTTCTGAGGCCCCTCTGCTTGACCCTTCCAAACCCACCAGGGAGCACAGTGTCCTGTTCTGCCTTTGGGCCTGGCCCCTGGGAAGACCACCCACAGAACTCCCATGTGCTCCTGCACCCCTGGGCTCCCCCACCTGAACTTAGCGCCCCTGCCCCTCCCGGAGACCCTGGCAGCCCCATCGCCTCCTGGGCCTTCCTGGCCCTTTGGTGACCGCGTGTGGCCAGCCTGCGGTGACGGAGCTCAGCCCTGAGGATAAATGGCCCCGACTGGGAGTGAAGGGCAATAGGATGGTTGTGACTTTGGTCCCAGGTGGCATCGTAGCCTCTGGTTGTGTGGACAGGCAGGTGTGTAATCTGTCTCCCGGGAACTCGGGGCTCCCAGATGCACATCCTAGAGCGCAGAGAACCAGGCCTTGCAGAAGCTCGCACCACTGGCTGCCGAGTTCCCCTTTCTGTCCCCAAAGTGAAGGTCATGGGAAAGTGGTGGTGGGGGTGACTGGGAGGTGGGCCTGTGCGTCAGTCCCGTGAGCTGCCCTCCCCGGCCTTGGTCTGGCCTGATGAGGCGCAGAGTGGAACCTCTCACCACATACACCTGACAAGGGGATTCAGTGTGGGAGGCACCGTAGCCGTGGGGTCCGGGCCGGAGGGCCTGGGGGATGACGGGGGCCTTGTGAAGGCTGCCTGCAGGGGGCAGAGGGAAGGGAAACCAGGGAGCTCGGTGCCCCCAGCCCCGATTCTAACCAGTCTGGACTCTTGCATATGTTGGGGGCCAAACCAGCCCCAGTGAGCAGAGGGTCCTGTGGCTGGAACCGTTGTAGGTGCCCCTCACCCAGCTGGGTGGACGTGTGGAGGGCAACACCCCCCGGGCGGTGGTCTGGGGGCACCCACCTCTGCGCTGTGGCCCTCGGGCTCAGCCCGGCCAGTCGTCCGCCACGTGGACGTGTGCTCGTGAACACAGTGTCCTCCCACTGCTGGGCCCGGAGTGAAAGGACATGATTGTTGCATTATCCACTTACATGCTCGTCCGATGGCCTCGGGTCCCCTCTTCTCATCGGGGTGCTCGTTCTGATGGCTCACGACGCCTTCCAACCTCGCCGGGCCTCCCCATCTTGCACCCGCTCCTGGCTGGGGTACCGGGTCTCCGTACCGCCCGCTCCTGGCTGGGGTACCGGGTCTCCGTACCGCCCGCTCCTGGCTGGGGTACTGGGTCTCCGTACCGCCCGCTCCTGGCTGGGGTACCGGGTCTCCGTACCGCCCGCTCCTGGCTGGGGTACCGGGTCTCCGTACCGCCCGCTCCTGGCTGGGGTACCGGGTCTCCGTACCGCCCGCTCCTGGCTGGGGTACTGGGTCTCCGTACCGCCCGCTCCTGGCTGGGGTACCGGGTCTCCGTACCGCCCGCTCCTGGCTGGGGTACCGGGTCTCCGTACCGCCCGCTCCTGGCTGGGGTACTGGGTCTCCGTACCGCCCGCTCCTGGCTGGGGTACTGGGTCTCCGTACCGCCCGCTCCTGGCTGGGGTACCGGGTCTCCGTACCGCCCGCTCCTGGCTGGGGTACTGGGTCTCCGTACCGCCCGCTCCTGGCTGGGGTACTGGGTCTCCGTACCGCCCGCTCCTGGCTGGGGTACCGGGTCTCCGTACCGCCCGCTCCTGGCTGGGGTACCGGGTCTCCGTACCGCGACTGCCCTTTTGCTGCCGGCCTGGTCCTCATCACTTGTTTTAGGAATGATTTCTTCTTCTCTGTCACCTGTTCCGAGTCTACCGTTTGCTGTCTTTGTCATGGCCACTCTGGCAGTTACACGGTGCTCCCCTCCGCCGTACGGTATGAAGCCAGGCGTTACCGCGCCTGCAACACCGCAAGGACGCACAGCAGCTCCGCGGGATTCGGCCGTTCCCACCTTTTCTCTCGCTGACCTCTTCTGCTTGCACACGTCACAAACTTGTCACGGGCACTTTCAACAGCCAGGAGTGTCTGCTTTTGCTCTTTCCGGCGTGGTCATTTCTCCTGGCCTCCTGTGTTTGCATCGGGTCACTTGGGACTTCTGTGCTGACGACCCGTCTCAGGTTCTGCTGTCATGTGCGCAAGACGTATCCTGGGCGTAGAGTTTCCGGACAGCAGCTCTTCGTCCGCTCTGCGTGAAGTTGCCCTTCCCCCGTCAGCAGAGACGTCACGCGTCTTGGCTGTGCGCCCTCTTCCCTGGCGAGGTCCTGCGTCAGGGCTGCCGCCTGCCCGCGACCAGGCACTTGGGGTGATCTCTGCACCGGTCCAGCGGTTTGCCGCTGCCGGTGCCTGCGTCCTGCCGGGGCTGGAAGGCCGGACTTCCCCGCGGAGCGCGGCGTCAGGAACGCAGGGAGGAAGCACGGGGACGCTGACGAGGAGGAACGGGCACAACCACATGTGCTCCCGGGCGTCCTGTGTGTAGAAGTGAGCTGTACCTGCAGCCTGGCCACCGCTGGGCCCCCTTGTCTTTGTCGTCCTTTGTGATCTGCTGGGGAACGTAGGCCTCCTTTTGGGATCAGAGGATGACTTTTCACCATCTGCTGTATGCCTCTGGTTTGTGAGGATGTGTGCGTGCAAACACACTGGTGTTTGCTGGAAATGTCACCCCGTGGGGTCAGGAGGCCCACTGCGGTCTCCCTGCTGCGGGCGAGAGGAAGCAGAGGCGGGGGCGGTGCAGGTCGACGGGGCGTGGGGGGTCGTCCTGCGTCCACATCCTTCCCCACGGCTCAGGCTCGGCCTCACTCGCCCACAGTGCTAGAATTCTCTCCAGCATCACTTCTCCCCACACCTGCACTGGGCAGATTGTGTTGCCTGGAGGAAGGTATTCTGTTTGGGGTGAGGGGAGAGGGGACAGAACTTTCCTTTGGAGCTGTGGGAAATATTCCCATGGGCTTTAGGATCTGGGTCAGCCCTACCGATGGTGCTCCCCAGCTTCTGCTGTCTGCCCGGTTGAGGCCCACCGGAGAGTGATGACAAGGCTGTAGTCGCCAGGTCAGGGAGCGATTTTCGAAGGCCAGATGTAGACCGAAAGCATGGCATCCTGTGGTTGGCCTATTTTTCCTCACTGGACCACACGGATGCTGAGAGCAGTTCTGAAAAGTCTCTGGGGCAAATTGCTGTCTTGCTGTGCGGTGCTGTGTTTTGACTTAAGTGGGGATCTTTGAGCCCAGCATCTTGGTTTAGATCTGGGTTTTCCCGATCCATCTGTGTTCTTTGTTAAATAAAGCTCCAATCATGACATCTTAGCATTTGGCTGGAAAGCTTTGTAAAGACGGTCATGTGTATTTCCATTATTTTCTGTGCACACCTATGTCCGAGGCTCGAGTCCTGATCCTGAGGGTAGGGGCCACCCCGCTGGCGCCCTCCCGGTGTTAAACCTGGCGGGACGCGCTCTCTCGTCCTGGCCCTGGCCCTGTCATCCCTGGAGCACAGACTGACGTCGCTCTGTGGAACTCAAGGGGAGTTCTTTCTGTGGAGAGGAGGGTGTGCTCGCGGTTGAGCCTCATGACTCTGGTGCGGGGGAGGAGCCTCACGCCCGGGCCGGGCGCCTGCTGCCGTCCAAGCTCATGTATGAGTCTCACTTTCACAAAACATACATCATAGCCGTGGGTGTTTAAGCGGAAGATCTGAGGAGGCTGTCCATCATAGGCGCTGACCTTTTAAAAACCCAAACGATGTCTTCCCTCGTTTTAATTACCTGTGTTTTCTCCGGTTCCCATGCATGAGCACAGAGATCATGTAGCTAAATATCTTAGTTTCACGAAGGAGGAAGCTGTGCCTTGAGGAGTCTTTGCTGTGTCCTGAGTTAGAGTCAGATTTCAAACACCCGTCAGGCCCCACGTCCCTGAGCTATTGAGTGAAGCTCCCATGCCCCCGCCAGTCTCCGCCACGGCCCTTCCTGCAGGTGAATGGTGGCAGCCACGCCCCACCGCCCACCCGCCCCACGCTGCGCAGCCCCGTGAGCTCAGCGAGGCCTGGCTCGCCCAAGTGTGCGGGGCTCACGCATGAATAGCCAGGGTGTAAATATGGTAAATATTTTATTTAGAGGAGTACTCACCAGCTTGAGGGCTGATTTAAATTTCTCTCTGTCATTCTGTCTCTATCCTTCTCTTTGTCTCTCGTACCACAGAGCCCCACGTGCACGCACACCACACAGCCACGTGCATGCACACGTGCACACGCACACTTGCACACACCACACAGCCACACAAACATACACGTGCACACACACCATACAGCCACACGCACACACATGTGCACGCACAGGCACACTGCACAGCCACGTGGACTACGCACGTGTGTGCACGTGCAGTACACAGTCGCATGCACATGTGTGCACACACCACAATTGCACAGCCCCCGCAACAGTCTCCTAGCCATGATTTCATCCTTCGCATCACCTTCCTCACTGACACTGAGCCCCAAGAATAAGCCACCTCCTGAAACCTGGAAGGCTCTCTGGGAGCCATGTCTTCTGGCTGAGCTTGCTGAATGCTGGGCCAGTGGCTGAAGGGCAGCCCCAGTAAAGGGTCCCAGAGCCAGGGGCCCTGGCCCTGAGTGGGCAGAAGTCAGTGAGGCACCACGGAAGGTGCCAGAAGACTCAAGGGCTCCTTGCAACTCTGCCCCAGCAGTGCCTGGGTGTCTGCTGTTATTTGGAGTTGACTTTTCCCCAGCAATCGAGGCGTCGCTGTATCTCAGAGAAGGGCATGGTCGATGGACGTGAGCACGTGGAGAGCTTCTCGCCTCTTAAAGCCCTGATGGCCCTCGAGAGGGGCTGCGCGCTCACGAGGTGGCCGCCCCAGGAAGCCACCACCTGCCACGTTTGCACTTTCTTAGTGTGGCTTAGAGACTGATTCAGAATCTTGAATGTCAACCCGCTGTAGCATTAAGACTGGGAGGAAAGAAAAGAAACCACTCAAGGTCAGAAGAAAAAGGTTTACATTAGTTTAAATTGCCATTAAAATCCTAAGTGAACAGAAATAAGCGAAACTTGCTGTCAATCCTTAAAGCCCTTCACTTGGTTCACTTGGTTCTGCCCCTCTGCACCTCCCCCACACCCTGTGCCCGGGGTGCCCAACAGCCAGGTGTGGGGCTGCGGCAGGGGGAGCCTGTGTGAGCCGGGCACGGGGGTGGATGTGGGTGAGTGTGGGTGTGAGAATGAACATCAGCATGGGCGTGGGCATGAGTGAACGTGGGTGTGTGTGTGTGAGTGTGAACACGAACGTATGAGTGAGTGTGAGCACGAATGTGTGAGCACAAAGGTGAGCATGTGACTGAGTGTGAGCACGAGTGTGAGCGTGAGTGCGAGCGTGAGCCCACCGGGGGCGGGCCGGGGCAGGCAAGCAGGAAGGCGTGGGGGCCAGCCAGCATGGCTCCATGTCACGTGAGAATGTGGGCCCCTCCTTCGAAAGCAAGAGCAAAGCTCTCTCCTTTCCCTGAGCTTGTCCTCTGGGTTGTGTTTGTTTTTTAATGGCTTTATTGAGTTATAATTCATATACCACTTCATATATAACTCACCCATTTAAAGTGTACAATTCAGTGGTTTTGGGTATATTACATTATTTTTAAAATTATGGTATAATATATAAGCATAAAATTAACTATTTTAACGTTTTTTAAGTGTATGGTGCAAGGGCATCACATACCTGCACGTTGCTGTGCAAACACCCTACCATCCATCTCCAGAACTTCCCATCTTCCCGAACTGGAACTCTGTCCCCATTAAACAGTAGCTCCCAGCCCCTCGCAGCCCCTGGTGCCCACCGTCCCACCCTCTGTCTCCGTGGGTGGGACGACGACCACCGCCCCCATGAGCTGAGGAGTGCCTGTGTCATGGCACTGAACCCCGTCCCGTGTTGGTTCAGTGGAGGAGGGAAGTTTGCCCTTCAGAGAGGGACACATGGGAGACTGTAAAGCCCCTCAAATGGCCCTCCCCTCCCCTGCCCTGCAGCAAGAGAATCAGATGTTGGTCCACATCAGAGACGGTCGGCGTGGCCCTTCTGAAGGATTCTCCCTGGAGCCACACGAGCTCTTGTTCACGTGACAGAAACACATCGGGCCCCACGTTCACCCGTCTGGGCTGACGAGGATGAGACCACCTCCTCTGAAGGGACGATCCCATAGACAGGAAGCAAACGAGTCCTCCCAGGGCACTGGAGCTCTTTCCGTGGGACAGACGGGAGAACGGTCCGTGGCAGGAGCTCCAAGTGTGGCCCCCATGCCGCGAGCATTTTCATAGTAATTCTCAGATGTTGCGTGAGTTTCCCGTGGCCGCCATAACACGGCCGCAGCCTGGGTGCCATGGAATAGCAGTTTATTCCATCCCAGGCCCTGAGGCCAGAACTCAGAGGTGGGGGGTCCACAGTGGACCCCCCAGCGGGTCCTTCTGGGGCCCCTGAGGGACACTGTGCCCCGGGCCTCTCTCGGCTTCGGCTGCCGGCCCCGACGGTCGTTGGTGTTCCCCGGCTCGTGGCAGCCTCATCCGGATCTCTGCCTCTCCTCCCACGTGTTCTCGCCGTGTGTCTGCACGTCTGAAACTCCCTGTCCCTGTGAGACGTGTTGCTGGAATCCAGGGCTCATCTTAACCTGACCGAATCTGCAGAGACCCTATTCCAAATGAGGTCACACGCACGGGTCCCAGGCTCCCAGGACCCTGGGGGCCACCGTCACCCAGCTGGGGTGTTGCTTGCTTTCTCACGGTGCTAACATCTGCACTGGCAGAGAAGTCATCATGGTCAACTGCTGGCGATCACGCGAGACACAAAGCTCGACGGGGGTACGTGGCCCCTCCCCGCCACCCGGAGGCACTGTGACAACAGCCCCACCCAACAGATGACGCGAAACCACCCTGACCGCAGGCCTGCTGGAATGGGAGCACGCAGGGAGCCCTGCGCCGGGGGTGTCGTCCTGAGCGCGTACTGGGGCCAGAGCTGCGCTCCCCGCTCCGTCCATGCAGCACGGCTGCTCGGGAAGAAACGGCTGGCAGACCGACTGACGGGACGTGGTCCGGAAACCAGAGGATGTCAGGTGACCAGTTCGAGAACAGCGGAGGGTGCTTGTTGTCAAAACGCTGAGCTTTCCAACAAAGAGCGGGAGTTTGGAAAGCTGTCAGCCACCGTGAGCTGGGCGGGTTCCCCGCACTCGCAGACTTGGCTGATGTGGTCCATGAGCGCATGACGAACGTAATTTCCTCATGTTGTGAAATAAAACGTCTTGGCATATGGAAGATCTGTTTAGCTAAATGATCTGAGGATTTGCTAATGACCAATGTGGGTAGTTACAAAATTATGGGTAGAAGATGTGCTTAAAGTTCAAGCTAGACCAGTGGATTTTAACACAACACACAAAATCTATTGATAGGGTTTCAGAGTTCATTTTATGACTAAGCTTTAGGAGCCTCTACCTTGGTGAGTTTTGGTGTGATATCGGAGAATAACCCACATGATCTGAGAGTACTATTAGAATACACCTTTCTCCTCCAGCTGCGTCTCTGTGCGGGGCTTGATTTTCCTCGTCCTTCAGCCAAAGCGGCGAATCTGCACTGATGGAGCGCGGCCGCAGGCGTGAGCGCTCAGCTGTCTGCTACCGAGCCAGGCACGCGAGAGATGCGAAAACGGTAAAACAATGCCACTCTTTCCACTATTTTTCTTGAAACATAATTTTAATAGAAAGTATGCCACTTATGTTAACATGTGATGGATTTATTTTTATTTTTAAATGAATTGACCCATATTTTTATGTGGCCTGCCCTAACTTCCAATACTGCGAACAGCCATGGATATAAGCCAGAAAGGAAAGCGTGTTGGCGTCCTCCATGATGGGTCCTGGGAACAAGGTGTTGGGGCCGTGGCTGTGAGGGCTGCCTTCCTCTCCCTGAGTTTCTGCCTTGTCGGTCTCTGGATGAGGGAGCACCTGTGCGTGCCGGGAGCGGCGCCTGGCCACTGCGCGGAAGACAGGTGTGCTCCCTAGGGAGGCGAGAGTGCTCCTCACGGAAATGCCAGTGCCGGCCGCTGGGCTCAGGGTGACGGTGGGACTTCAGCACATTCAGTATGAAACACCTTGCTTGACAGCGGACACAAGAGCACGTTGAGGAAAAGGGACCCCTCCTCCCCGCCATGTGTTCAGCAGCGGGGGGGGCTGCCGAGCCCCGAGATTCTCCGATGCGCTCCGGAGTTTGCACAAACACCCCCAACGTTGTGCTTCTCTAGTCAACAATTAGCGATGCATTAATTTATTTAGCGTAAATGTTATTAAAATAAAGGTTATGATTTATTTCCCCAAAAGCATTTTGGCCGTGACCGCATGGGTCCGAGTCACCATGCCTGTGTCGGAGCACTCTACTTACCGTGGCGGTGGCTGCGTCCTGGGACGAGCGTGATGCAGAACTTAACAGGAAGAGCCGCTGAAGTGCGAGGTGAGGACCGTGAAGCGTGTTCTCCCGAGCAGGTGGGGACGTCGGCGTCGCTGCCCTGGGCTTCCCGGGTGCTGCTGGCGGGGTCCCTCCTCCCACAGAGAAGTGTCCTTCCCTGCAGGTGCTCGAGCTGGGCTGGCGTTCTCTGCAGCAAAGGGAAGAATCCTTCGAACAGGTGTGTCAGCTCTCTCTTCCCACCAGAGCCCCGCGTGACAAACAGCCGTACTCAGTGGCCTGGCGCAGGGAGTGGCTGATTTACTAGTGTGTGGCCCAGGCTGTGTCCCCGGGTCTTGGGAGCCCTGGCTGGCTGTTGGCCAGTGTAGGGTGGGCTCTGAGGGTGACCAGGCACGCGGCCCCATGCCTCATGTCTCCTGCTCCCAGGCTAGTCTGCCTGCATCAATGTCTGCTCCTTTCCTGATTAAAATTCTCCTGTAATCAGCAGGTTAGCCACCGATCAGCAGCAGGAGGCCATAATCTAAACACTATTCTAAGGCGGCATCCCAGTCATGGCCCAAAGAAGAAGCCAGCCCACCCTGATTTTCCAGAGGGAGAAGTGCACACCAGGGCCTCCGATCACCCAACTCATGGGTCCACCGTGGGGATGGGTGTGCACAGCCCAGCCCCGCCCACCACCGTGGACTCTGGGAGAAGCTGGAGCCTGGAGGAAGAGGTGCCAGGCAGAGGAGTGGGGACCGTGCTGCTTCTCCAGCGGGAGGGCCCCACTCTGGGCCTGAGGGGCCGACCGGCCGGTGAGCTGATGGGGAGCCGGGTCCCCGGGGCTGAGGCCCCCACCTGTGGGGCTCAGAGCACCGTCCCCTGTCCCATGCTGTCAGCCTGCTTCTTCCCCGCCCCCGTGCCCTTTTCACTGTGGCCGGTGTTCAGGGGCCGACGGAGGGGCCGCGTGGACACCACGGAGCAGCAGCGGAACCAGGGCATTCGCTCAACATGAAGCATGGCCTTTCCTGCCACCTCCGCCTGCTCCGGAGCCATGTGCCCCATGACACCAGCTCGCCGCTGACGCCCACCCCCGCCCCACCTCTCGGGCCACCTGCTCTTCTTCTGCCCTCAGCTTTTACTTGGGAGCAGTGAACTTTCTGGCATGCAGTCCTGGACATCCGGCGTCCACCTGGTGAGAGGCTCCTTCCTCCCACGGCACAAGCGGTGGCTGCGGTGGGCAGGGGCCGCTGGTCTCAATCACTCTGGGCCTCTCCCCCGGGCGGCGGCGGGAGGCGCTTTATTACCCTCAGGGATATTGCTGATGCTTCTGCTAATTGAGTTTTATCCTCACCACCGGGTCTGCCTCTTGCCTTTGCATACGCATCTGCATACTCAGAGTGAGTTATGGGGCTTGGCTAATAAACGGAGCTTGTTTTGTGGCTAGAATGGCCATCGTGTGCCCTGGAGGCTGCTGGGCCGCGAGGGGGTGATTCCAGACCTTTGCTGGCGTCAGGAGTTTGCACTCCATGCGGACACTCTAATAGGGAAAGTTTCCAAGCAGGAAAAGATGCAGCTGAGGCATTAGCCATGCTGTCCAGTGACTTCACGTGACACCCACACAAAAAACTCACTTCTAGTGCAGCTGAAAATTGCAGAAAAGCGTCTCTCCCAGGCCCCATGGCCATGGCCATACGGCCCCGCGCTGCTCTGCACAGGGCTGGGGGCTGGACAGTTGTCAGAGACCCTTGTGTGTTTATGTTTCAGATGCACTGGAGGTCTGTCTCTGGAGCGTCAGGAGGCCCCATGCCCCCTCTCAGCTCGGCCTGCGCCCTGCTGGTGACACCCGTCTCCTTTGTGCAGCACGTGTGGGGAGGGAGGCGGCCCTCTGAGGGTCACAGGCAGGCTGCCTCAGGCATGCAGCCTGGCCGTGGGCACTCCGGCCCTGACCTCTGCCCCGGCTCACCTGTGGGCCCTCTGCTCCCCACCCAGGGCTGACGCCCAGGCTGGCTGGTCCTGCCCTGGCCCCCGTAGGGGTGGTACTCCATACCCAGAGCTTGTGGAATGGGGGCTCACCCACTGAACCCTGCAGCCCCTCCTGGTTTCTGGGTTCTGCTCCTGCTCTGCAAGGAGCCCTCCCGGCCCGCCTTCCCCAAACAGGGAGGAAGAAGGTGTGGGGCAGCTAGAAGGGCCCCGAGCTGGAGCAGGCATCTGGGAACCTGAGGCAGGGAACAGGAGACTCGGAGGCAGGTGGTGGGGCCGGCCTCGGCTCTCAGCCCGGCCCACAGCCCCCACCCTGTCCACACCTCCACACTGGTCGCCATGGTTCCCACTCCACACACAGAGCGCCGCTTTCCTTCCCCCGGCGGCTGGCAGGTGCTTGCCGTCATCTACGTCACCAGTATTTGGGACTGTCACCGGAGGGCCATCTGGCTGCGGGTCCCTGTCCTGACGGTGCGGGGTCCCAGACACCGACTTGTCCTGCAGCCATCAGAGGGGTGGGAACGAACGGCGTCCTGACTGAGGGGGCGACGGGCCTCCGAGCCGGACGGATACCCACTCACAGCGGGAGACGCGCAATCACACGCTCACAAAAGGTCACATTTGCAATAAGTAAAAAGGAAATGTAGGTAATTGGTTCTGGAGCCCGTGAATACCTCTGCCGGCCTGAGAGGCAATCTGACGGACTTGAAACCTTTTTGTTCAGGTAATTAAAAATAAGATTTCATTATATCATTAAAAATGAGGGCCAGCGAGCTGTTTCCTCGGATGCTATAATGTTATCAGAAGAGGGAACTAAATCCAGCCAGGCACCCCACACACGCACGGGTGCCCGGGCCCCAGGCTGGGGTGGAGGGGTCGGACTGCACAGTGAGATCTGGGGAGAGCAGCCGAGACGATTCGCAGGACAAATGGGAGGGGAATGAGGAAGGCCTCCCGCGGTCCCACCGCCTTCTCCAGACAAAGGCGCTGCGGCGGCTTCCCCGACCGGTGACCCGCTGGAAACAACTGAAATGGGACAGGTGCACATTCTTCAGGGAGGCGAGGCCTGACACAGGGTCCCGGCAGCCCATCAGGAGCCCGGCCTCGGGTCATAAGAGGCCCTGGACATCCTGCTCCACGTGTTTCAAACTAAATCTGTCTGGATGTAAACCCGTAGCCACTTATCCACGGGGGGCATTGGCGTGCAGCGCTGTTCCCAGCGGAACTGGTGGAATGGAGCGCGCGGGCCCCAGGCGCACACGCAAACCCCTGATGCCAAGAAAGCGTAGCTGGGCCGTCCTGCGGCTGCTGAGGGTTTCGGGTCTCCCCTCGGGCTTTCCTCTCACACGGGCCTTTCCTCTCCGGTTTGTAGGAAGGGTTTGGGGCAGTGACCTAAATAATTTCTCGGACGGGAAAGGCATGATCTCGTCGTTTGTGGCGAACGAGGCGTGGAGTCCTGCCCGCTGGCGGAGGCCCGGTCCCACGTGGGGTTCCCGCATCTGGGGGAGCCGCCGGCTTCCGAGGGCACCTGTCAGCGTGCAGGGGGCCGGCAGGCGGTCCCGTGTGCGCCACTGGCACAGTAACAAGCTGTTTTCAGACGGTGACTTATTTTTAAAGGCTTGGGTGTTCTCCGGCGGCTAATTAGTCCAGACGCCCATTCTTTGTGTTTCCAAACGAAATAGATTTTGAGGAGGATTTTCGCTCACCTGGGGGTCTGGGTCTGGGTCTGAAGAACTCCGCGGTCCATGAAGTCGTTTGTTATTTTGTTGTGACCGTGCACACGCTGGAAGGGTGAGAGAAAGGTCAGCAATAACTCTGTTGTTGCATTTTCGCCTGGAAAGAATGTAATATTGATCGATAAGAAAATGGGAGAGCACAACTATTAGGGCCTTACTTGACCTTCTCCGACCTTCACCCACCATGTTGATTTTGTTCTTAAATGTTATGTCTCCCGTTCAAAGGTTTGTCCTGTTTGGTCTCCTATTTAATTAATACATGATCTTCTTCACTCTCTCTAATGTTGCAACAAGACATTTCCTTGATGTCCTTGTAGAACCACTGTCCTCGCTCCATATTCTCTCTGCCACTCTGACTGGTTCACCAGCGACTGGTTTGCCTGGAGCCGCCATTTCATGCCTCTGTCTTCCTGCAGGTCCTGGGAACAAGTCGCTGTTGCCCACGAGAGAGCCCTGTGTGGACAGGCGCTCCACCAGGAGGCTGACCCACGTGTGTGCGTGTGTCTGCGTGTGTGTTTCTGCATGTGTGTGCTTGCGTCTGTGTCTGCATGTGCCTGCGTGTGCGTGTGTCTGCATGTGTCTGTGTGCGTGTGTCTGCATGCGTGTCTACATGTGTGTGCGTGCATCTGCGTGTGTCTACATGTGTGTGCTTGCGTCTGTGTCTGCATGTGCCTCTGTGTGCGTGTGTCCACATGTGTCTGTGTGCGTGTGTCTGCGTGCGTGTCTACATGTGTGTGCATGTGTCTGTGTGTGCGTCTACATGTGTGTGCTTGCGTCTGTGTCTGCATGTGCCTGTGTGTGCGTGTGTCCGCATGTGTCTGCGTGTGTCTACATGTGTGTGCTTGTGTCTGTGTGTGCATGTGTCTCTGTGTCTGCATGTGTCTGTGTGCGTGCGTCTGCGTGTCTACATGTGCTTGTGTCTGTGTCTGCATGTGCCTGTGTGTGCGTGTGTCCACATGCGTCTGTGTGCATCTGTCTGTGTGTGTCTACATGCATGTGCTTGTATCTGTGCGCATGTGTCTCTGTGTGTGCATGTGTGTGTGCACATGCGTGTGGGTGCCTTGTGTGCCCGCATGTATGTGCATATGCACATGTGTCTGCATGTGTGCATGTGTCCGTGTGTGCATGTGCCTGCATGTGTGTGTCTACGTGTGTGTGCATGTGCTTGTGTCTGTGTTTGCCTATGTGTGTGTGTCTCTAAGTGTGCATGTGTGTGTGCATGTGCACACGTGTTTGCACATGCATGTGTGTGTGTGTGTGTGTGTGTGCATGCCAGGAGGTGAGCCTCACGGGAGAGCCCAGTGGCCTCCTCTGAGGGCAAGTGGGACAGGAGTGTCACCTGCTGGGAGGCTAGAGTGCAGGACCATCCAGGAGGACGGAGGTGTGTGTGCCAGCGGTGGGCCTTGCAGAGAGGGGAGCGGGACCAGAAGATGGGCTCAGCTCAGGACTCAAGGGCTGGTCCACACGGCCAACAAGCTGGTCGCACCTGTACTGTGTTGAATAGTGTCCCCCGGAATTCCTGCACACCCGGAACCGGTGGGTGTGACCTTATTTAGAAATGGCACCTTTGCAGATACGGCGGAGTTAAGATGAGGTCACGCGGGTTAAATCCATATGACTGGTATTCTCATGAGAGGGAGGCACAGACGGGGGGAGGGTTGGAGTGAGGCATCTGCAGCCCCTGCGGCAGGCAGAGGCCAAGTTGGGTGGGCCCCCAGAGCCTGCAGCAGGAACCGCCTCTGCGGGCACCTCGATCTTGGGCGTCGGACCGCTGCCCCCTGTGAAACAACATGCTTCTGTCTGTGGGAAGGGAAGTAGGACCCAATGAGCAGAGGGCGTCCCTGGCTTGCCTCCCATGCACGGTGCTATGAGCTCCTGGGGGTCACTGGTCCCACACAGGAGCTGGGGGTTGGGCCCATCACTGGGGTCACTGGGCCGTGCGTGTGCTCCAGGCCCCACTAGGCGGCTGGCGTGGGCCCTTCCACGCTGGCATCCCCGAATGCCAGGCAGTGCCGGGTTCAGGGCTGGAGTTCCAGGAGGAGCCGCGTGGGCCCCGGAGAGTGCCACCCCGCTGTGGGACAGTCCCTCCCCGCAGAGGCTGGGGGCATCTAATGGGTCGTTGGCCATTCCCAGGGAGGCCACTGCCTTGTGCTGCTGCTTCTGCAAGATTCAAGACTGGTGCTGAGTGTGGGTTAATGATGCAGGGGGCTCTCTGGGCAGGAGTAGGACAGGAGAGGCCCAGGGACCCCGGGACCCTTCCCCTCCCCACCAATTCTGCTCTCCTTCAGGGGCCCCTCCACGTTCTGTCCCTTCTCAGGGGAAGGGGGGGAAGAAGGACGATGATAAGGCCTCTCGGGGATGGGGTTATCTGGCTGACCTTTGGAGAGGCTGAAAGGGGAGTGTTGTCACCCAGAGGGCACGGAGGGGTTGCTGGGCGGGGACAGCCACCAGCTGCCAGTAAGGTCAGAGGCAGGCCCGCACAAACAGCCCAATGGCCTGACCCACTGTCAGCGCCGTCAGCGCCACCGTGGCTCCCAGACGCCGACATGCCTGCCGGCATGCATGAGTGCGCACGTGAGCCCCCTGGAAGGGGCCCGGGGGGGTGGGGGAGGCCAGGAGGGAGGGGCCCATGGGTGGCCTGGCAGGCCCTATGGGGAGGAGGTAATAAGCAGTTTATTGGGACGTGGCCTTGAGAATAATGACCCAGCTGGGAGTTGCCCATAGGCTTCTCCTTAGGTTTGGTCAAATCCCAGGACACCCGGAAGGGAATATTCGTAGAGGCTGCTGCTTTGTTTAGAGAAAGTAGGCCTTTGGCTCTGTGGGTTCTGCATTCATTCGTAAATCAACAGCCTCCTGCATATGAAAGACTGCAGAGTCATCTCCATTTATTCGCACCAAACACAGCCTTTCCAGTCCTGGACGCCTGAGGGGGGGCGGTTCATGGGATGGGGAGAGGAGAATCGAGAAACAGGTTTTTCCCAAATAATCACTGCTTTCCAATTCCCTGGGATTGGTTTCAGAGAGGACCGTCCACAGATTCATGTTCTCACTTACTGGAGCATGGGGGGGGGGGCGCCCCTGCCCAGAGTGCGGGACAGCCCCAAAGCTCCCGCGTGCGCGGTCTTCAGTCCACACAGGCGCGTGGCCCACAGGAGCGATCCCTGAACACCACTCCATGGTGACAATGCCTGGATGTCCCTCTTTGGAAGTACGACCGTTTCTACATTGTTATAAAGACACCTTGATTGTGTGTTTTATAAGGTACATTTTATTAATCATACGTTACACATGTGTCACCAAAGAGAAAGTAACTTTTCAGGGCAGAAGAGGTGTGAGTTACAATCTTTTAAAGAGTTTTCTAGATTATAAATTTCATTCTACCATAAAAACTGGTCAAAACAAGGCAGGCACTGTGGCAGGCACTGTGGCCCGAACACACCGTGGAAACATGGGCAGTGTGTGGTGCGCACGGTGCCTTCTCCCACGTGGCCCGCGTGCGCCACGTCAGTGCCCCTGGGAGAGCGGTAGGGGTTTTCTCAGCTCAAATAAGACCAATGCCACAGACACCGCAGCACACTGCCCTGCGTCTGGCTTCTTCACAGTCATCCCAGATCTGAACCAACCGGGACTTTCCATACACAGAAACCCCTCCTTTCTGACCAAGCCTTCTGCGGGGTGCCTGCCACAGCGCCTGCCACAGCACAGCAGGAAGGTGATTCAGGACAAGCTTCCGTGCTCTGAAATCAGGGCCTTGAGGGCTCCTGTCCGTGACAGTGGGGTTTCTCCTTAGAGGTGGGGGGCGGGGGCTGGTCCCCGCTGAGGCCAGGAGCCCAATGATGGATGCACGTTCGGGTTGTCCCCCAAACCTAGCGGCTGGGAATTGCTTTGTCTTCCCACACCAGTTATGAAATAGAGTGAGTCTTCAGGAAGAGGGACAGTCAGGCCCTCTGTGTTCCCGGGGTTTCCATGTTTCCGCTTGGGCCCCAGGTGAGCGGCCGACTGGCCTTGGTGACCCACACCTTCTCCTCGGCTCAGCAGTGTCCTCGCAAAGACCCTGTTCTGTTTAATTTGGACAGAAGTGGGATGCGACTCAGGGTCCCAGCTGTGGGACAGCCTGAGTAGGGGTGCCCGGGGCTGTCCCCAGGGTGGGACGCCACGGTGCTGTCCACGGACAGTGCAGGGCACTGGATTGGTCCACATGACTATTCAGATGACACTTTTTTTTTCTGTTTTCCCTGTGACTCATTTTAAGAAATGGGTCAGCGGGATAATCCATGCCACGAGGCTGGGCTCGCGGGATTGGTGGGAAAGGAGCCTCCGACCCCTCCCCCTCAGGCCAGGTGCTGCCTCGTTGCCATTGCTGCTCCTGGAATAAACTTTTTGACGGGCTGAAGCGGCATCCGTTCAAATCCGTGAAATGAAACCAGGTGCAGCTCACCTCGCGGTGGGCGATTTCCCGGGTTTGTCACGGAGTAGGCCGGTCTGTTTCAAATGCCCGGACCGGAGGTCCCAGATGCTGGGGACAGAGGAGCCAACAGTTTGGGTCATCCACGTGCAGGAGAGCAGCAGCGGACCCTGCCATGGACTCTGCTCCAATAAGACCCACGCAGACAGCATGTACTGGCCCGGCGGGTGGGGGGCTGTTAGACCGTCCCCAGGGACACGCTGTGCACCACTGTCGGGGCTCAGGGAGGCGTTCAAAGGGGACACAGCGTGTTTTCGTGGGGTTGGCAGAGTTCTTTTATTTTGGCCCTTGTTGTTGGTGGCTTACTCCTCCAAAGCGTGTGTCACTCCCACGCAATGTGGCAGAATGACCCAGGGCTTGTGGCACAGACTCTGAGGGGGTCCCGATGACCCTCCCCCATTCACACCTCTGTGCCGTTCCGTCCCCTCCGGGTGGGTGGGACCTGGGACAGAGTGTAACCACGGGATACAGCCAAGTCAGCACGTGTGCAATTACGTGCACGCGACGACACACCCACGAGCTCGCTGTGATCACGTGTGCGAGCCAGAGGCCGGGAGTTCCGGCTCCACAGCAGGCGTGTATTGGGTGCACACACGCTCCCACGTGCACACGCATGCTCTCACACTGTCACACGCACACTCGTGCACAGGCCTCCTGCACTGCCTCAAATCTCCGGACAACGTCTCGGATCCTTGTTCGTGGGGCTCTGGCTGTCCCTGTGTCTCCCAGGGCGGGATCTGAGGACAGGCTTCTGGCCCGTTCTGGAAGACGGTGCTCGGGAGCCAGAGGGGCCGGTCTGGGAAACGCAGACTGAGCTCTTATTTGCTTATGAAGAAACACGTGCAAATACAGTTACTTTCCACAGATGGTTTTCTCCGGGGTGGATGCAGGGTGAACGGTGGACTTCATCCAATGGTGTCTGCTCACACCACGCTGGCATCTGGACACAGAAATCCTTTCCTGCCGGCGACTCCAGCCCTGTTACGGTGCTGCTGAACTGTGGGATGTGTTTGCACCCTGAGTGTGTGTGAGCCTGTGGGTGTGGCCACGTACGGCTGTGCACATGTGTGCGAGTGCATGCGTGTGCACGTGTGTGCATGTGTGCGCGTGGGCAGGGGCACGCCTGGGTGTGTATGTTCTGCATGTCACCGGCTGACCAGGTGTTTAACTCTTGGGCCCAGTTAAAATTGACGCTCTGTGGCCTTGGACAAAGGCCAGAGAGGATTTGAAGTGTGGACACCGTAGATACGCTGGAATGTTCTGTCTCTGGCCTCCTCACTGGCAAGCATGCCCACATCATGCCCGGAGGTCTGGGTCCGGAGCCGGCAGCCCAGGGCCCCCTGAGGCCCCAGCTCTGTAGATGTGCTGGGGGGCAGCCAGTGGGAGCTGCCAGAGCGAGCCGCGGGCCCCTGGTTTTGTTCATTGTTCCGGTTGTTTCTGGAGCGGCTCCGTGCTCTGCTTGCCCACACGGAGGAGATTCAGCTCTTAGGCTGGTTTGTCAATTGATGAAGCAGCAGGGATCCCACGGTGCCCAGGGCAGCAGGTGACGCCTGATCCATTCCACCACCGTCCACGGCTCCTCCCTGACACCGTGGCTGCCACGTCTCGCTTCCCAAGCTGCCACCCAGAGCGGCCTGGCCTTCAGCCTCTTCCTGCGCCGTCCCAGCCTCACACGGGGCCCGGCACTGAGGGACTCGGGAAGGAAGACACGGTCATCAGCCCCAGGAGCGCACCTGGGTGGGCGAAAGGCCCCCGTTGCAGCCACACCCGGGCCAGAGCTGCCACAGTGAAGGGGGGTGAGGATGCAGGTGCGGAGGTCTTTCCCGCCTCATCTCTTCCCTTCCCTCCCCTGCCCGCCAGTCCCCCCACTCCCGTCGCCTCCCTTCCCCCCTTTGCAGTAGCCACGTGTTAGCGCAGTGAAGCAGACAAAGCCAGACCGCACAGCAGCCATGCTGGCCACGTGGTGCAGGCACAGAGCCAGGTAAGCAGAACACAGCTCCTCCTGTACCCACAGACGTGTTTGGGCGTCTTCTCCATGTGTGACACTGGCAGTCCTCTCCGTGTATGTGGCTGGGGAGAGACAAGTGTTCGTGGGGGACAGAGACGAGCCCAAGGCCATGAGACCTGGTCCTGACCCCACCACTGACAGGACCCCCGCTGTGGAGCTGCGGGGTGCCCATGTGACACGCAGAGCACACGCACTTTATTATTTACACGTGTCTGGCCTTTGTCTACAAAGGACCCTGGACAGCCGTACGTAACACCTGGGACATCACGCGCTGTGTTTATAAAATGAATGGATTGGGTCAGATCATCACCATCACAAGATAATCAAGTATTTACAGAGAGACTCACTGCATGGTTCCTTAGAGAGCTGCCCTACCATGCAGTGAGTGCACACACATGTGAGCGCACACACATGCATACACACGTGCACGTGTGAGCACACAAGCATACCCATGGAATGCACACACAGGAGCACACATACGTGTGAGCACACACATGCATACACACGTGCACATGTGAGCACACAAGCATACCCGTGGCACACACGTGAGCGCACATACGTGTGAGCACACACATGCATACGCACGTGCACGTGTGAGCACACAAGCATACCCGTGGAATGCACACACAGGAGCACACATACGTGTGAGCACACACATGCATACACACGTGCACGTGTGAGCACACAAGCATACCCGTGGAATGCACACACAGGAGCACACATACGTGTGAGCACACACATGCATACGCACGTGCACGTGTGAGCACACAAGCATACCCGTGGAATGCACACACAGGAGCACACATACGTGTGAGCACACACATGCATACGCACGTGCACGTGTGAGCACACAAGCATACCCGTGGAATGCACACACAGGAGCACACATACGTGTGAGCACACACATGCATACACACGTGCACATGTGAGCACACAAGCATACCCGTGGCACACACGTGAGCGCACATACGTGTGAGCACACACATGCATACACACATGCACGTGTGAGCACACAAGCATACCCGTGGAATGCACACACAGGAGCACACATACGTGTGAGCACACACATGCATACACACGTGCACGTGTGAGCACACAAGCATACCCATGGAATGCACACACAGGAGCACACATACGTGTGAGCACACACATGCACACACACATGAACACATGTATACGTGCACAGCACCCACAGTTTCAGTGGCCTGGGTTTTCAACGCCTCGGGTCTCCTGGAACTTTCTGGAGCTGCGTGGAAGGTATGACATGACATTCTCAGGGAGCTCTGTCTGTCTGGACCTGCGTTTCACTCCTTGCTCACCCTCGGCCTCCGATGTGCGGGCAGTGACAGCTGGAAGGCCGGGAAGTGTCGGCGAGGTGCCCTTTCCTCACCTCTGCCTGTCACGTCGGACCCTCTGCCACTGTGGTATTTGGAAGCGCTCCCTGCTGCCATGGGCCCTGCTGCAGCATGTGAGCCAGCGGCTGCCAGATGACACCCGTCAGCCGGCCGGAGCGGGCGCCTGACCTTGCAGGCATGTGCTGGGGAGAATCCACAAGTGGGGGCAGGCACTCAGCGGCCATCTGGCACATTCCAGAGCCTCTGGTGACCTGGGGGATGACAGGCAGCCCCTCACCCCTTCTGAAGGCCGTCCCTCCCGCCAAGAGCAGGAGAACCAGGCCGAGCTGGCCTGGAATATTCATTCATCAGCCAGACTGGCTGGATCTTGGAAAAGCGCAACATTTTCCCTGCGTGCTTCTCAACTTGGGGGCAGGAATGTGAGGCGGGAGGCCAGCCCGTCTGGGCCTGCCAGCCTCCCCCTCCTGTGCACCTGGCTCGGGTCCTCTGGGGACTTCTTGGGGCCCTACCGGCCTGAGAACTTAACTCTTCACAGCCTGCCCGCGGCCCTGAGGTCGGTCCCAGCTGGGACTTGCTGGGAAGAAGCGGCAGGAAGGTGCGGCCATCTGCCCGCAGGCTTTGCCGCACACAGGGGCGTCTGGGACACTCGCTATCTCGGTCCCGTGTGCCTTAGCTTTCTATGCAACAGGCATACTTCCTCCTTATAGTAACAAAACAGTAAAACCCTGAAAAAGAATGAAAAATAAGTTTAAGGTAGTTTCATCACAGGAAGAACGAGGTAATGGGTTCATCAGGCGGCTTGAGTACCGTATTCTCGCTTTCTTATTTTTTCTTTTAAACCAGCAGACTTTATGTTTTTAAGAGCAGTTCTAGGTTCACGCGGACCTTGATGGGAAGCACCGAGCTCCCAAGTCTGCCTCCCGCGCTCTCCCCTCTCGCTGACTTGGAGCCCCGGTGGGGTGCACATGTCACCACGGGCGGTTCAGTCTTCGTGGCTCACTGTTGGTGGTGTTCCTTTCACAAGTGTGGACACGCGTCACACAGAAGTGCTCCGCTGCCCCACGTGTCCTCCGTGTTCCACCTGTCCGCCCCTCCCCACGGCCACCCCGGACACCACCGGTCCTTTTACCGTCTGCATGGTTTTGTACTGGACACACACAGCGTGTGTCCTTCTCGTGGCATCTTTCACTTTGCAATGTGCACCTAAGTGTCCTCCACGTCCGGTATTTTCACTCCCGTCCCACGGGCTTCTCGTGGGTGACACAGGTTCTCCCCCAGGCCTGCCCATGGGCCTCGGTGATTCCTTGCACAGCACGTGCCCAAGGCAAGCCCCATATTTCCTCCTTCGCCTGGTGGGGCAGGGCGGCCTCTTCCGCTGGTTTAGCTGCTGGTTTTCTCAGGCCGTGAAATCTGTTACCCTCCTCTCCGCGCAGAGCTCCGGGGGCTCATGGCATGGGGGCGCTGGCACGCTGAAGGTATCCAGGAACGAGCTGTCTCCGAGACTCAGGCTTGACCGCGCTCACCAAGGCTGGTGAGCCCTAGTGCTGCACAGGCGTGCACACGCACGGCCGCACGTGCACACACCCACGTGCACACACGTACCCGTGCTGTCACACGGCATCCAGACACCTGCAGAGATAAGGAGTGACCCAGCCGCCCGGGAGCCTGCAGGGTGGTGAGTGTGGAAGAAGGGCTCTCACCCGACAGCAGAGGGGGGTGTGTGCATTCGTTCTGTCTCCCTGCCCCGCCCTCACACGGCACGCATGAGGCCAAGGGAACTCTTCCTCCTCGTGGGGTCCCTGCTCCCGGGTCACTGTGGGGCTAGGAGGGCACGCTGTGCGGTTAGGAAGCAGCACAGGTGAGCCTGGGGGCCGGTCTATTACCTCGTCTCCCGGTCCCTCCCCTCCTCCCCCAGCTGAGTGGGAGGTTCGGGAACAGGCCTTCTGGCTCCTTCCAGAATCATCCGTTCCACTCACCTCACAGGTAAGTGGGAATCGTGGGCACCCCAGCCTTGGTGTGCGATGCTGATGGGTGACCATGGGGGTGACTCTTCTTTCTTGTTCTTGGTGGAAGCCAGTGGCCAGGCCCCACGGCAGGGCTTTGGCACCCACATGCCTGTGGTTGTCACGGGGCCCTTTGTTTCCCACCCATGGCCGCTTCAAGCCTGAATTCACGCCCGGCCAGAGGGTCAGGTGTAACTCCAGGTGGCTTCATCTCACGGATTCCAACATCCTCAAAGCCCTCCACGCAAAGCCCCGTGGACCTGGGCTCAACGAAAGCTGGCTCCTGTGCTCAAGAATCCAGAGCACTGCAGAACGGGGCAGCCAGCCCAGAGCGACCGCCGGGGGCCGCTGCGGGCATGCGATCCAGAGTCGCAGAGAAAGCCACCTCGTGGCTGGAGGGCTGCCAGGGCCCGGGCCCCAGGTCGCGATGGTGCTGGAAGGGTCTGCGCTGGGCTTTATCTTCCAGCCCTGCCTGCAAGGGGTCTGCTCCCAGCTTTATCGTGGCCAGTGTGGGGGTGCTCATGCATCAGCCCTGACCCTCATCCATCTGCAGGCCCGGCTCCTGCTGGGCGGAGGCAGGTGGAGAAGAAAGGCGATGGAGTCAGTTTGTGGAGACCAAACTTCCAGCCTTTGATGGAGGCCCGTGAGGGGCCTGGGGTCTGGGATGCGGTTGCAGCCAGAGTGTTTACGTGCCCAGCCAAGAGCAGTGGGGAGGCTCTTCCCGCCCCGACAGCGTGGCGAGGTTGACGCATAGGCCAGGGTGTGGTGGGAACACACGCCGTGACCGCTGCCCAAGGCCCTGTCAGCCGGGTGACACCAGCTCTGCCTGAAGCCTGACTCGGGGGTGTCAGCTCCGCTGCATAGCAAACACCCCCAAATCTCAAAGAGCTCTGTCTCCCTACCCTTCCACCTTGGGGCGGGCTGGCCACTGCTCTGCCGCGCATCTCCCTTCATCTTGGCCACACGGACGGAGCAGCCCGTGGGACGAGCAGGAACGGGGGTCAGGGTGGAAGCTCGCAGGGGCCCTCACAGCTGCCATCCCACATGGCTCACGGGGCATCTGCCCACATCCCGTTGCTGAGGCAGGTCACGTGGCGGAGCCCTGAGTCTGGGAGGCAGGGATTCATGTTCCCCCACAGACGACGTGGCAAGTCACGGGGAACGCACTTCGTTCGTGAAGAAGAATGTCGTGGTGGGCCGGGCTCTCCTAAAACACACTCCTAGTGCCCTCGCAGCATCGGAGCGAGGGCTCAGGGGGCACTTCGAGGAAAGTGCTCGCCATGTGCCCGTCACGCCTGGCAGAGTAGGGCTGCATGGACAGGGGGCCACGTGAGGGGCCGTGGACAGGCGGCCACAGGAAGGAGCTTCATGTGGCATCTTCATGGGCTGGAGAGGCCCACTCACATCACACGCCGGGCCCTCGAGAATGCCGAGGGTGGGGCCTGCGGCTGCTGGGTCTCCTGCAGGGCCCGGTGGGCGGGCAGCCTCGCAAACCCAACCGGCCTCCCGCTGGCTTGCACGCAGAGCCAGAATCTTCTGTACACGGCCGGCCCAGAGGCAGGGGCTGCTCAGGCCTTGCCCGCCACCGGTCTGCCCTGACACAACGGTGTTGGACGCACCTGTTTGCACCGAGATGCAGGGGATTGGAAATCTGTCCTTCAGAGAACGTACAGCCGGAGAACCACCCAGGCGTCTCCCCTGCCAAGGGACCTTCGTGACCACGAGCGGCACTGCGGCCCCTCCAGCCCGAGCTCCCAATGCTGCTCGCTGGGCCTGGAGACACTCCCAATGGGCCCAGCACAGTGTCCTCCTACAGATTCTTCGCTGCCCTTTTCCTCGTGGAAGAACGAGCCCGAGGCCGTGGCACAGAGAGAGGGCAAGCCGCACGCCCTTCCCGTGCAGAGTCCCACAGCAGTGTGTGGGCTGACCGGCCTGGGGTGGTGGGCCCTGCGGCGGGGACCGTCCATCAGGACTCCACAGTGGTAGAGGCTGACCAGAGGGACACGGATGGACACATGTGCACTTCTCGCCCCAGCGGCAGCACTGCCTGTGACCTGTCCTGTGACCCGTGGGAGGCAGCTGACTGTTGACCTTGGGCACGCTCCCGTGGGGCCCCTCCTCCGGGCGGCTGCACCAGGTCCCCGATGTGGGCGGTCCCGTGCACAGTGCGCTCAGACCCTGGGCGGGAGGCCCTTGTCCCGGAGCCCGTAAATCACGGCCCCGTGAGCCCTGCCAGCCCGGACTCACGGCCACCGTGTCGCTAAGTGTCCTGACTATTACTGTGGAGCAAATGAACGGCTGTTTCCCTTTGCAGATTACCTGTAATTGTGCCCGCACTGTGTCAACTTCAAGCTTAATTGCTGTGTGGGCTGCGAGGCATGCATTATGGCACGTGTAATTTATTTATGCAATAAAATTCACCGTTAACTGAGAGAGGAAAAATAAAGAGAAAAATAATATGTTTCACAAGATAATTACATAATAAAGTTTGAATTGGGGATGTCACGGGGACCACAAACTTGCTCCGGACCAGGGAGAAGGGGAGGCAGCGCCATCGCTTTCCCCCCGGCTGGACGCGCGGGAGGGCACGGCGGACACGCGGGCTGGTTCTGGGAGGCCGAGGCCGCACCCAGGCTAGGACAGGTGCTCAGGCCAGGGAGGCCAACGGCAGATGGAGAGGAAGGACCCCTTACGATGAACTCCACTTCCTTATGTGAAAACGAATCTTCGTGAAAACAGCTTACTGGGGAGCGCGGTTTTCACTCAGAGACCCAGAACTTCTAATGTTCTGTGGCCATGCTGGTCTGACCGTGCCCCTCACAGTAAGATGTTACACAGCAGCCATCGGCTTCCACGTGACATTTCCAGCAAGGAGAGGCTCTCCGTGTTCACGCATAGTCTGTAGGATTCCTGGAAGGACAGCACCCAGGGCACTGCTCCTGCGACCCAGACGTAGGGACGACAGCAGGTCCAGGAACACCCGTCCTGCAGGTCAGCTGGGCCCCTTATGACTGGAGAAGGAGCACGTTGCCAGGAAGGACTCATGGGCTGTGGAACTTGAAAGGGACATTTGGAGGTATGCTATCCAGGGCTTGGTGGCCAGGGAGGTGGCCATGGGCCACGGCAGGGACAGGGTGGGAGAGGCCTCTGGGGACAAGGCCCCCATGCACTGGGGGATGGGAGAATGCCCAGAGTAGCCCGGGACTCCAGGGATGACCAGATGACAAGGAGGTCACCAACTCAATGGGCTTGGTGGCTTACAGCCCAGGTCAGGTCCAGCCAGCTGGACACCTTCATCCTCAGGCTTGCGGCTGTCACTGTGGGGGGATTTGGGACCTTAGCTCCCAGGGCCCCGAGAAGGGGAAGAGTTTAGATCCCCTAGGGGGACAGCCCATGGGGAGAGGTCCTATGGCCCCAGGAGTTCTCTGAGAGCCCTTGGAGCTGCCCAGCCCTGACTGGGGTGCTGTTCTGGGTGCCTGGGAGGATGGCTTGGTTTTATTCTTCCTGCGAAGCTACTTGGACCCGGGAAGACCTGCCCTTCTCTCCCTCATGTAGCCCTGAACTTCCCAGGCTAAATCTAGCCTAACGTTCCCTGAGCAGATCTAAGCACCATCTTGGCCTTTACGGAGACACATCTGTCCCAGGGAAACAACAGCAAGAGTAAAGTAGAGCAAAATAGAAAGGAAACCATCAGCAACGTGACAAGGCAACCTCCCGAACGGGGAAAGCTATCTGCAAAGCGTATATATGAGAGGGGGTTAATATCCAAAATATGTAAAGGACTTATACACCAAAAAACCAAATAATCTGATTAAAATATCAGCAGAGGACCTGAACAGACATTTTTCCAAAAAAGACACACGGACGGCCAACAGACACATGAGAAGATGCTCCACATCGCTCAGCCTCAGGGAGATGCAGATCAGAACCACAGCGGGAGCCCACCGCACACCCGTCTGGACGGCTGAAGTTAACAAGGCAGGAAACGACAGACGTTGGCGAGGACGCGGAGAAAGGGGAGCCCTCGTGCACTGTTGGGAATGCAGACTGTGCAGCCACTCTGGGGAACAGTACGGAGGGTCCTCGAGATGTTGAAAATAGAGCTGCCCACACTACTGGGTATCTACCCTCCGAAATATAAAAACACTAACTTGAGAAGACACGTGCAGCCTGATGTTAACAGCAGCATTTTCAGCAGCGGTCAAATTACGGAAGCAGCCTGGTGTCCGTGGACAGAAGAATGGGTCAAGGAGACGCGGTCTATGTACACGACGGGGTGTGACTCGGCCGTCAGAGAGGGCGAAATCCTGCTGTCTGCCACGACGTGGATGGACTGGAGGCTGCGATGCTGAGTGGGATACGTCAGAGAAGGACACGTGCCGTCGGTCTGCCTCACGTGCGGGACGTGAGAACCGGTGAGCAAACACACAGGAAGCAGACACAGACCCGTAACACAGAGAGCAGCTTGGCGGTCGGCAGGGGAGGGCAGCGGGTCCGGCCTCCAGCGGTGGGTGAGTCAGTCGTGACAGGAGCTCCCCGTGCGGGGAGCGCGCGTGACGCCCAGAGACGTCGAATCGCTGTGCTAGACACCCGACACTGAGGTGAGCTTGTCTGTATAGTGCCAGCTGTATTTCAGTGAAAGAACAAATACTGTAGTTACGAAATTTTTGAGCCATAAATAAATAATGCAGATTTTTTTATGTCTGCGTCAGTGTATCCTCATTAGATTAATTTTTTAAAAAGCCCGAAACAAAGCAAGGATGCGTCCGTCCCATCAGGGGCCCGACCCGTCAGCTCCTCGTCCGTCCAGCCCTGCACTCCAGCTGGCAGGACTCACGGTATTTGCGGTCTCCCAGCCTGAGGTCGTAGCGACGTACAGACATGTCCCGCCAGCGCTTGCATGAGGGTAAGCGGAGGCCAGCAGCGCCCGCTCTGCGGCTGGGGGAGGGGGAAAAGTAGGGTCCAGCGCTCAGCTTAGAGGAATTTCTGGGGACTGTGTTGAGAGGGAAGCAGTGTCCACCTCGGCTTCCCCCGTACAGACTGTTTCCATGTTGCAGTCGGGCAGGTGGACAGAAAGCCGGCACTTCCTGCAGGACTTTCAGGTGCCCCAAACCGACCGGGGCCGCGTGCTCACTTGGCGCTCCCTCGGGTGCAGGAGATCACGCTGATTTTGCCCTGGGCCTGCTCCATCCCGTGGGGCAGGCCCAGTGTGGTCACCTTGCCACGGGACCAGGACGAGGCCGGATGGCGGGCTGGGCACCGTCCACAGCACCCCATGGAGCAGCCGTCCGTTATCTGCCTCCCGTGTGTGTCCGCAGCCGCAGCCCTCCCCTCCTGCTCTCTGAAACCCCTTCCTTCCTTCCACGGGGAGCTTGTCAGCAGGAGCATTTGGTGACTGTCCTGCCACCTGGCGCCAGGGCCCCCACCCAGGGACGGCCGCAGCCGGTCCGAAGTCAGAATCCCATCCGACGGCCTGTCCCTGTGCACCAAGCACCACAGTCAGAGGCCGGCTCCCAGGCCCACGCCCGCGGGGGGTGGGGGGCGGCAGGGGTGCAGGCCACGGCGTGTGGTACCGCAGACGCATCGCTGCCGCCCGGGAGCTCGGAGGTCGGGTGGCCCTCCGGCACGGAGGCTCCTCCACACGGAGCACGCCGGGGATGTGGGCCGAGTCCAGGAAGAGAGCGTCTCCTTGGGGAGGCAGCTCTGTCCGGCCAAGAACCATTCCCAAGCCGAGGGGACGCCTGAGGGCGGCCCAGCCAGCAGCCGGAGGGAGTCAGCGCTGCCGCTGTTCCCACGCGTGGTGACGCCGGACCAGGTCCCTTCGGAAAGGACTCCCCCCCCCCCCCAGCGGCTGTCCCTGACATGATCTCACAGGGCTTCTCGGTCCTGGGGCATCAAACGCCAGTTTGCCCCTGGGCGTGGCCATGTGCTGACCAGTCTCTGCCCTGGCTCTCCCGCCCTGTTGTCCCTGGATCACTTCTCAAGGACACCAGTGCCTCTGGGCCAGGCTCAGCTCCCGGGCTCCCCTGCCCTGACCGTGTAGATGTGAGTGGCAGACCCTGGACCAGCCCTCTCCCGTGCCTGTCACGCGTACTCTCATTTACTATGGGGTTACACCAACAGGCAGCTGGCAGGTGAGCTCTCCGTGCCCTCAGACCCGTCCTGGCTAGGAGACCACTGCCCCTTGCACACCCCAGGGTCCCCCTGGTGCCGACTCACTGGGGCCTGCAGCCCCGAGGTCTTGTCTATTTAACACGTGATTTCATCTGGAAAAGGGCCAGGGACGCTGGGGTTTGGCCCCAGGCCTCTGCCAGGAAGCCGTAGGCTCAGGATGGGGGGCTGGTCCTTCTGCATAGAGATGGGACCCTTCCTCCAGCTCATGGTCAACAGGGCCTCCCTGTGTTTCCTGGGCTCAAGGGGAGGGGGTCGCCTCCTGGGCCATGGGTGACCACCTCTCCTGGCATCCAGGGCTCCTGCACGGGGTCCAGGGCTCCTGCACGGGCCCCGCCCACCTCCCCAACCCCCCGCGTTTCCACCGCCATCTCACTGTGCAGCCCAGCTCTCCTCCTTCCCTCCCTCCATCACCTCTCAGCCTTCTCTCTCCCTCCCCATGTGCACCTCCAGTGTGCACGTGGGGGAGCCTCCCTGGTGGGAGCAGGCAGCCCACATGTGGTTCCAGGTCTGTCCAGCCCGGACATAGGCCCCTTGCTTCCTGCAGTCTGCCTCGTCCCAGAACACCTGAGCGCCCAGGTGTGTGCGCTCGTGCAGATGCAGACAGACAGTGGGCATCGGCCTTGGAGGAGCCTCCTGTCCAACGGAGGCACCCAGGCAAGAACTCACAAGGGCAGCAGGGACAGGGGTGCCCCCAGGACACGGCAGGGAGGGGAGCTGCTGGTGTGAGGCACGGGCTCCTGCCCCCACAGGCTGGAGAGACCAGAGGGGACAGGCAGGAAGACTGCCCTGCACTGACAGACCAGGCCTGGGGAGCCAATGCGGCTGATGGTCGGCCCTGGACGTGGCTCTGTGGCTCCGTGGTGGGTCCTCGGAAGCCCACTCGGGGCTCTGCCTCAGTGGCGTGGTACCTGCTTGAAGGTGTTCTCTGGAGGCCGAATGTTGCCAGACGAGCCTGAGCCTTTGCCGAAGAGCACCGTGCACGGCCCGCGGGGTGAGACCCCGTGGGCCTGCCGGGCCCCAAGCCAGGAGCGAAGGGGTGAGGCCAGCAGTGACGGCCCCCTCCGTGAAATCCTTCACCAGACTTATCCAGGCTCCAGAAGGATCTCCTCCGACAGGATCTTGAGGGCTGTGTCCTGGAAAAGCATCCATGGCCAGCTGCCTTCCTCGAGGATGCTTTCGAAAAGACTTGTCCGCGTCACTCGAGCGGTAATCGCAAAGACACGCATACAGAAAACAATCGGGGAAAATTCATCAGGATTATGAATGCTCTGAGTGAGGGCATCACACATGATTTTTATTTTTTCTTTAACTCCTTTGTGGTTTCCAAATGTTCCGTTCAAGTGTCTAGAGTAAAGGGAAAACAGTGCACGGGGCTCGGCCTGCAGCCACTCCAAGGACACGGGGCTCGGCCTGCGTTTACTGTTGGACATTTGTCACAACCCGAGCCATGTAGGTGCTTCCCCCACAGCTAGAAACGGAGAGAAACACAGCGAAACAGCGGGGCAGGCAGGAGGGGAGGGCGATTTATGCGCTATTTCTCTCCGACACAAAAGAGTAATGGGAAGGTCATGTGGGCAAGGTCAAAGGACAATTTGACTTTTGCAGGATGACCTGGGGCCATCTGTCCTTTGCAGAGCTGATGAGCTGTCAGTGCAGGGTGAAGGGAGGAAGGGGGGCCGCCTTACTGATGAGAGCCCACCGCCCCCTGGACAGGGTCCCGCATGCCGCTCCCGCGCTCGGCCTGGAGGTCCAGGGGAGCATGGCCCAGGCTGGGGCCCTGGACACCCTGGAACGGGTCCCACCCCGGGGACTGGCCACCGAGGAAGAAAGGAAACCCATGCAAAGCCAGCACTGCCCCCTGTTCCTTTAACTGGAAGCTGTTCCTATGGGGGCTTCCCTTCCAAAGTCACCTCCCCCACACAGAACCCTTTGTTTCTCTCCTGCTGAGATTTCTCGGATTCGGGAAATAGCACACTGCGTTCCCTGACCGCCGACCCTGGCTTCGCTCTGGGCGACACGGTGAGGTGCCCCGGATGAGAGCTGTGGGGGCCGCCGGCCCTGACCGAGGGGCTACCCAGCCAGGTCGTCTCCTGTCCGTGGGTCAGGGTCACCTCCTGCCGCGGTGACTGGACATTCCGTGCCCGGCGCTCAAGCCCTGGCATCACCATCCAATGTCCTCCCAGCATCTTGGCACGAGACGCAGAGCCTTGCCAGTCCCTCAGGGCTTGGTTTTAATAACCGAGAAGCCAGGAGTCGGGGTGTGTGCCCGGCCCCCCGCGGGAGGACCCTTGCTCTGTGTGTTTGCTGTGAAGCTGTCCCTGGAGAGGCAGAGCCCCTTAACAGGACTGTCCCCAGCAAGACGGGCCGAGGGACCTGCGAGCACCTGCTTTCTCTCAGACGGCTCTGACTGTAAGCACGCACTCGGGATCTGTGTGCAGTCTTGCAGGAGTTCAGATGGCAAGTGTGCGGGAACCGTCTGGATTACTCTGTGTCTGGGCTAATTCAGAAAGAAGATGCCCCACGCCGCACAGTCTCCTGCAAGGACACGGCCCCAGGTGTTCAGAACGCCCAGAATGGGATCGGGGGGACGTGCCCTGCACTGGCACCTGGGGAACGGACCATCATCGCCGGTTTTGTACCGCCAACAAAGGCAGTTCGCAGCGGGCACACACACCCCTTGCCGACTCCCGCACCATCGTCTCCCTATTGTTTCGTTTACGAGGATGTCAGCCAGGATGGGAATCAGGCGGGCACGGTGGACTTTGGGGGTGCTGCCCCCAGGCCCTGCACCTGCAGATCGGGCCGCGGTCACAGGAAGAGCAAGGCCTTCAGGAAGCAGAGCCTGACACTGTTCGAGTCTCGGCAATGCGGAGAGCCCCAAATGGTGACACGTGCAGGGGCTTCGAGCACCGTCCCCTTCTCAACGAAAGCGGGTGCTGTGGGTCTGTCTGTGCTGGAGCGGCCCCAGGGATCCTGTCAGGGTGCCACGGATGAGGCCAGAGCACCGGCTTCACCAAGCGAGCGGGACACGGTCTCGCGGCCGTTGTCAGGGTCTGAACGGATAGTCCCACCATCACAGTGCAGACAAGAAGCCCGTCAGCATCTCGTGCATGCGATGTCGTGCCCACCATATTTGGGGCATATCGCTTTACACAGAAGCAACAGCAGAGACACGCGTGCCAACAGAGTGTCCCCAGGGGGAGCGTTTGCAAAGTTCCGGGACGTGCTAGTGGAAGCTCGCACAATCCGGCCGTGAAACGGAGGCTTTCTCCTCGGACGCCTCCCCACTTTCTGGAAGGAAACGTCGGTGGGCTCCGCCTTTCGGCCTAGTGGTTTGAACCAGGCTTTCGGCCTCGGCACGGCTGGCGTGTGTAGCCTGAGGCTTCCTCCCCCTGCAGTGTCCTCAGGCTGCCAGAGCAACGTGCCGCAGACCTGGGGACTTGCCGCAAAGGAAATTTATTTTCTCACACCCTGAAGGCGGGAAGTGAGATCCAGGCATGGGCAGGCAGGTGTGTCCTTGGCCTGTGGCCCGCTGCCTTCTCCCTGCACGTCTGTGTCCTGACGCTGGTCAGAGGGGTCTGGGGCCCACGCTAGTGGCCTCTCTTTAAGCTGATTACCTCTTTAAAGACCCTGTCTCCAAATAAAATCCCTTCTCCCCCGTGTGGATGACTACCACTTTTCTTTAGCCACAGGAAGGAGGGTCTGAAGAGCCCGGAGAACCTTCTGGATCCCAGGCATTCTCTTCCCTGCCCCGTGCAGAGCGGTGACCACATTCCCTTCTACGATTGAGACCCATCAGTCAGCACACTGAAGCAGCCGGTGTGTCCAGGGGCCGTCCCCCGTCCCCCGCCGGTATGATCATGACCAGGGGCCTTCAGAGTGGTGACCCCGCTGTTGAGTGCATATGACTCCCTGATGTCCCACATGGTCTGGCGTCCCCTGCCCACGTCCCCGGGAGGTCCGTGGGTGTTTGATGGTGGTCGCCAGCCCCAAATCTCTCAAGGCTTTGAGCCCAGACTGCACACACCTGTCTCCACGACGTTTGTCCTGACTGTGGGCCACTGTGGCCCCGGGTTTGCAGGAGTTAGTGTCTGTCCCGAGCCGCTGTGCAGAAGTCAGCAAGAGGCCTGGCTGTGTCTCACCCACGGCACACGGCCATGCTGGCAAAGGGGCCCCGGACAGTCCTCTCGGAGAGGTGAGGAAGGAGACGGTATACGGCTCTGGGGGCACGGCAGTGTCTACCCGGGCCCCCAGTGTCCCGTCCACGCTGGTGGCCCTGGGCCTGTCAACGGGCACAAGCCGGGAGGAGCCCATCACTAAGTCGAATCTCCTTGATCAGACTTGAAGGTGGTTTCACACTGTTTTTATTCATTTCCAGGTTTTGTGGTTTTGTCCCCTTCATTAGACACATCAGGAAAGATTTGGGTTGGCTGTCTACTGGCGTCCTGGGCGCGTCAGGACTCACAAGCCGTGTTTGTGGCTGGGGTCCCACCCCCACCTCGTCTCTGGAGGTCAGGACCTGGCCGTTGGGAACGGCTTCCCCCGCGGACTGGGACCACGCTCTGCCAGCACCGCTCACGCCCACTGCTGCCCACAGAGAGTGGCCATGCCGCGTCTCTGAGATTGGAGGCTCTCTCGAGCCACACACTTCTCGAGGCTGGGGGAGGGGATGTTCTCTGACCTCGGGTGGGAAACAGTATGGACAGGTGGGCACAATGAATCCACACAGGCACAACCCTATCTCCGTAAGCCTTGGCACCCTTCCCTTCAACCAGAGAGTCCACGTTTCCATCAACCACGGACAGCCACGCTCAGCAGTGCCAGCCAGCGCATGAAGCCCGCGCAACGCGTCAGGGCAGCTGTACCCCCAGCCCGGCCTGTGGCCCTTAGGGTCACTGCCCTACAAACACCCCGTGTTTCTTCTCATAAAAACTGTATAATCCTGCTATTCTTCTGTGCACGGTCTGTCCTCTTGGGTCACAGCACGTACCTGAGCCCTGGACACCAGGATTTCAGCCGGGTTTCCAGTTTTGAAGCAGTGAGAGGTCATGGGGACAAGGAGCTTGTAGACAAGGGCAGGGCAGTGGGAGGTGCCCAGGGGAGCTGGAGGGTCATCGTCCCCCCCTTCCTGGACACTGCCCCCTGTCTTCTCCCAAGGCCGCCCCTTTCACCGGCCCAGGACCCGCGGGCTCGGACTCCAGCTGCACTGCCAGGCGGCCGAGAATCTGGTATCCAGGAACTGTGAGCCTCCAGCTGCTGGAGACAAGGGCCAGCACGGAGGCTCTCTGGCCCTGACGGGGCCCAGGGCGGGGGTTCACAGCCCTGGCCTTCTCAGGGCCCAGGCCTTGGCTCTGCCAAGTTTTCCACCCTCGTGCTTGTGGTGGCCACCTGGTCATCAGAGCCTCCTGTACACGGGCACCAGGCTCCGGGTGACCCCGGGTGACCCCAGGTGCAAGCTGTTGCTGTGTGCTGCGAACCATGAGGCACAGGGTCATTCATGCCTCTGGGTCTCAGCCCGTCAGCCAACTCCATCTACACTTCTGTCCTGAGGTTCTGTCCTAGGGACCACATCTGCACACAAGCCTTGCTCGGTGGGGATTGTTAAGGGGACGAAGGGCGTGGGAGAGGTTGGGGTGAGGGTCTTCAGGAAGGAAACGCCCCGGGATGTCAGCCTGCAGTGCTGGAGAGAACAGGACAGCCCCGAGTGTGGGATGCGCGCCCACCACTGCGGTCTTGGCTCCTCCGGGCATTCTGCAACCTGCTGCCCCTGCCTCCCGGACATCGAGGCCTCCTCGTTTCTGATTCCTCAACCTCTTGTGAGCCACTCTCGATGGCACGCCGACCTGGGTCTCTGCGGAGAGCAGAGGTCAGGTGCTGGCGAGGGAGCCTGGTCATGCCAGCCCAGCCCTGGGCCCCAGTGGACGGCGCGGCCACTGTAGCTCGAGGCCCTCTCCCTCGTTCCCGTCCCCTGTGGCGTGTGCACAGTGGACCGTCCCTGTGTCTCTCCTAAATGCTCCAACAACCCCGGAGCCCTGCTGCATGTGCTGGGGCAGGCAGCGGTCACTCAGCCGGGTGCATGGGGGCTCAGCGGGCCCGGCGGAGAGCCAGTGCAGGCCCCGCACGCTTCAGGCTGCCGTCTCCTCTTGTTTTCTGGAGGGAGTGAGAAGTCAGGCAAATGTGTAAAATGAAAGCAAAGCTGTGATGAATACCTGATTTTCAAGGGACCACGTAGGAAAGGCCCGTGCCATGGCCACTCTGGCACCTAGCGCACTCCTTGTATTTAAATGACATGTTGCTTTAATTTATTTTTATTTAAAAAGGTTTATTTATTTTAGAGAGAGAGAGTGCGGGGGTGGGGAGCAGAGGGAGAGAGTCCTCAAGCAGACTCCTCGCTGAGCTCAGAGCCTGGAGCTCGATCCCACGACCCTGAGATCATGCCTGAGCCGAAACCAAGAGTCGGACCCTTAACTGACTGAGCCCCTAAGCGCCCTGACATGCTGCTTTTCTCTTCAAGTCTGTTTCTGTGCTCGTATCTCACCCCCGCCCCCAGGCAGCACGATCCCACAAGCCCACACCTTCCTGCCCCCCAGATCCACCCTTGATTTCCAAAGCCTGAAATGGGTCGGGGTCGGGTCGGGGTCTGGGCCGGGCTTGTAAATGACGGGGTGATGACTGGGGAGACTCTGCAGACAGGCCCCCCACCCCACGGCCTGGGACTGGGACTCCGGTGACTCCAGCCTGGAAGAGCTTGGAACAAATCTACTTTCCCTGCAAAGACAGCATTTCCAGACACGCTCACTGTCGCGTGAGCAGGAGGCAGAAGACGCCCCGGCCCGGCCTCGCGGCTCCACAGAGGTCCTGTCCCGCCAGGTTCCTGATGACTCTAGTGAGGGAAGAAGGGGCGTGTGAGAGCTAACCGCCTGGTCTGCACTAGCTGGAGGACTAAGGAGAGTGCGCTCCGGCTTCCAGGAGCACGGGGCACAATAACGACTGGTTCCCGTCCTCAGGGGGCCGGACGGGGCCCTGGATCCACTGTCCCATGCACTCCCCGTGGCGGCCACTCCGCAGCCCCACGCGGCTGCCGCAGAACTAGGTGGGGAGTCGAGGCGGCCCTCGTGACCCGCCTCCAGTCAGGGCTCTGCCGGCAGCCGTGGGGGAAGCGGCCTCGTAGGAATGAAATCAAGATAAGCGCTAAACCAACCAGGCCGGGGGAGGCCGCTGACCACTTCACCCCGAGGGCTGCGGGTCCCCTTCTGGCGGGGACGCGCCCTGCCTCGGAGGTGCCCTCACCCGCGGCCCTGCCTGGACACTGGCCCCTGGGTGCGGTCGGGGGGCCTTGTCCTCGCCATGGGGCTGCTGTGTTCCCCTGCGGTGGGACGTTCTGGGCTGGTGTGTTTCTGAAAGCACAGAGGAGGTGGGAAAGGAGGCTGAGCCGCTAATGCGCTGTCCCCACCTTGGGTGCCTCACCCCTGCCGCGCCCGACATAGAGGCGAGATCTGTCTGGGGTTTCCAGGTCCTGCAGGCCCCCGGGTCTCACGTGGCCTCAGCAGGGTCCCTGTGTGAGGTCACACTCACCCGTTTCCTCTCCCGGCACCTGCAGCCACCACACCAGCAAGCCCGTCAGCTCCACAGAGGGAGCAGAGCTCCCCCAGGGCAGGAAGGGCAGGAGGAAAGCCAGGTAGTTGCCCCTTCCCACCAGGGCTGCCCTGCCTTCCCGAGTCCTGAGGGCCAGCCTCCCTGGCGTGGGGCCCAGAGAGCGTGCGCCTGCAGCTCCTGTGCTCCCCTGAGACCGCTGCCGGCGCGGAGCACCTTTGTCTGGCCGGCGGAGCGGGTGCAGACTGTCCTTGCCGAGGCCCCCGAGTCTGCGCCTGGAGCGGTCCCCGGGGGCTGCCCCACCTCGCAGCAGTCCCCCATGTCTAACCACACGCATGACTGCTTTTCACTGCACAAGGACGAGGTGGGAGGGGCCACACCAGATTGTGATGTTCTCCCAGGCCTCCGTGTCCCACACCCCCTTCCAGGCCGCCTGGTCACAGGGATGGGGCCACCACAGAAAGACTTCATCCTATCCTCCTGCACAGATGGGAGTGTCCACTAGACACCCACAGACCAGCAGAAGCAGAGGTGAACCCAGGGTCGCCCACCGTGCCCTCTGATGACCTGGAGAGGTGCTGATGACAACACGTGTGCACGCTCCCCAGAAGGGTCTGCCCCCAGTGCCGGACAGTGTGTGCCCCGAGGTGCCGTGAGCCCCTGTCACAGAAGCAGCAGGCCCACCTACACGCCTGACATCGATTATGCTCTTGCCCCGGGCGCGTGCGGTTGCAAAGCTGGGGTTTCTGTTCAGGCTGATTATCTTGAACTTGGGCTAATGTTCCATGAAAACAGAGTCTCTATCATCAAACTCATTAATTAAGGTCCCATTTGCAGGCTGGTTGTGAATCGGAGTCACTTGTGCGATGGGACAGCCCTGCTCTCCGCCGGTGAGGCCGCTGTGAGTCTGCAGGTCGGTTTCCAAGGCGCAGGTGGAACAGAGCAAGGACGCCCAGACGGGCCTCCCGAGGCAGACAGACTCTGATTCGAGGTCGAGGTCCGAGGGCTTGCACTTGGAGTTCAGGCTGGAGTGTTGGGGTGGAGGTCCCGTGACCAGGGGGGACTGCATGCCCCACGCACTGCTGCCTGCTGCACAGGGAGGCTCATCTGGGCAGGTCCGTCCCTGCCTGTGCAGGAGGACGGCGCCGAGCCCCGGGCCTGGAGCTCCTCGGGGTCAGGCTGGGGGGCCCTCACCCTCCCTCCCGTGACACGGGGCCCAGCTCTGATGCCTCCTCTCCCCTTCCCGTCCCAGCTGCTCATAGGCTGGGATCCTCCTGGGGCAATTCTCGGGCTGCTGGCCCAGATCCATGTCCTCGAGATCTCTCCTATGGGAGCCCCCCCTTTAGCGGTAGGCGGTCTTGCTGAGTCCAGGGCCAACTCTTCAGCCAAAGGCACTGAGACCGTCCTTCTCCCCCGCATCCCCCCGGCCTGCACTTCTCCCCACCCTGCCCCTGCATTGGGGGAGGCCACAGCTGCAACTGGCTGGGCGGAAACCTTGCCTTTTCGCCACAGGCAATCACCCAGGGAAGCTCCCAGCCTGCGGGTCCCTCGGGGCAGGTGCCCTGGGTTGGGTCAGGACGGCCCTGAGGTGCGCAGTCCATGCCTATCACACCGCTGTGCTGTGTGCGGAAAGGCTGGGGCTGTTCTCTGCGGCTCTGTCAGCACGGAGTGAGGTCTACCCCGTGGCACCCACAAGTCTATGAGCACCCACTGCTTCCCTGTGTTTCTAGCCCCAGAAATGCCCCTCATTGTGTTAGCTTCTCCCTGAGTCTCCCTGACACGAGAGTCCTCCCTGCGGCATCCAGACAGGTCCCTGACAGAAGTGAAAGCGTCCCCTGAAAACCACCTTTCCTCTGCTGCTGGGCTGTCCCTGCTGCCCGCATCCTGGTGCTTGGATATTTTCCTTCAATCCCTGGCCGCCCCATGTCCGGAGAACCTGACAAATGTGGGTGAGCAGTGCCCACCTGCCCAGCCCCAGCCACGGGGTCCCAGCCCTGTCCTGGGCACTTTGGGACTTCCTGTCCCCAGGGGCTGCGGCAAGTGACCTGAAGCTACCCCTACCCGTGGTCCTGCCCAGGCTTCCCCAGTCTGGCTCCACAAGTCCACCGAGGTGGCTGCCCCGCCTCTCCCCCCTCCCTCCCCCGAGCCCCAGGGTAAAAGGAGCACTGCCCCTTCTGGTGCCCTGGCCTCTGGACTGGCCTCTCCGTCCACCGTGACTGCTCTCCCCCCTCCTGCTCCGTCTGTCAAAATCTTGGGTGCTCACAGAGACCGGAGCCCAGGACAGCTGTGGGTCCCCCTGCTCACCACGGTCGGGGGGCATCACTTCCGCAGGACAGGGGCAAAGACGGACATCATTCGCCTAATCTGCTAGGGCAGCTTCGAGCGCCTGGCATGGGCCCCCTGCTCTCCCCGGCCCGCTGTGATTCTGTAAGCCCTGGGCCAGCGGAAACGGGGTTACACAAATACTGTGCACAGGGGCCCCTCGGCGCCTGCCACTGGCTTCCTACGGAGAACATACAGATTCTGCATTGAAATAGTGCGGTGTGTTGAGCAGCACAGGTGTGGAATTCTTGGCTGGCACACCCCCACCTTGATGTATCCCCCCAGTACTACTACTGTCACTACGATCGCCCCGTGAGATAACAGGGCCCCTGAGCCACAGGGCGGTTCTGCTCAGTCCAGGCGTCTGCCCAGACCGGCAGTGGAAATCAGAGGATCCTGCAGAAACCTAGGTCCTCCTCTAGGAGCCCCATTCCTGGGATGACTGCGTCACTGCAACAGAACAGAATCGCCGTGGATGCTGGCAACGGCGGCACTGGCTGCACCACTTAGAACAGGGGACACGCAAGGCTCGAACAACCCCTCCTGGTCCAATTCTTGCTTTGGGAGTTTGATACCTTCTTGCATTTCAGGCTTGGTTCAAGACCTCAAGGTGCTCACTGGGTGGCCCTTCTGGCTTCTGAACTCCACCCTTGGTGTTTAGGCCTCTTTAGAGGTCGCAGTAAGTGCCCGGGGGCCTGGGTCGTCCCTGCTCCCTGGCTGGTGAGGGAGCCCCTGCCTCTTAAAGTCCAGAGTGGGCTTGGTTGATCCCTGAGGACGTTCGAGGTGCCCACCCATCCTTCCCCAACAGCAGCGTGGGGGCACCGCCGGCCCAGGGATCACCCAGGTGCATGTGCAGGGGCCTGTCCTGTCCCGGGGCTTCAGATAAACTCTTCACCCCAGAGCCAGAGTCCTCTAGGGAAAACACAATTTTTTCACAATTATTTCTTCATGAAGCTGATGCTGGCTGGAAGGCAGTCCTCCCTCCACCTTTCTGCTCTCTGCCTCCCTGCTCACTTCTCTCCCTTCTCCCCTTTCCTCTCCTCTTCCCCCCTGCCCACTCTTCCTCCAAGGCCACGCTGTTTCAGCTCCTTCCAGTGGGGCCAGAGACAGGGCCAGATGGAAAGGCCATGGTGTTTCCTTCCTGGGGCTTCACTGCCTTCCCACAACGTGATCCTGGCTAAGGGGCATTCTAGCTGCTTCTGCTTCGTGGCACCAATGGAGCAGATGCTCTGGCCATGGTGAGGGAGGGGACAGCCGCTGAGCCCAGACGCCGGGCTTCCATGGAGATGCACTGAGACCGCATCTTCCTGACGCCCTGGCGCAGCGGAGGGCAGTGTTTGGCAAGGGTGGGGACCCCTGCCCTGAGTGTGCCCGCTGAAAGGATGCAGTTCACAGCGGCTCTTCTGATACCAACTGCCACCCCCCCCCATCCCCGCCCCAGCCGGGCTGTCCCTTCACAGGAGGGCCTGCCCACTGTGAGCCAGGCTGACCTCACAGGCCTGCAGGTGGGCACCCACACCCCAGTAGAGGGGCCATGCCTAGGCACCCAGATGCCGGGAACACCACAGGGCCAGCTACACGTCTGCAGGAGGGGCCAGGCTCAGTTTCCCTTAATCCCCTGTTACCTGTCTTAGGAGACAGGAGACCTCAAGCATCCTTCCACCAGAAATCTTGCTTCTAGTTCTTCTCTTGTTCTATTGTGGAGGGGGGGAGGAGGGAAGAGGGGGAGGGGCTGAGCGGAAGAAGGGGCTGTCTGCAGCCTGGCAGGCAGGCCTGCCAGGGAAAGGCGGGTGGCGTAAACCACATGCATAATCTCGGAGACCGCCACTTTAAATCGTAATTGGTTGCCTTTTAAATATCATTTAAGGGCTGGCTTCCCTGCCTCTCTCTCCAGTTAAGAAGGTGTCGTGTCAAACTCTATTACCTTGCCGGATGTCTCTCCCTTAAGTTTAAGAAAAAAAGGGGGGGGGGAGGAAAGGAAGAAAAAAACAAAGAAATGGAGGCATCAGCGGTGAATGGAGGGTCGATAAAGCTTTTAGATTTGGAGACGTTTTCTGGGAGCCCATTTCCCGCGGCTAAGAGTTGTTAATGGAGCTTAAGGAATTATCTTAGACTGGGCCGGCCGGGAGCGCCGTATATCTCCCTCGCCCGTTCCCCCGTCGGGCCTGGATATGCTGCTGTCAGACTCGCTTAATGAAAAGTAACGCGCCGCTGATTACAGTTGTATTTGGGCTCTATGTAAAGAGCACCCTTAATTTAGCATCCCTTCCTTGGCGTGTTTGAATTGGCCACGCCTGAATGGCTGAGAGCGCGGTCCCCAGCGCTCCTCTGCGCCTCCAGCTCCTGCCCTGACAGCCTCCCAGGGAGGGAGAGGGGCCCCTGCCCCCGACCACAGGACCTTTCCCCGAAGCACCGACTCTTAAAACCCAGGTCCCCTTGCGGCAGCCCACTCCCTGCAGGTGCCCTCCTGACCCCACCCCCAGTGCACACAGGCCAGAGGGTGGGTAAGGGTGCCCAGGGCGAGCCTTCCAGAGTTTACCCCCCTCCAAAGGTGAGGGGGAGGTGGAGCTGATAGCCCCTGGTATGTGGCTGAATCCCCCCAGCCCTCCTGAAGTCTTTATTTTGCACAATTTTGCAGATTAATCAAATAAATATCTTCTGGCCAGTGCCACTACGGTCTGATGGCTTCCACACTGTGGGGTTCTGACCGGGGTCTGCCGGCACAGGCCGTGCCCAGAGCGCGAGGTCCGGAGGGCAAAAGGCCCGGGCAGCAGCCTGAGCTCTAGGCGCCCTGGGCCGGCTGCGCGGGTCCACACTCAGCGGGGTCCCCGCACGCCCCTGCCACCAGCAGCCGGGCGCCCAGGCCTAGGTGCCCACGGCCCCGATCCTGCCCCGCCGCGCTGCCTGCGTCAGCGAAGCCTGGTTTTTGCTGAAACTGTCTGGCTTTGTCTGCGGTTGGGGTGGGGGCCGCCCTCGGCCGCATTAAAATTCCTGGCGCCCCAGCCACGGCCGCAACGCGTCTCCCGCGAGACTCCACTTTCGCTATTACTGTCAAGTACCCTTGACTCTTTATTTTTGCCCTTTTATCTATTACAACTAATTCGAGTTCTTTTGCCCTTTTCAGTCTAAGACGTGGGCTTTCTGCAAAGCCTCCCCCTGCCAGCGAGCTCTCGGAGCGCGGAGCCTTTAGAAATTGAGGGGTTTACTGTCAAAATGAAAATTTCACTTCAAATTATCTTGGCTGATGCTCGCTCGCCAGGCCGGGGGCTCCCGCCGCAGCCTTTTGACAGGCACATCAGCGAGGAGCTTCCGAATCTCGATAATATCATCCAACAGAGCGAAAGTCAATACGGTGACAGCGCGCGGGCGGATACAATCCAATTACCGCGCCGCCCGGACAGGCCTGGGGCTGGGCGCCGGCTCCGCCACTCGGGGCCCGGGCCTGCCCCCTTCGCTCCACCGCTGGGGTTCGAGGTTCCGTCTCTCGGACTCGGGGGCCACCACGCAGGGGTGCCCGACGCAGACCCGAGACTGGCTTCTGGCTGCGCGCGCCCTCCCTCTCGGTCCCAACTCTCCCCAACACCCGCCGCCCCCCCCTCCGGCCGGTCCGGTCCGGTCCGCTGCCGGCGCTCCCGGCTTACCCGGAGCCTCGCCCCGGGGCTCGGGACCCCACTGGGCCCCGGGCCCGTCCCAGCCCTCGCAGAAAAAGGCCCCGCCTCCCGTGTCCCTCCAAGGCTGCCCGCCGGCCCCCGAGAAGACCCGCGTTTCCAGCCTCGCTCGCCTCGCCGCTGCCCCCTCGCAGGTTCGCTGACCCGGCGATCTGTCCTTCCTCGGGACACCCGGGACTTTAAAAGGAGGCCCAGTGCGGCCTCAAGCTAAGCGCTGGCAGGCGAGGGCGCGCCCGGAGCCCGGAGCGCGCAGCGCTCGCCGGCAGCCCTCGAGGGGCCCTCGCAGGGGGCCAGGCGCCTGCGGGGGCGGGGGAGCAGGGGCTCCGAGTCCACGGAAGCCAGGGAACCGGGACTTCGCTTCAGTTCAGGGGTGAGAGCCGCCGTGGGCTTGGCTCCGAGGGGGTGGGGTTGGGGGACCCGGGTTTAAGAGCGAATCCAGGGGTCTATAATGCGCAGGAACCTAGGCGAGGCGGGGCAAGCCCGCGGCCCCCCGCCCCCGCCCCAGGGCCTTGACTCCCAGCCCCGCCTCCTCCGGGCAGCCTACTAAGTTCTTGCCCCCCCCCCCCCCACCGAGGCGGGGCCCAGGGCTGTCCAAGCGCGGACGCTTCGGGCGCGGCTGCCGGTCTCTGGGGGGTAGGGGAGGGCAGGCGGGGTTAGGAGCTGGGAAGGGCCGCAGAAGACCGCCTCACCATCGCAAAGGACCGTCTGAAAGCAGTCCGCAGCGCCAGGGCCTCAGGGCAGGGATGGCCCCCCTCCTCAGTTCTCCCCTGGGCACAACTCCAGGGAATTTAGAAAGTTTAAAAGTTATTCTTATCTAGCAAGAGAAACTCCTATTTTCTCAAAATTCTGGAGTCTGGTATACTGGGGAGAGCTTCAGAGTCTTGGGCCTCTCATCCACTTCCATTCTGGAGTCCCGCCATTCGGGAAGGACACTGCAACTCTGCTTGGAAAGGACTGGCTTTACGTACCGCCCGGGGCTCTGCCGGCGACTTCGCTGAGGACTCCGGGCCAAGGGCCCTCTCCCCTCATTCCCTTCGGGAGTTCACCTTTCCTCTGGCAAGAGCTCTAACCCCCGGGTCTGAAACGTGTTCATCGTGCAATGCAAACACCATCACTCCGTTTATTGGTTTTGTTATATTAGCCTCTGGAGCAGGCAAGTATTGGTGTGAACATACATTTAAAAAAACATAATTTTATCGAGTTAAGAGTGTGCAATAGTGTGAACGAGGTGAGTGCTGTTGGCCAACGTGCGGAGGATGCGATCAGGTCCGCGGGGTGTGGAACTCCGGGTGCCAGGAACCCGAAAGGAGACAGCCGAACAAAGCCTCAGAACGGAAATGTCTTCTCCATGTAAACTTTGGGACGTAAACTTTATGCTTCAGGGTGGCTCCCTTCTGCTCTGAGAGCGCCCTACCCGATGGGTCGCGGAGTTTGGGAGTGGCCTGAACTGGTGCATGTCCAGGTGGGGTCGGCAGACCTGGCAAGGCAGCTCCGGGGGCTGGCCTGTGGCCCGGAGAGGCCGAGTTCAGCTCCTCCCTCCAAGGTGGCTTGGCTGCCTGAACTTTGCCGTGCTCCTGTCCTGCTTTGGAAACTTGGTAGAAAAAGAGTCTGCGACCTACAGGCCTGCAGCCCGAGCCCTGGCTCCTCCTCTGCTCAGGCGCGGGCCCGTTAGGCGCAGAAGGGCTTGCCGCTGGCCTTAGGGATGGCCAGCAGCTCCTTGGCTGCGCCCGAGGAGGGGGCGTCGTGGGGTGTGGCAGGCGGGAAAGCGCGCGCCAGGGGCGTCGTCAGCACGTTGGCGCCTGCCCCCAGCGAGCGTCCCAGCGGTCCTGGGTCCAGGAGGGCGCCCTTGGCGGTGGCCCAGGCCTGGTTCAAAGTGCTGTGCCTGAGGATGGGGTCGTGAAAGACCCCATCCACCCAGTTTCTGAGACTGGTTACCGGGGAGTCCTGGTGCCTGTCCAGGGCACCAGTGGGGGCCGGGGCCGCAGGCGAGGACGAGACAGGAGCCAAGGAAGTGGCCGCAGGGGCAGCGGGGCCTTGACGCTTGAGCATGCATGACGGAAACTCAGTCTGGCTCAGGGCGGTGGCGGCAGCGGTTGCGGTGTGAGCCAGGGACCAGATGCGCGGCTTGGCCTCAAGGCCCGCCGTTGCCCCAGCCGGTGCAAAGCCCAGTTTGGCCTCGCAAGCCTGCGAGCCGCCCCCCGCACCGGGCTGCTGCTCCGGCCCAGCCGCTGTGCTCCGGAGGCAGCTCCTTGCCCTCTCCAGGTCCTGGTCCAGGGCAGCCCCACCACCGGTGGCCAGGGGCATCCGGAGGGTGCCCGAGGCCTCCTTCCCCGGGGCGCTTGGACCATCTGGCACAGCAGGGATGCGCTCCAGGCCACCGTCCAGGGTCTGGAAGGCCGGTTTCAGCTCGCACCCAGCGGACTCCGATTCCAGTGGGTCGAAGTCCTCCAAGTCAGTGAGCTCTAGATCCTTTTCCTCTTTGCCCACTGACTCTGCGCAGGACAGAAAGAGGGGCCAGTGCAGGAGGAGAGGGGGGCACTAGTCAGAACCCCACTCTTCCTTCCTAGCTCTGCGCCCATGGTTCTAGGGCCCGACCCTGGAGCTAGGAAAAGCACCCGCAGCCTTTCGTTGCACCTCCCACCTGCTCCCCAGGCTCTATACCCCCCAGGTGGCAATAGAGGGCTGGAGATTTCCTCCTCAGATCAATAGGGACAAGGGTAGGGTGGGTGTGTCTAACGTTTTAACCTTTGTTTTGGGTTTCTTTAAGGCTGTTCCCAGTGAGTACCGCAGGCACCCTGGGCTCGGGGCCTCTCTGGGGCCAGCTCATTTACGTGCTGCCCACGCCCTCGAAGCTTGCTTCTAGTACTGCAGGTTCAGTGTCTTCAGAGGTCCTGGAACCCCAGAAGAAGGCACGGGGAGTCCCTGAGCTCGTGCCCCCACTTCAGCATCACCAGCCTCCCACACACCTTCGCTCTTGGTGCTCTTGAGGGGCTCCTCCCTGGCTTCCTCTTCGCCCCCTTCTTCCTCCTCGCCCTCGGCATAGGGTCGCTTCTCGTCCGCGCACTTGTTCCTCGGTGGCCACGTCATCTTGTTCTCCTTCTTGAGGCGCCGGCGCGCGTTGGCGAACCAGGTGGAGACCTGCGTGAGGGTCATCTTGGTGATGATGGCCAGCATGATCTTCTCGCCCTTGGTGGGGTACGGGTTCTTGCGGTGCTCCTGCAGCCAGGCCTTGAGCGTGCTGGTGGTCTCGCGCGTGGCGTTCTTCCGCCGCGTGCCGCTGTCCATGGTGCCGTACCTGGAGACAGGCTGGGCAATGGGGGTGCCGGCCGAGACCCTTGCGGCGCCAGTGGCCAGAACGAGGCCCATGCAGGCTTTCAGTCCCCATCGTGGGGGTGTGTTTATGGTGGTAAGACCGGGTGGGACCCAGGCCCCCACCCTTTGCCACTGCCCATGGGCACTGCCTTCAGTGGCCCAAGAGTGAAGATGTTTGTATTTGATTAAACTTACAGGGAGCCTGGGCTCCTTCCCAGCCAGAGTGATCAGGGTGGAGTGCTCAAGGCCTGGCCAGGTCTCAGACACTCTACCTAGACATCTATTCTTCGAGTTCCTTTATGGGGCCTCTCGCCTACCCTTTTGATACCCAAACCAGGAAAGCACATCACAGAAGTGTGAACCCAACTGTATAACACCCATGGGCAGAAATGGTCATTAGTGCTCATAGGGAGAAAGTGCCCAGATGGCCCACTGTGGACTTCCTGCAGTTAAGTTTATAATTGTTGCCCTCCTCTCGCCAAGATGGGTCATGCTGTCTTTGAGTGGATTCCACTGGACTCCCCCTTCCAGTTTCCACCATAGGCAAAGGTGAACTGGGTCCCACACACCACACTGACCGCACCTCTTGGGTGGGGCAGGTGTCTGAAGCTTGGGCAACAAGACCTGGCTGCCTGGAAAACCTCGGGGGAGGGGAGGCTATGGATGTATTTTACCCCTGTGGGGCGTGGCTTGCCAAGGAGGTGGGGCTCAGATTCACCCGAGGGCAGCGGGAGCCTGACCCAAAGAATGTCCCTCCTCCTGTCTCCCAACCTTCACAGGGAGCATGGGGTTGATGGTGGTGGGGAGTCTGATGGCTGAATGGAGTGCCAGGGCCCGTGCGGGGGCGGTGAGGAGGGGTTCCGTCCCTCACCTGTCATAGGGATACTGGCCCAGCGCCGGCTCGTAGGGGTAGTAGGCAGCAGCTGCGGCAGGCGCGAGGCCCGCATGCGCAGATCCAGGCCCGTCCTTGGAGTCGAAGCCATTCTGTAGGATCCCAGGAGCTGGGGGTCGCAGCTTCCAGGAGGCGACCCAGCTCGACCCCGCCCCCCACGCACCTCCGCTCCAGTAGGCTTTGCACAGACCCCTGGGCAGCCTCACCAGCCATCCCGTCCCCAGACTCTAGGGCCCAGGGAGCAAAGGAATCTCGAGAGGAGGAGGGAGAATGAGCAGAATGGGGGAGGGGGTTGGGGAGTAGGAGAGAGGAGAATGAGATTGGAGGAAGAAAGGGGCCGAGAAGAGGGGTGGGGGGCTGGGAGACAGCAGAGGAGTGGAGGGTGAGTGGGACACAAGACGACGACCCGCAGGGAGGAAGGGAGGAGAAAAATGGGGTGGAGCAAGGGAGTGGGCATGGAGGGGGAAGGGAGGGAGAGGCCAGGAGGGGGCAAAGTGGTGGGGGGTTGGGAGGAGAGGAAGAAGGAGACCAGGAGAAATAAGGGGAGGGGAGCTCAGTGGGGGAAAGCACGGGATATGGGGAGAAGGGGCGGGCACTGGGGCCGGTAATGTGGTCAGAACTGCCAGCCGCCCCCCCGCCCCCCGGGCTGGAGGTGTGCTGAGGAACCGGACTAGGAGGAGCAAAATTGAAGAAGCAGCGAAGGTGTGCTTCTCCCACCCCCTCTGGGGTCCAGGGCACTGGCACCCCTGACTCCAGAGTTCAGGGAGAGGCTTGCCAATTCCGGGGTGGGGGCGTGGCGGGGGAAGGTTTCAGGTAATTCCCTCCCCTTACCAGCGAGTAGAAGGCCGACGCCTCGGAGCCGTAGGTCACGTAGTTGCCATATCCCTGCGAGCCGCCATAGGGGCCCCCATAGACGCCAAGCGCAGCGGCCGAGTTGAGCTCGTGGCGCGCGGTGGCCAGCAGCCGGCTCTCATACACCGGGCAGTAGACAGGCGCCTGGGCCGAGGCGGCGGGCCCGGAGTCGGCCAGCGTGCGGCCACCCGACTCACAGCACGTGCTCAGGGAGTTGGTGGTCATCAGGAACTGGAAGAGAGAGGGGCCGCGAGGAAGGGCCTGCGCCTGGGCGCGAGGCTGGGGCTCTAGGCCTCCACCTGCCTGGCGCGCGGCCCAGGAGGGCGTGCCCCGTGGCCCCCAGCGTACCGCCATCCACGCAGGACCGCGCATTCCTTCCCGCTGCGAGTCTGCTCAGCCAGGCCTCCTCCGCCACTTTGGGCCCAGCCCGTCCAGGCCCCGGAGTTTTCACACCGTCCCGGGGGTGTCTGTGTGTGTGTGTATGGGGGGGGTTTCCAAGGCCGATTACGCCCCCCTGTGCCACGTCTATCCCAGGTCCCTGGGCTCCTCTGGGGCGAAGCCTCAGAGCCCTGGGTGGTGTGTGGTGAGGGTCAAAGTGGGAGAAATGCCCGCCCCCCCTGCATTGCAGATTCTCTCAGTGCCCCCGCTCTCCCCCGGGCTGGGTGCAAGGAGCGCGCGGCACAGGCCCTGCTCTCTGGCAAGCGACACCGGGTCGCTGGACGGCCCGCCCGCGGGTGTGTCCGGCCGCGTTCCCCGCACCCTCGCAAGGCCCCCTTACCTGGGGTGCGGAGGAATAGGGGTATCCAAACTGCGGGTAGGACATGGCGGGCGCCGCCCGGGGCCGGCGGGCGAGGCCGGTGGGGTCCTGCGCGCGGTGGCCGGCGGGGTGCGGCCACTGCTCCGGGGCCGCCGGCTCCTAGGCGCTGGGAGGGCGAAGCAGAAGAGCGGGTTAATCCATCCACATGCCCCGGAAACTTTTCTAACCCAGTAGGAAAGTGTGCCGCAGCGAGCCTTTTAGCGTCACATTCCTGAGCCTCGAGGGGGCTCTGGGACCAACCGGCCTCGCAGCGGCGACACAAATACATATTTTGAAAAAAAGGAAAAAAAAAAACCGAGTTGCGCGAACCCGTCAAGTCAGATGTGCTTGGCTTTAAGCCGCGGAGGCGCTGACGTCAGCCCACGCCGCGCAGCTCGGCCCGGCCGCAGACGTGCGGGTCAGTGGCTGCGGCCCGGTGGACCGGCGGCGGGGCGGGGATGGCCCGGGGCGCTGCGCGGGGCGAAGGGGCCAATAGGCTCTAACAAATGAATTTCATCCGTGGAGTCAATATCGCCCCGACGAATGCTGTTTCTCCTTAGTCACCGAGGACGGGAAGCACTTTTAATTAGAAATTAATTAATGAGCACCTGCTCCTTCCCGCCCCACTGTAATCATTAGTCTCAATTACAAATGAGACATGTGAAGGGACACACGACTGAGTCTTCACTGAAGATGTAATCAACAGTTAAAATTAGCCCGGCGCTGGCGCAGGCGGCCAGCCGCCCGGGCCTCCGCGCCCCGCTCCAGGTGCAGGAGGGCAGCTCCGCAGGCCGGCGCGCGGCTCCGACTATTGTTTAGCCGGTTACCCGCGCCGCCTCCCGCCAGTTCGAACCCTACTCCGGGGCGGAGTTCCAGAACTAAATGCGGCTGCAAGTGTCCGCGTCTGGAGGTCAAGATACCCTCAGGAGCGTGGGTTCTGAAGCCCTTCCCAGAGCCATCCGCTCCAGGACTCGGTGGCCCAAGTGCTGCGGGGCTTTGTGACTCTCCGTCACCTTGTCCCCGGGGAACGCCCCCTCCTCCGTCCCACCCCCGGTCCTGTGGGTTCCAGCGCGGCGAACGGCCCTCCCTTTCCTCTTCCACCCCCTTCCGCGGGCCGCCCTCCCTCAGCCTCCCCCTGCCCCTCGCGGCTAAACCCGGGACTGCCAGACATCCCCGCGCGCTCCGAAGAGCAGATTTCCCGACTCAGCTCCGGGGCCCCTCCCGCTACGCGTGCTCCACCCGGCGACCCTCAGGGTTAGATACCGGCGAGGCAGCGCCGGGACGCCTTTCCCCGCTCCTTTGGCAAGTTCCGTGCCTGGGGCGCACGGAACAGTCTGGGGAGACGGCCGAGTGCCCAGCCCAGGACTTCCCCATCCAGTCCCAGTCCTGGGACCTTGCCCGAATCCAAAACGGAGGCGAGCGCGCAGGCGGCAAAGGGGCGTCCGGGCACCCCGAACTCGCTCCCCGCCTTTTATGCCGCCGCCCTCTGGGGGCCAGGGCTCGCGGCTGCTGCTCTCGCCCCGCTCGGCCTCCCGCGGTCGGCCGGGAGGGGAGCTATGCACGGCGGCGCTGTGCAGACTTGCTCGGAAAGATTCCTGGGTTCAGACCTGCGAATCGCCCCAGGGTCACCCTCTAATTAATGATGACGTTCTCGCCCTCTCCCCAGCTGCAAACCTGCCTCCCAGAAACGAAATCTGCCCGCTCTGACAGCTCGGTTGAAGGTGATTGATGACTATCTGGAGACCACAGTACGCATCATATGATATCTGCTGCGTAATTGCTTTAATTTACAGATGAAAATACGAGCTCTCCGATCGCGTTGAACCACAGCCGGCCACGTCCGAGCTGCTTGCGAAGGAAAATCATCGGAAATAATGAATAGCCGCTCCATGCAAATTATTCAGACAGTTTAAGCGTCTGTAGCCGGGAGAGATATATAAAGAACACGAGTCAAATGACGTTAATAATTGTTTCTGAATTCTGTATTGATCTCGTGGCGGCCGTGTTTATTTCTTTCTCACCTGAATTGCTAATATCACCTCCTGTAAATAATATGAAACTAGCCACCGGGGCTTCTCGGGCAGAAATGAATCTCTCAATCTCTCTCCCTTGGCCTCTTCTGCTCCTCCCCTCCCCCATCCTCCCTCCTCCCAACTCCTTCCAGTTTTCTGGCTTCTGTTGAGGCTTTTCTGAACGTCCTCCTACTTTCCATTATTTATTGTTTACAAACAGCGCACTTTCTCCCGGTAATGAGGCCAGGGCGAGGGCGGGGCCGGAGCCGAGGGTGGCCAAGGGCTCAGGGAGCAGTCATCAGGATAGAAGGATGCATTCAGCATCTTTTCCTCACCCCACTCCCCAAGGCCCAGCCCCAGCAATTGTGAGCGCTCAGGTGGCGGGGATGACAGTCGGCACCCAGGTCCCAGCGGCCCTGAGGCTCGGCTCGGTGTGCAAAGCAGCACACCCAGGCCCGTTCCTTACCAGGCCACAGCTCGTGGGGAACGGCACCCCCTGAACACTCGACCGTTTATCTTCTCAGCAGAAGTGCCCACCTTCAGGCACAGCCCTTTCGTGGGGACCTCTGGGGGAAGGGGTGTCGAGGGCTTCCTTTGACCATCACTGCAATGTTTTCTATTCGAGCCTGCATGCGTAAATAGCATCTCCCAGTCCCTACCCACCTAGCCCAGTTCTCCCCGGCAACCTTTTCTTCTAATCCAGAAATCAAGCTCACCGGCTACTTTCCAAGGCCGTTGCACACTGCTCCTCAGCTTCGTGCTTCCCCAGGCCCGCGACACGGGGGCCTGGATGGCCACCCTGTTTGGGGAAGCTCTGTATTGCCCCAGGAGCCTAGCGACCTTGCCACCGCTCACCCAGGCCCTGGATTCAGGGCTAGGCAGTCCTGTCTCCAGTCTGGAGCACACCCGGATATCCCGCTGGCAGCCTCCGGCTGAGGCCGGCCTCCTGGAACCGGGATACTTTTTGAGTTAGCTTTGTCCCGTAAAAGATGCCAGAATAACATCTGAGGGCCCTTTCGTGAAAGGCCCCGCCCTGAGCGCAGGCACCGAGGGTTCCCTCCGAGAGAGGGTGAGGCAGGAGTGTCAGCCTTTCAGCTATCAGCAGCTAAATGCGCCTCCATAGACGCGCGCTGAACCCAAGTCCCTTGAGGGACCCTCGGTTCTAAGTACACCTAGGAGAGGCTCCCCACGCACCGGGCACCAGCTCAGCTTCCCTGAAGTGCCCGCACTGGCCTGTTGAGAGCTAAAGGAGCCGAGGCCAAGGAAACGTCAGGAGATTTCGCGCCAAATATTAGAGGCCTGCGGGTCGCCCTTCTTGCCCGAAGGTGCTATAGGCCGTGGAGGGCCTCTGGGAGATAGGCCGCGCCCTGATATTCTCCCCTCTCCTCCCTGAAACCGGCTGAAGCCAGGCGCTCCCGGTCGGTTCCCGAAGTCGTCCCCCAGGGCCACCTGCTTCTCCGCTCCGAGAACCGCCAGGGGCTCTCTACAGCCCAAAGAAGTTGACCCCAGGCAGAGGGCGGAGGCTAGGGCGCGCAGAGCCCTCAAGGGCCTTTGCCGAGGCGTAGGGCCAGCCCTTGGGGCGCCTGTACCCGCCCACCGCTCGCGGACACCCGGGCGGGGTGTGGGGCTGAAAGGCGTTCTGGATAAAGGTGGCGCGGCACTCTCGAGCCCCGAGGTCGGCAGGTCACTCCTTCACCGCCGGTCCTCTGGGTCTCATGCGAAGTCAGGCGGTCGAACTGCAGGCAAGCGCGTTGAATCCTGCTCCCGAAACGCCTCCATTCCAGGTCGGCTCGCTCCGGCTCTCCCGCTGCGCCCCGCCGCTCGCTCGCAGGGCGCCGCCCGAGCGGGAAAGGCGCGCAGTCGGGGCGCCCGGAAGCAGGCCCGGCTACCCAGTGTTGGCCCCCGCGTGCCGCGCCGCCCCCGCACCCCGTTTCCGCAACTTGCAGCGAACGCGGCGGCCCCTGGAGACCCCAGCGGCTGGCAGCAAACTTTATGCCCTCCGGCGCAGAAGCGATCCTGGCAAAGTTTGTGCGGCCGAGCCCACTCCCTACCTGCGCTGGGGACGCGCCCGCTCGCGCCGCTCGGGCGCCGGGGCCGCGGGGAGCAGCGCGCAGCCCGGGACGCACCGGGGAGTCGCCGCAGTCGCCGCCGCCCGCGCCCCTCGGCGGCCGCGCCGAGCCTCCGCCTCCACGGAAGGGGGGAGGGGTCTCGGAGCCCCGGGGCGGGGGCGGGCGCGGGGACCTCGCCTACCTGCGGTGGCGCCCGGCCGCTACCGGCCGCCCTCGAGGGCTCTGCGCGGCCGCTGGGCGCGCGCGCTCCAGCGGGGAGCAGGCGACAACTAATGGAGACATTTCCAGGCGGAGCACCTGGCGAGCGGAGCGCGCCGGCGTCCCCAGGCGCCGCGGTCGTCAGCCGAGCCCGCACCGGCGTGACGTGGGCGAGCGAGCGCTCTGCTCCCACCCGGCCGCCCATTAACGCTTTCCCCCGCGGGCGCCGCGCGCTTGCCAACTTTCCCCTCTGCCTGGCCCGCGCGCGGGATGCGTGGGGCGTCTGAGCTGTGATGAGGGGCGCCCTGGGGTGGGGGCAGGGATGCCGGCTCAGAGAAGACAGCCCTGCCGCACCGGGGCAGCAGGAAGGTGCGCCGCCTTGATTCGGCCAAAGCCTTGGCGGCCTTGGGCTCTTCAGGCGCTGTTGTGCTGCCGTCCCCATGCCCCGCTGTCTGGGGCTAGAGGAACCGCGCTGGGACAGCTTCACTGGTTCTTGGCCCCAGCTCTCCTGAGTCTCCCCTTGGTCATGGTATCCTCCCGCTCCGGAGAGCTGGGTGAGGGTGCTGCGGCGGCGGCGCGCAGGCCTCCTCGGAGTAGACGAGGCCACCAGGCTCTCAGGCCCTTGGCTTTCTTCCCTGCACTCCCCGCCCCCAGCATTGCCCCTTCACAGTGAGGGAGGCCAGCCTCACCCGATACTGTCCACACTGGGTGCTGCCTCCTCCAGCGATCTAGGCAGCAGTGATTGCCTTGGTGTGGGCGCTGGCGCTCGGGCAGGTGGAGGTGGGTCTACAAAGGTGACAAACTGCTTGGGGACCAGCAAGCCTGTGACCTGCCTGGGACTGGGTGGCCTGAGATGGGAGCTTTCGGAGGGCTGTCCAGAGCAGTGCTAGGCCGCACCTCTGGCGGGGGGGGGGGGGGGGGGGGGGGGGGGGGGGGGGACACACCTCCACCAGAACAGCCTGAGTCCGGGAGGGATGGCAACCTGGGTGGGTCCCAGGTCACTCAGCCAGGGGCGCCTCTTGCCCCGCCCGCCACCCCCATCATTTCAGAAAACCATGAAGTTGTTCTCCTCATGTTCTCTGGCCTTATAATGACATTTGAGATTTGTTGATTGGATAATGTCTGAAAAAGTGATTTGCTGTCCCCCCCTTTTCCTTCAGAGCTCTCTGCAGCAGCGGGGAGGCCGTGCACATCTCCCTGCTTCAACAGCAGCACCCCGGTGTGGTGTGGGTCCCCAGCCCTCTCGCACGCCTCCACCTCCCCATGGGGCAGAAAGAGGACAGTCAGCAGTCCCCGGCCTCCTGGCCCCGGCGCTCAGTCCAGAGCTTCTGCTGGCTTCTCTGGGCAGGACACGGCTGTGGTCTCGGGTCTGCTCTGAAGACAGGAAGGTGGGCTCCCCGAGGGCTACAGGCCTCCAGGCATCCGTCCAGACGGGCATGTCAGCGAACCCTTCGGCGTACCCTGGGCTGATTGGGGTTGTGGGAGGGCTGCCTTCTGCGTGTGGAGGTCTGGAAACCGTCTCCAGGGCAAGGCAGGACTTTGAGTCCAGCCAGAAGGAAATGGAGGAAGGACCCAGCAGCACCAGAGGGAGGGGGCTGGCTGCTGTCCCTGCCCTGCTGTCAGCTTTCTCCTCCTTCTCTGTGCCACGGGATGATCTTGGCAGGGCCCTGGGGCCAACAGGGACGAGCACGTCAGTCCCTCCCTGCTGAGCTCACCTGGGACTTAGATTCTTTTCATAGCTACAGATAAGCAAAGCATGTCTGTGTCTAAGGCCTTGATTCAGAGATAGACTCATTTTGGGTTCACTAGGGCCTTTTAAAGACAGCAGCAGCACCGGAGCTGTGGGGATAACCAGGGCCCCAGAGGAGCTCCAGCTGCCCTCTGTCCTCTGGCGTTTGCAGGGTTGGAAGCAGCTCCCCTCTGGAGGCCAGTGCGTCCATTGCCCTTGAAAACCTGTCTTTAGTGTCCCATCATCTGGCTGCTACCTGGCCTGACCTTGCCCGATCCCTGGCCAAGTGACCAGAAGCCTGGGTGGCCGTCGTCTGCCCCTCAGCCCTTGGCCGTCCTGCCATAAGGAGAGGGCCTCATGGGTTGGTGCTCTGGGGAAATGAGGGAAATGCCCCAGGGCTTGGCCAGGGGGCCTGGCTGGGAACGGCCCTCTTGGGCGTCAGCGTGAGCAATCAGTGTGCAGCTGTGGCCACATCTGAAGGACCGCAGTGCTCCTGGGGCTGGCCGAGGGCGGGCCCTGGCGCGCACCCTGCACTGTGACAGGGCCGCCGGCAGTGCCCACCGCTGTGCCCCCACCTCTGGTCAGGACTTGCTCCCTGATGGACCCCTTGTCTCTCAATTTGGCTTTTGTTTTTGCTGCTGGCAGAGCTGCCCAGTGCGATGTGAGACAGAAGTCTCCGTGCCCCCAGGGCTTGGCCCTGCTGCTGCGTCCCCCCCTCGCCTGGCCGTTGCAGCAACATGCAGAGGCATCTGGCGCTGGAGAACGTGGTGCTGGCCCGCTCGTGGACTGCTGCCTGCCACCAGCGAGGGATCCACAGCCTCAGCCCCCCTTCCTGGGGACCCGGGACGGGCACGAAGCTCCCACTGAGGTCCAGGGGAGGCTGCGGGAGGACGGCCTCGGAAGGATCACTTGGCACCGCGGGGCATGGTGTCCCAAAGATGCCGTGGTCCTGGGAAGGGCCCGGCCTTCTAACGGCTCCTTGGCCTGACTTAGCAGCACAACAGGGTTGGGGCCCAGATCCTAGGGGTGTGGAGTGGAGAGCCGTATCTCTCATCTCTGAATGAGACCTGTTCCTCATTGGCCCTGGGGCTGCAGGGGGGGCGTGTTTCTCTCTTCCTTTTCCCGTTTCACAGTACAGAGCCAGACAGAAGTATTTAAGGCAGAAAATTGGAGTAGTTTCTTTTCAGAGCAGAGTACTGGGTTTGGGCAGCAACGCACTGCTGGCCACGGGTCAGAGGTGCCCGTGGTCGCAGCGCAGAGTGGACTGAGGGCAGTACCTCCCGTGTCACATTTTCCTCTCCCCCTTGCCCCCCTCCCCGCCCTCGTGAGCTTGGAAGGAGGCAAGCCAGGGGAGCAGAAGTTGGGAAGTTTTCCTTTCTCCTCATTTCAGAAATACGATGTCGTGTCTGTAATGCTGAAACTTATCAGCAGATTTTAGGGAGGTTTCTATTATTAAAAGCTAGAGGCTGTTAATTCAAACAATGTCTGTAGTCCGTATGGTTGAACTTGGAATGTTTGCCTGCTCCAGACTGGAGTCCCCAGCACTCAGACTAGGGATACGTCTAAACCAGAGAGAGTTAGTTTGCATCGTAGCAAAAGTAACAGGATCATCGTTGCCTGGAGTCGGAATGCTGTTGTGAGTTTCTTGACAGAGGGGGTAAGATGCCTTTAGAGAAAGGAACTGAGCAGAGGGCCCCAAGTGCAGGAGCTCGTACTGGTGTCAGGACCTCAAAAATATTTAACAGCAGGTCGGGGGCTCCAACAAGGAGCCTCGCTGGGCGCCCCGCCCAGAGTTCACTGCGGGAAAGAAGGGAGGCACGCTCCCGGCGGCTTCGCTCACATGCACTGCTGCCTAGCAATGGCTCACAAACAGGACTTTGACGAACGGGAGGTGACGAAGCCGCACAAGGCATGTGCCCGGGCCAATGAGCAGATAAGACAGACAGAGGTCTGGGAGCGGGTGCACGTCGGGTCAGCTGTCCTTCTGGTCTCTCGGGAGTGGAGCCCGTCATGACCTCCCCCTGCTCCTCAGGCCTTGCTCTCGGCCTGGTGTTCTGACCAGCCTGGTTTCGGGAGGTCTGTGTGGACTCCATCCCGCAGCACTCTCAGAACCCGCGAAGTTAGGGACCCTTCACCCACGATGGCTGGTCTCTAAGTGAGGCGCCGACCTGCCTTGTGTTTTGCTGTCCTGTGAACACTGATGCGTCCCCTTCAAGGGGGCTTCGGGAGAATGTGCCGGCCACCCAGCGCTGCCTAAAGCCGACTCGGGGAGCGCTGCAGATCCCGCGGCCGACCTCAGCGCAGCTGGCGGTGTTCAGACAGTGACCGGTATAACGCACCGGCTTTTAATTACTGCAGCGGGAAATCATGTGGGAATGGCCTCCGGGACTTAGCTGATTTTTATATAAAAAAAACCATTTCAGAGTATTTTTGAAATTCAATTACTTGAAGGCCCCAGATAAAAGGAACACATTCTTAATGGCTATAAAATAACCCTGAGGAGGAGAGGGAACCACACAGCCCAACTTCAAAGTGTGGCAGAAATAACTTACTGTTTTACTTTTAAAGTATTCAGATCAATGACTCAGTCAACATTACTTATACATTTAGCAACCTTTTCATTTTCTGTTTAAAAATGGCAGAAAGAGGCGCTCAGGTTGCCCGTGAGACAGTTGCTCCTGAGAGGAACAGCGGACCCAAAGCTCGGTCGGACGTGGCACCTGCTTCCATGTGGGGCCCCCCAGCACGGGGCTCAGGGGAGCCGAGCATTTCTGCTCTGCCGCGGGGGAGGCCTGTCGGTGTCCCGGGCTGCGTGACAAAGAGCTGGTTATCGGGTTTCGTCTCGGTCTGGAGGGGAGAAGCCCGAGACCAAGCCGTCGGCAGGGCTGGTCCCCCAGAGGCACGAGGCGGGAGCTGCTCCGGGCCTCGCCCCACCTCTGGTGGCTGCTAGCCGTCGTGGGGCTCCTGACCCCTCACTCAGATCTCTGTCTTCACGCTCTCTGTGTGTGTATTGGTCCCTGTGCCCGAATCCCCCCTTTCTAATCAGGACATAGTCGTATTGAATTAGGGTTGGCTCACTCCAGCCAGGTTCATCTTAACTAATCACGTCTGTGATGACACTGTTTCCTAACGAGGGCGTGTTCTGGGAACCGGGGGTTACGCTGCAGCATATGCGTTCTGCGCAGACACAGTGGAACCCAGAACAGGGAGTCTGGGAATGCCGCATCTTGGCCTGGGTTATTTTCTTTAGATTGATCCCTCCCCCACTGCCTCATCCACACTGTTGTCCACGGAAGGTGGACCCCCGCCCCTGGACTGAGAGCACTTCCCGTGTGTCCATCTGGAAGGATTGCATTGCACCCTCCTTCTTAACCGCCCAAGGCCTCTCAATCACCGCCAGCCCCTGGGCAGTTGGGGGGGACGTGAGACCCACTCCTTTCCTTTTTCCCTCCTTTATTGTATCACCATTGGACACGTTGTATCATTGTTTTATTTCTTTGCCCTCACTCCCTCCCCTCTTGCCCTAAGATGAAGGCTTCAGGAAGGTCCAGAATTTTCTGTACATAGTAGGTGCCATTAAACACACAGTAAGGGCTTGGTGAGTGTTGCGTGAATGAGGACGTGTGTGTAGCATTCTTCGTAAAGGAGGGCAGAGCAAGGAGGAGACATCAGGAAGGTTCTTGCACTGGGGAGGCTGAAACGGTTCCTGCAGGACACACGGACGGCGCCTCCCGTGTCCCCGCCCTCTGCTGCGGTTCTCAGGGGCGCCAGTGCACAGGAGAAAGGCATGCGTCCTGGTGGAGACCACCTGTCCTCAGATGGACGAACGGTCAGCAGAATGAACGAATGCATCACTGAAGGAGCATAGGAAATACGTCAGTGAGTACCTGCCTTGGTGCTCTGTTCTGCACAACCACGCTTCCGCGGAATTACCGCGTTGTACCGTTTCCTGCCCTGACTTTTGGGGACCAGCGACCTTTTCTCCGTGTTCTCATCCTGTGTGGCTCCTGGTGACTTTGCCGGTCTCTTAAACGTTGGGGCCTTCCGCAGACCTCCCTGGGGTCTGCTCCCGTTGAACAGCCTGAGCGGCATCCTTGTGACCGCATTCTCGGACCTTTGACTTCCCCGAGGTTTTAGCAAAAGTTGTACAGTCACAGGAGGCGTGGTGGACTCTTCCAGGCATGGTTTTTCTGGTTCCCAGCCTGCTCCATTTTGCTTCTGGCCAGGGTTGCAGTGAGGTGCTGATGCGTGGTGGGGCGTTGGTGCTGGCGGCCAGCGCTGGAGGCTTCTTCGAGCCGCGCACGAGTGCCCTTGCCTGCCTCCAGGGAGGTGGGGACCTCGTGTCTGTCTTTGGCTTGTGCTTCACCCTGTCCCCTTTCACCTGCTGGGGCAGACGGCAGTGCCTCGGATGGCGGAGCCTCAGCCGGGCTCTGTGGATGAGACAGCCTGCTGCCCTGGGTGGACATGCTCTGGGCGGACGTGCCCTGGGTGGACGTGCCCTGGGCGGGCGTGCCCTGGGTGGACGTGTCCTGGGTGGACACACTGTGAGAGTGAAAATCAGCCATGGTTGTAAGGCACTGGATGTTGGGACTGTTTGTTATAACAGCACGACCTGTCCTATCTGACTGCCACAGTTATTCTTTTGCAAGTCAGATTCATGATATTATAATATAATTGTATATTATTATGTGATTAGGCTAATTATAAGGTATATAATTATAAATTATGAGTGTCTCTTATTATGTAATTATACATCATGATATAATTTTCAATACAGAGAAAGTAGAAAGAAAGAAACACTGTCTTAAAGGGAGACTGCAACGTAAGGGCAACGTATACAAGGCACTAAAGGCTGAGGCTGAAGGAGGCGTGTCCTGTCATTGCGGCCGTGGTCAGGAAAAAATAATGTTTTCAAGAAAGTTTCTTACTTCGACATGAGTACTTTCTATTAATGAACACTTCTCGCACCCGCTGGCACACATCCCTGCCCCGGGGGCTCTTTGTAGGACAGCCTGGGTGTCCACATGGCTGGCTGCTCAGACAAGGGCATCTGGGGACTCACTGGCTACGGCCCTGGCCACTGGTCACGAGGCTCACGAAGACTGTGGGGGGACAGAGCACCGTTTCGACAAGTCTGCAGAACTTAAAGAAAAATAACGATGCAATAGCATTTAAATTAATGTTTTAAATGAGCAGTCTAAAGAACAAAGAAGCAGAGAAGTTCGGGTGTGGCCCTAAAAAATCAAAGCCTTATTTCTTGTCATTTAAGGAGAGAACAATATTTAATATTATAACATTAATAATAAATAATAGTAATAAGTAGTTTTATTTTATCCAGTTTTAAGAATTCAATATTAAATAATAACATTTAATATTATTGATAGTATTTTTGACCGAATGGAAGTATGTTATTTTGACACAGTCATTTACTTCCCGATCTATGATTTGTGGGTGTGTTCCCATCACTCCTCTATCTTTCTAGTTTCAACCTTCACATCCAGGCCTGTGGATGTTTTGTTAGTATATGGTGTGAGGCGGGGATCAGCATTTTTTTTTTCTCTGTAAGGGTAGCCACTTTCTCCATTATTATTCATCAAATAATATGCATCCGTCATCAAATAATAAGTATTGTATATTTTATCTAATTTTAATAATTGATTAAAATATTTGAATAATAATGACGATTTGATTATATTTAATTAATAATTAGAATATTAATTTTACTACATAGATCTGAAACTCAGTCCTACGTTCTTGCACTATAGCTCCTGAATACCGACAGCCTCTTGTTAGAAAACGACGGGCTCTGCCTGGAGAGCATGTTGGTGCCATCACTCCCATGGCCTCAAGTTACCCACCGGTGCACAAGGGCTGACCGGCAGACCTGGCGACTCTGGCCGCGCAGCGGGGGCGGGTGTGCGGGTGGGTGGCGAGCAGCCATCCTGGCCTCCATCCTTCAGTGACAGACCCCTGGTGCCACACTGCCAGGCTCCCTTGCAGCGATGCATGGGCCGCAAACAAGTCTTCCGCCCCTGGGACGTGGGAGGCCGGTGCATGTGGCTCCCACGTGACTGACTGAAGAGGACACTGCTTCCCTCCGCTTCCTACTTCCATCTCCCCAGCCTCGGCTGGGAAGGGGCAAACCTTTGTCACTCTGAAGTCGGAACTGGGAGCCGTGTCCTGAGCTCGTCCGACTGCCTCTGCTGGACTGCCCGTCTTTGGTCTCTGTGGACGTGTGTGTCCGAGCCACCATCTGCTTGCCCGTTGTGCGACACAGCTCAGCCTGCACCCAGGGAATGACGGGTGCTTGACCTGGGGCGATGCAGTCGGGACTGATGGAGGAGGGGGCAAGCAGGAACCTTGCTGGGCTTTGCAGCTGGTTACGCGTGTGGGGCCCGGACAGGCAGGCATCAGAGAGGGTGCGGGGGTTCTGGCTGGGGAACACGGTGGTGCTGCTTGGAACCTTGGGCCTGGGGAGGAGGGTTAGCTGGGAGCCCACAGGCGTGGCTCAGTGGCCTGTCTCCCCCGGGCACCCACACTGCCTGTGGTTTTCTCTGTTAGACTTCGTGGAGAAGTGGCGGTGGGGACTCCAGGAACAGGACGAGACATTCGTGAAAGTGGCAGAATGTGGTACACCATTAGGTTCTCCAAGCATATTTCTTTGTATTTTCTTTAACAATTGACGAAATGTGGTTAAATGGTTATAATGTCAGACCTGGAAATGAGGTCTCCTTCCCCATGCACTTCCCTCCCAGCATTTCCTTTAACCCCGGTGGTCTTCACACCCCACAGACTTCCCCGGTGGCTGTCACTTAGCCCACCCCCTACTCACCGCCAGCATGGGCTCCTGCATGAGCGCGAGTTTCCTGGGCACACAGTGCGCACACCCAGAACCACACCTGGTGGGCTGGGCCTTGTTTGGGGTTTGGGATTCTTGCCTCTGACGACGCACACCTGCGGCTTCAGACCCGCGGTCTCACAGCCTGGCATCCTGAGCCCCTGCCGTCTCCCCTCAGAGGGAAGGGGTCTGCAGGCCTGTGGGGGCCAGAGGTTCCCGACTGCCTGAACCCAAACACCATCCCAGGGTTTGCATGCTCTTTCCATTTAACTCCCTCAAAAGGTGTCACCACCATATTTAAGAACCCTACGTCTGAAGACTTGCTCTGTTTCATCGTACGTGTAACATTATTCCTGCAGCCTGGGTGGGACTGGATGGGTCACTCTGCTCCACAGTCCAAGGAAAGCTCAGCTTAGACCTACCTTTCTTCCTGGGGTGACTGTCAGGGCAGGTGCTGCGTGCAGGGCCCTGGGTCCTGCATCTGAGCCAACATGCACGGCTCAGACCCTCCCCTCCCGGCAGGGCCCCCCTGCTGCCAGACAGAAGCAGTGTGGTGTCTTGTCCGTGGGACGTTCTGTTCCAAGAACGCTAGAGAGGAAGGCATTAGAGATGACACTTTCCCGGCCATCTCGAACGCTGTGACAAGTTGCAGCTTCTCTGGGGTCCTGGGGCCCTGGGCAGCAGGCTTGAAGCTCGCCTGTGGTGTGGGAGCAGACTCAAGTTGGTGCCCACGGGGCGTCTGCTCCCTCCTGTCTCCCCTGCCCCCATGACAACACTGACTCTCGGTGCCCTTCTTATGCCTCGTTGGGACAGGGAGGGATGGGCTGGGCGTCATCTGCCCAGAATAGAAGCCCTTCAAACACCAGGAGCCTCTGACCGTGCACGGCACCACCAGCCGGAAGAGGTGGGGTCTCATTCGGAGTCACAGTGTAAGTGAGCACCTCCCACAACATTGAGCAAAGGTTGCTGGTTTCTCTTGAATTCTTAGCCGTTTTTCCGGGCGCGGGGGATAGGCTGAGTGCTCTGGAAGATCGTGAGCTCGGAGAAATTTTCTATGGACTAAAAGTTTCAAAACACATTGAGCTGGTAGTTTGAAAATGTGCTTTTTGCCCAGATTTCTCTTCACAGCCACCCTAAGACAGAGAAGCACAGTTATGGGGACCCGTAACCGTCCGCCTCCATCTGTAGCCAAACGCTCCCTGGAAAACAGCAGGCGAATCTCACGGGAGGCAGTGTTTTCCTAAGAAACCCAGAAACAGAAAGCTTGTGTTCAAGCTGATAAGGGTTTTCAGTGTTTTCCTGTGAATCGCGGTGGCAGGCCTGGTGCTGCGAGCGCTGGATGGCGGGGCAGGGCGCGGTGCGGTCAGGCAGCGGGGCGAGATCTCTCCATCGGCCGCGGGTCCTCCAGGCACACACTCAACAGACAATCAGTACGCGTCTTCCTGGTCTCACTGCATACGAATCTCCTCCAGTTCCATGTGTTTACCTCTGATCTGCTTTTTCAGGTCTGATATCGCTGTGGTGTGGCCTCTTCCGACCCTGGATTACGGTCTTCTGGGGTCCTGGTGCACGGATGACGTGCTGGGGGCCATGTGCTCGGCTGCTGGGCTCGGCTGCCCACAGAGTCACCTCCGCTCTCCCGGGCTGCGGCACCTCTTGTGGGTAATGAAGCCTTAGTGCGGTCAGAGGCAGGGAGGCGTGGGGACAGGCTCGTGAAGTCCCGGCTGGTGCAGTTGCGGGGCCACGTCCCTGCCCTCTGAGTGTGCCCAGCCTGCTTCCCGAGGGGTGACGATGGAGGAGTCCAGCCGGACCGGCTCCTGCTTCCATGGACTCCAGCGGCCCTGACCCTGAGGTGCACGGGCTCTCCAACTACTCGCTGGAAGAGAGGACAAGGCTGCCCAGGTGGACGTGGGGGGCATAGCTGCCCCCAGCGCGGGACCGTGTAGGCTGACGGCATGCGGAACACTCGTTTCGGTCCATCACTTCCACACTCAGTCTAGACAAGAAGTATGTAGGGCACGAAGACATTACCTTCTCCTGCTTCAAACTCCACACTTAAAACCTGTTCCTCATGGAAAATTCCAAACATTGAGAACAGAGAGTGAGTGGGCGCCCATCAGTGGTTTCAATAGTTAGGTAACTCATGGCCAGTCCTGCTGTTTCCCCAACCTGTTTGCTGTCAAGTAAATTCAGAGCATCATATCTGTAAATATTTTCTTCTGTAAAAGAGACAAAGAAAACATCTCGGACAAATATCAAACCTAAAATTATCAATAATTCTCCGAATGCCCCAAATATACAATGTCCCCCTTCCTCGTTTCCACCCAGTTTGCTTAAGCTCAGGATTTGGTGCAGGTCACACATTGTGTCGTGAAGTCACTCGGGTCCCCTCTACCCTTTATCTTCCATCTGACTTTTTGTTGTTAAAGAGGAAGCGGGGCTTTGGTCCTGAAGAGTGTCCGAGTTCCTGCTTCTGCTGAACCCAGGCTGGTGGAGTGGGGTCACATGGGTCCCCTGCACGTCCCGTACACCGGCAGCTGCCTCCGGAGCCTGCTTGGGTGGGGGGCGCATGGCGGGACGCACGGATGGTGCGCGTCTCCGTGAGGCGTTGCTTCTCTCTGTGGTGCTGGTGACGCCGCTGGTCGTGCAGGGTCGGGAAACGTCTTCCCTCCTCTGGGAGCTGGGGCACTTTTCTAAGGGCCACACGCCTGGTGCTCCGTCTGGTTACACGGCATGGGGACGGAGTGCTCTCGAGCTGGTTCTTGGAACCCAAAGGGGAGAAATAAGGGCTGTGGTTGTCGAGGGTCCGTATCACCCTTGGATCTGAACACGGCTCTGCCTGTTGATCTGTCACAATTATTAAATTGCCCCGTCTTGGCCACCGGGAGCCTCCCCAGTCCCGCTGACGTGGCCCTGCAGTCTTGGGCAGCTCTCCACATGTCCTGGTCTCCTGCAGTCGTGGCTGCTTCTAGGGGCCGGTGGTATTGATGGGCCACGGCCTGGACGCTGCGTCGCCCCACATTTAAGATGCGGCAGATGGGAGCTGTGAGCTGGTTCACAGGGCCCGGCCCGTCCCCTGTGCTGTCCCGCCTGCTCTCGCTGGGATGTGGGGCCCCCCGCGGGCTGCCGGGCTTCTCCGTCGGGGCTGCAGCCCAGCTGGAGGGTCTAGTCGCCACCATGACCAAGGGCATGAATTTGCTGGCCTCACACATTTTGTATTTTCCACATTCTATTTATTCTTGACATAATGTTTTGCCCCATAAGAAGAAATATTACTTTATATCCAGGGGTACCATTTTGTTCTCAGAGCTCCCTCCCGAGGAAGGTGCAATTTTCATCAAAACAACACCACCCAACCGCGGGGGTCACCTCAGGAGCACTGTGGTTTGTATCACTGGTTCTGTCGGCGGCTTCGCGGTGGCGGGAAGGGGAAGCAGGCCGCAGGGACGATCTGTGGGCTCTTATGGCCCCTGAAGTGACACAAAGGGGACGGTTTTGAGGAACACGGAGGTAAGCCATGGCGTTCGAGCACACAGTGCGCTAACTGGGAGCCTGTCAGGAGGGGCTGCCTCGGCCACGCCCGCCTCCTGTGGCCTCGCGGACCTCCTGCCTCGGTCCTCGTGGGCCCGGCTTCCCCGGGACGTCTGCGACGAGGAGCGCGTGCCCAGCAAGCAAATTGTGCGTCTGGCCGGTCACAAGAGGCGGCTGTTGGCACAGAGGCCGCCGGGAGAGGCAGACAGGGAGCGAGCTCCCCTTCACTCGGCATTTCTGGAGGACCCCCGCTCACATCACACGACACCCCAGGGGACACGTCACCAGCCGCTGGAGTGAGAGGGAACGGGGTTGGCACGGGCGGTTGAAGCCGCATAGCACACGTGCCCGAGAAGCACGTCCCTGCGGGGCCTGGGCCAGCCCAAACCCACCTCAAAGTCGGGGCTGAAAGAGTCCTTTGTTGGCCTGGCTTTTCCTCCTTTTTCTTATTCCTTGGGTCTCTGTTCTGATTTTCTAGTGAAGTTTCCTGGAACAATAGCTTTCTCTTATAAACTCAATTGATTTTATGGTACTCAGAAATGTTTTTCATAAGCACCTCACTGGAAAAATATTCTCCAGGAGCGTCTGCCAGCAAGTTGACATAAAAAGAGTTGAACTCCCTCGACCACTTTCCCATGGTTCAATTCGGTGCCCCATTTCTGAGAATTCAAGAAGGTCCAGCCGATAACCAGAATCATATTGCAGGAAAGACCCCGATTGCGGCCCGCGGTCACCAGCCCTGCGTCCAATCACAGCTCCGCTCAGGGCCGGGCGTGAGACACACACCAGTCCTGCTGGCCCAGAACCCACTCCAACCCGAGCCCAGACGCACAGCGTCCCAGGGGGGCCCTGTGGCACTCACATAGGGCCCCGCTCAGGCCCAGAAGGGCAGCAGGCTCTCGGCCAGCGTGTCTGAGAGAAAATGAAGAAGTCCACCCCACAGGCTCCTCTCACTGCCAGCCCCCTCTGGTGACCGTATCCGCGGCTCCCAGGAGCAGCCCCGATGGGCCCGAGCCGGTCACCTCATCTCCCTCCCTGTCCCGTGATGGCCCAAGCCCTGCGTTACTTAACAGTTGCCCTAACAACATCGCGAGACTTAGCGGCTTACAACAACCACCGGTCATTCTCTCCGACTTGCAGCAGGCTGTGGATCTGGGCGAAGCCCGTGCGGGCCTGGGCTTTGGGGGCTCCGGCGAGGCTGCAGGCCGGTGAAGCCTGTGCGGGCCTGGGCTCTGGTGTCATCCGAAGGAGCCAGGGCGGAGAGGGTCACTTCCACGGCTGCGGTCAGGATTCAGGCCCTCGAGGGGCTCTGGATGACCGGCCTCGGTTGTGAGCAGACAGTGGCGTGCAGCCTAAGCTCAGAGGTGACAGATCACCACGTTGGCTGTGTTCTGCTCCTTAGAGTGGGTTGTGCTCCTGACTATAGCGCTAATGACAGCTGTCGCTGGTGGCGTCCGAGTTCCCGCCACACACTCAGTGCTTTAGACGTTTGTTTGGGACGCCTCTGGGCCCGGCCCAGGGGCTCCTGGCCACCTTGGAGACTGGACGTGGTTGGGACAAGCAGCCCCATGCTGGTGCAGTCCACCAGCCCCTGCCCTGGGCAGTCCGTCCTGCTCTGGATGGTGGCATTCAGCTCGTGGGACCAGCTTGTCACCTGCACGTTGTTGCATTGGGACTGTGGGACCCTCCTTCACCCGCCTGGCACACCGTTGATGGACAGGGCAGGAGTCAGTGCGCACGCTCTGCTCCTCCAGCCTTGCCTAGCAGACAGCGAGCTTATGCACGAGATCCCCTAGTGGTGACAGGCTCAGGGACGGCCTCAGACTGCCTTCCGTCCTTGTCCCCGGCTCTTCCCAGGCCCCACTCCTGCTCCCTGGGGCCATGTCCCCCAGACAGCCAACCCTGTCCTACACTCCCCCCTTTGTGGGTGAAGACTTACTCAGGTAAGGTGCCATCCAGGCGAAGAAGCGACTCTTGGAAGGTATTCATCTGTTGTGCAGGTGAGATGACAGATGCAAGGAGTCAAACCACCAAGGAGAGTCCCTCGGATCCCACAGTTGGGCACCAAAGCCACATTCTTCTGCTTCCCTCGCTGTGGTGTCCCGTGGTACAGATGAGGCACATGGCAAGTACCACACGGAAGAGATGAGCCATCGGGGCAGGGGCTCCGCCAGCGTCAATTACCATCTGGAAACTCCTCCCTGTGCGTGGCCCACATGGGCCCCGAGGGAGCAGAGATCCAGTCTCTTGTGCACAACACTGCAGAACGCTGCAGGGGAGGAACACGCCCTTTCTGAGTACATGAATTAGTGGAATGAAGTAGATACGCAGCCGTTGTTGTCGAGGTCCTACTGTAACCAGGGGCCAGGCTTCGTGCTTCCCAGCGTCTGCGACCCAGTCGCCCCGACTCCCCTTTGTGTGCGTGTGCGGGAATGGCTGGTGAGGAGGCCTGCTCCGTGGCTGCAGACAGGCCATCCTCAGGGGACGGCGGCACTTCTCTCCCGGACGGCCCAGTGAGTGGCAGTGTGGTGTAGATGTCAAGGAGATTCACAGCCCCCACCGGACAGGCCGGCACCCCAAAGGTGGGCCCGTTTCTGAGGCCCAGGAGTGTATGTGGTGAGACTGCAGACGCACCCAAAAGCAGAAGGCAATGGTTAAATCTGGCCCACCACATGCTTTTGTAAATAAAGTTTTATTGGAACACGGCCATGCACACTCTTTTATGTACAGCGAGGGCTACCTTCACACTGCACGGGTAGAGGTGAGTACTTTCGAGACAGAACGTACAGCCCATGAAGTCTAAAATACTTTCTATCTGACAAATATCTACTATGTGGGGAAGCTGGAATCCCAGAGGGAAAAGGGACAGCAAAGGAGAAGAAATATTTAAAGACATTGCTCAGAATTTCCCCCAAATTTGATAAAAGACTCAACCTTACAGTTCCAAAAGGGTCAGTGAGCCTCAAGCAGGAAAAACATGAAAGAAACCCCAACAAATGGGAACATTACAAAGTCCTCAAAACAGAGAGAAAATCCAAAAGCAGCGAGAGGAACTTCAATATATATTCAGGGGAATAGCAGCACGAGTAATGGTTCATTTTCCATCAGAAACAGTGGAAGTTAGGACAAAAATAAAAGGTTTTCTATTAGAACATTCCACAGTCACTGAGAATATCGCACATCCATGAGGGTTAAATAAAGACATTTTCTAGACAAACCAAAGCGAAATAAATTATTGCTGCCAGGCCCCCCTACAAGGGAGGCTGAGGGATCCAGGAGGGAATGGAACGTTGATATCTCCCTCCTGATTTCCTTAGAAATATGCTGAATAAAAAAAGTGATTTGAAATGTATTCTGAGTTCTGTAACATAATAGACAGAAAATACGTGATGCACACACGTGGACAGGGAAGCGAGGGGCCACGTGGTGCATCAAGTCCGACGGCATCCATGTGGGCAGACGGCGGCGGGTCAGGGATGCTGGTGCCGTGGCCGTGGCCGCCGCCAGAGATGTGGAGCTGGAGAAGCAGGGCGTGTATGGTGAAGCGTCTCACGTCTCACGAGGTGCAAGGGGAGCGTCGGGAGGAGCACGGCGTTGTCCTGCGTGGGAGCACGCGTCCCCACACGTAGTGATCGAGGTGAAACGCAGCGATGTCTTCTCGAGAGTTTACATGGAGGAGAGGAAAATAAACACGAAGAAAGTAATGGAAGAGGCAGAAATCAGGGAAATACAAGCCAGACGTCCCACAGAGAACACGCGGCCCCTGGTCGGCTCTGGCGTGTTCCCAGACGCTGATCCAGAAAGCACCGGAGGACACAGAGGGACTGTGGGTCCTGCAGACGTGGCAGGAGCAGGCAGGTGCCACGTCCAGCTTCCTGCACACACAGGGCACCTGGCAGGCTCTCTTCCTTCCTGCTGGACCTGCTGCCGAATTCTACCCCGTCTCCTGCATTCACACACAAGTGCATTTGCGTGTGCACACACACTCACGTAGCCAGCACACGCCTATATAGTGGCCTGAGCGTCACGGCTGCGGCTACACAGAACACAGACGTGACCGTGAGCTTCGTAGATTCTGGTTCCACACCCACACCTCCCGTTCCACGGGATGGATAGGGCCACGTGCACCCCCCGCTGCTTCCCCCCACCCCTTGTGGACACGGAGGCTTTCCCTAACGGAGCTGCAGCCGGGGCGGTGACCTCAGCGGGGGCTGGAAGCATGCCTGCACATGGGTTCCCTCTCTGGCCGGGTGCCCTGGCCACCGTGCCTGTGTCCCCTGTGACCCAGCCGACAACCAGCCCCACCACTCTCTGGGAACAAAGCCCACTGGCCAATGTGTCCCCGTGGTTTGTCCACCAAAGAGCCACCAACACGCACACACACCTGGAACATCTCGACCGTGGATGGTTCTGAGTGTGGCTTCATCTGAAGCTGCTTGAGTTATTCAGCCGGTGTTACAGGCAGACCTCCTCTGGGTCGGGCTCCACAGAGGACGTCACCAGCGAGTGCCTCAGTTTCCCCTTCATCAAATGCAGGTAATCCCCAGGCCCCTGGCTGTCAGATCCCATTCCCTTCCGCTGGCTCCTCAGTCTCCCGGCGTGTGGGCCAGGGGCGAGTGGGCAGCCAGCAAGTAGAGCCCACGCAGCCGCGTGCACCCCCCGTCCCCATCCCTCATCCCTGAGAGCCGTCCTCCCCCAGCTGGGACGTTTTCCCGAGGCTTGAACTCAAGGAGTGAGTGTGTTGTCTGTGGGATGCGCTCGGGGCCTTTTAGCTCCTGAGAGGATGTCTTTCCTCTGTCTGCTCTGTTTTCTTATTTTTTAAAAATCTCATATTTCAGATGACCCATTTGAGTAGAGCCTGGAGACGTGTTAAATTGTTAGTTTCCTTCAGGAAAAGGGATTCACAGTAAACAGAAGATCTATGATTTTAAAAGTGCATCTACTTTAATCCCAAGTGTTTCAATTGTCCTGCAGAATATTAAATCCTGCCGGCGCGGTTTGGGTGCGGGCCGCGCTCCCCGCGTCGTGCGCTGTGCTGGGGTCACATTCGTCAGCCCCGCACCCGGTGTGCAGAAGGATTTCCATACCACAGACATGCTGGGCTCATTGCCCCGCCACGTGCGTTCCAGGGATGTTTTAAAGCGGAGGTTTCTCCACGGTTGCCCGGAACATAAAGATGATATACGCACGGCATAAACTGTTTTCATTAAGTATGAGCTTATTTCATAAAAAGGAAATTCAGACAAATTAGGTTTTCTTTTCTTCCATCTCTTTCCCGAGGAAGATTATTTACAGGAGATTTTTTATCCCTCTCCCTTCTATTCCTCCAAGGGCAATGAAAACCAATTCTGAGAGCAGAGCAGAAAATCAGTTTTTAATCAAGGAAAACAACGTGTGGGAAGTAGCTATGTGCTGCTCACCTCAGAGAAATTCCCGCAGCTGCGGGCCGCAAGCCGATACCGCACGCGGGGCCTGGCGTCTGGCACTGCCCGCTGCCGGGGCTCTGGGGGCCTCTGGACCCGGGACGGCCGGGGTGCGGTCAGGCGGACGGCAGCCCCTCACTGCAGTGGCCCGGGTCGGGCACCTCCCTGACACGAGCCTGCGACGGGGATACCGTGGCCAACGCAGACAGCCTCACGGACGCTGGTGGTTGGGTGTGGCCCCTCTCCGTGCTTATTTCCAGACCCAGACAGAAGTTGGGCAGTGGACCTGCTGGGACCTGAGAGCCCCAGGGGGCCTGCCTCTGGGAAGCCAGCCCTGGTGTCAGGGGCCCGAGCAGCCACGCAGAGGGGCCACTCAACGTGGGGTGTTTGGTCACACAGCGTACATAAGGGAACAGCTCCAGGACAGTTAGCCCTTGCCAAACTTTTGGCCACGTTTCTGGTCCCTGGGGTCTGGTCTGTGTGTCATGGGAGTGACCTTCACAGCCGAGTGGGCAGTGCCCCAGTGACACCCAGGCCCTTGGCACTCAGAAGGCGGCTGCAGGGCCTGATGGCCACTGTGCTCTGCTCAGAGGATGAGGAGAGATGGGAGGTGTGCTGGGGGCATCCGGAAGCCAGTGTGGGAGCTCAGCTGGGCCGTGTTCCCCCCGGGAATCCCAGGACTCACTTCCTGCTGGGAACATTGGAAGTGGCCCCTGTCCCCCACTGACACCTTCCCTGGCATCCCAGGGACACTGCCCCTCTCTGAGCTCACCCCACGCCCTGAGTGCCCACTGGCAGCTCTCAGGGAGGTTTGCTGGGTCTGGGGGTGGCTGCTGGAGCAGACTCTGGGTGAATGGTCAGCACTCCCCTTTGGAGTGGGTCTTCCGAGGGAGGCCAGCTCATCCTGGGTGCTCCTAATGGTCCAGGGGCTTGAGGCCTCTGAGGGGGCCGCCCTGCAGGGATGACCTCAATCCAGAGTCTGTGAGTGAGGGTCAGGGCTCGTGGGCACTGGGGTCTGAGCGAGCAAGCAGTGGATGGTATGGCCAGGGGTCTGGGAGTGCAGTTGGGGTTGCAAGTCCTGTCCTGTGCCTCGTGTGTCCTGGTGCAGAGCAGGGAGCTTGAGGGGTCCGTTGGGAGGCAACTGGGAGGTGGGGGCATTCAAGATCACAGGGAGGCTGGCTGGGGCATCTAAAGGAGCCCAGTCGGGGTGGGCAGCGCCTCCCTTCGCAGAGAGGAAGGTCAGCTCCAGCTCTGTGCACACGACCGTCACAGGCAGGGCTCCGAAGGGAGCCTCTCACGCCCTCCCCTGGAGTCCTGGATCCTTCCAGAAGTCTGTCTTCGTCCTGAGCTCGGCTGTGCACCATGACCACACTGACAGTGTGCGGCACCCCTGTCCTGATGCCACGTGGCCCCACTGGTGTGGGAGGCTGACGATGTCCCCACGTGTGGCGCACCATGCAGGTCTGGTCACCCCTGTCCAGGAAGGAGCTGTGGTCATGGCAGTAGTGGGCAGTGGTGGACAGGAGCCCTAGAGAGCCCAGAAGCTGCACCCAATGTGTGCCTGTCCCATGTCCCCCTTGAAGGACCTGCCGGTGCCCGCCCAACGGTGCCTCCCCCAGCTGGGCAGGACTGGATGGAATGCCCCCCTTCTGCACACAGCTGGAGAGGAGGGGGACGATGGCTGCCCTGGGCCCTGGGTGTGAAGCCATGAGCTCTGTCTGCACTCCTGACTTGTTCTGGGGGGTCCATGGTGAGCTTGGTCGTGCACCATGAGGTCGAATTGCACAATACCTAGAGATGGTCGTGAGAACACCGCCGGCGCCCCCCCCCCCCCCCACGCAGGGCGCTGAGGGTCGGCACGCCGCCTCCACGGGGGCTGGGCTGACCGAGGCTCTCCGGCTATAGGGCTGGTCACCCACGCTCTGGGAGAGCTGCCTCCGGGGTGTGGCGGGGACGGCGCCCTGCGTCTGCTACTCGGGCCCTCTCCACAGATGGGAGCCCAGCGCCAATGGCACCACATGGCCCGACCGGGTACTTGCGTTTTGTGTGTGGTTGTGTCCCTGGGCTGTCGTGGGAGACCCTCTGGATGCGGGGAAGAGCTGGAAGTTCCGGACATGGCTGGATTGGAGAGCCCCCAGCGGCGTCCCGCCCCAGCCTCAGGCGCTCCTGGTGTCCACTCCACAGACTCTGGATTGTAATAACTAGCCTCACTGTACCACATTTGCTCTCCTGCATTTTCCTGAAATAAATGCAAATATTTTCATTTCATCCTCAGGGAACCTTCGTGGACTTTGAGGAAAATGTATCAGTTTCCTTAGAAGGGGAGTCCTGCAGGAGGAGGAAGTCTCGGGCTCCCGCGAAGCCCACACGGGCCGACACGGTGACACGCCGCCTATGCAGCCCCCGCAGCTCCCCCTGGGCGCACAGGGCGGGTCATCCGTCTGGATCCCGCAGTGCCACTGCCCCAGGCAAGACCACGTGTGGACGCGGACCCCCTCAGAGGAGGGTGAGGGGCCGGCCGGGGACAAAGCCTCCTTCTCCTGTGTGTCTCCCTGCAGCCCTCCTCCGACCTGGTCCCCACGCAGCGGCCACACACCCGCGCTCCCTCGTCTCTGTGGGGTGCAAACCCCCGCTGCCCTCGCGCCCCGCGGGCCCTGGAGCAAGTCAGGACATGCTCCAGGTGCAGAGAGCGGCAGGCGTGTGGCTTCAGGGCCTGTGCCGGGCGGGAGCTTGAGGAACAGCAGCCCTCCCCGCGAAACATTCAGAGCCCATGCCCTACACCCCGCCCCTGCCGCACCCCACCTCCCACCCCTGTTCGCTCCAGGTCCCGGGCTGCCCAGGCGCATCTCTATTACCCTCCATCCACCATGCCTCCCGTTACCCGCCCTCCCACCCCTGCACCCGAAGATCCTGCCACTGACGGAGAGACGGCTCTGCGCGGGCTGGCTCCATGACAGGACAGCTTTCATAAAAAGGTGGGTTTTTTGGATAAAAGTTATCATGCTCATTGCAGAAAGTTTGGAAAACACAGGAAAGATTAAAGAAGAACTAAAATGACCGGTCGTCAGCCCCCGGAGGTTTAAGGCTGACAAGAGCTTTGTTATGATGCCGTAGTGCCTCGAGCCGCCGTGTCCCGCGTGGCCCTGACCTCCACCCGCTCTGTGAAGCTCAGCGGGCTCTCCCTGTGAAGGTCCGAAGCCCCCGCAGCTCTGCCTCACAGAGAAGCAGCCCCACGACACTGAGCATGTGCGTGGCCATGGCTCGTACAACCTCATCCATGAAACAGGTGGCTGGCCAGTTACCCGGCGCACGTTTGAAAAGTCTCTAAATACGATCCCTGAAGTTTAATGTGTTCAATTAGAAAAACACTCTTTTAAGGGACTTTTTCTATCCTCCCCACATCCTTGTCTGCATGTGTGTGCTTCGTGAAAATATCAGGACGCTGCTTGCTTCCCACAGGACCTGTTCCCAGTGAGGGAGACACGACCTTTCCAAAGATCTCCGTGCACTGCGGGCTCGGGGTCAGGCAGCATTAATGTTCCTCCAGCCAGATCTTCATCTCCAGAAGGTGAACTGTTTTAAAACTCATTACTTTTCATGAGAAAAATAATGAACCACAGAAACGTTAGCCTAGCGGGCATCTGTGTTTGGGGAAAGGGCATCAAACAGGGTGACTCTGGGAAACCAGCTCAGCCAGGGCTGCTCCCGAGAATGCCCTGGGCAGGGCAGCTCTGAGGAGGGGGCGTCACACAGGGAGCTGAGCACTTGGCTGGGAGTTCACCAAGTGGGGTTACCTGAACCCGCAGTCCCTGGTGCTGGATGGTCTGTCTTTGTTCCCTTTGAGGGGCCAGACCCCCAGCTGAGGCTTGCCCGCCCCCCCTTCACCTCTGGGGTGCAAAGGAGCAAACGTGTGACTCCCAGGTCAGATGCAAGGTGGGAGCCTCGGGTGTCATGTGGGGGGTCCTGGGGCCTGGCAGGACGGGGGTGTGTGTCCTGAGCATGTCATGGAAGAGGGCGTGAGGGAAGCAGTGCATCAGTGTCCTGCGTCCATAAGGAATGCCACACGCTGGTGGCTCAGGACTGCACGAATGATGCTCTCCCAGTCCTGGAGCCACATGTGTTCTAGGGGAGGGTCCTTCCAGCCTCTGCCACTGCTGGAGGCTCTAGGGGCCCCTGGGCTTGTGACCACGCCCTCCGGTCTGCCTCTGCCTTCACAAGGCTTCTCCCCCGGGTGTGTCTGCCTCTCTCCGCGGTGGCTTTTATAAGGACACTTGTCATTGGATTTAGGGCCCACCCACATAGTCCTGATAAGCTCTTGTCTTGAATCCTTAACTAACTTACGTCTGTGTGGTCTCTCTTTCCAGATAAGGTTGCAGCCCCAGGCCTGGGGATGAAGATGCGGCTGTGTCCTTTGGGAGCCACCCCTCAGCCCACTGTGAGTATCGCCCTTGTGCCCGAGAGCTTGGGGCAGGCCTGGGCTCCTGTCCCGTCCACAGAGATGGGAACGCCTGGTGGAATGGCGGCAGCCGGAGGATCCTCAGGTGCGCTGTTGCTTCTGAGAGCCCTCCAGCAAGTGCCCTCAGATACCCACCCATCTCACTGGTCCAGGTGGAGACCGCTGTCGGTACACAGCAGCTCAGTCCAGCGTGATTCTGGGCGTGAGTTAGATTGGGCATCACTGGCTGAAGGGCGGAATCGGGATGGGGGACAGGAACTGCTGAGAAGAGGTTTGAGGACCAACATTCGGAAAAACTCCCTGATGCGGTGATCTGACACAGGAGCAGGCTGCTGTGGGGCGTAGCCCATTCTAGCTCTTGGCTCCTTGCCTGGCTCTTGCTGTGGACACACTGTCTGCTGAAGAAATCCATTCATTTTTGGAATGTACACCGGGAAAGGTTAGGTGGCCTCTAAGTAAGAATGGAACGAGGTCTCTGCAAAGCTCTATCCTCAAAGAATTGAGCTTGGTTGCTAACAAAAGACACTGGAAATGACAGTAGCTTAAATAAAATAGAACACAACCCCCTCCCCCAAAGGGGGTTGGAGGTGGGCAGCCTATGCTGTCATGGGAGCTCCAACTTCCTTAGGGACCAGGGCTCCTTCTATCCTTCTGCTCTACCTCATTGGCCTCCAACCTAATTTTGCTTCGTAGTCTTATCGTGGCTGCTGATGTTTCAGCCATTACTTCTGCATTCCAGGTGAGAGTCAGGAAAAGAGGGAGAAAGGTGAAAAGAGCCTTTTCTGAAAGCCTAACTCAACAATGTCTTCTTCCATCTGATGGTCCTCTTTCTTTGGTGATGGTGGTGATCCCAGATGACCACTAGACCACAAGGAAATTTTCATTCATCTGCAGTAAAATGATAAAATTAAGAAAAAAAAGAGAATTTCTTTGAACTAATTTTTTAAAAGATTTATTTATTTGAGATTGAGAGAGACAGAGAGAGAAAGAGAGAACAGATGTGAGTAGATGGAGGGGCAGAGGGAGAGGGACAGAAAGAATCCTCAAGCAAACTCCCTGCTGAGCAAGGAGCCTGACTCAGGGCTCAATCCCAGGACCCTGAGATCATGATCTGAGCTGAAGTAAGAGTAGGCTACCTAACTGGCTGAGCTACCTAGGCATCCCTTTCTTCGCACTAATTTAATTTTTGTTTTTCTGACTTTTTTTGGCACTAAAATATACTTTCAGAATGGTGGAGGGAGTAGATTGTCATGATTTATTTTGTTCAGTGCCCTTGCTTTTCAGAATGGTTCTATTATTTCAAAAGATAATATGAACATTGTTTAAAATCAAATAAGACTGAAAGGTTTATGAGAAAATGCAGTACAGCCCCACCATCCTTTAATCTCACTCCTCAGAGCGTTTCCCATTTCTATGACCTATTCAATTATTGTCTCCATATTTATAAATAATATAGTTATCCTACTGGTGTTGATTTCTGCCCTACCCTATATGTCTTTTTTAGCGTGACCCCCCCCTCTTCCTAACACACTTTTGCCACTGGTTTTGGATAAATCATTTTTATTTACTGCTAAGTCAAGTTATGCCCTGTGATTATTTTTCCTTTGCTGTGTGACTTTACATTTTTCCTGGAGTTAATATTTGCATGATTGTTTTCATGGAATGATTTTCTATCAACCTAGTACTACATTTTCCACATGTTCTCATCCTCTGTCAAATACCTAGTAATAATGTTTCTAGATGTCCAAACATATTGAGTAATATAATAGCCCCCCAACCCCAACTCCAGCCCAGTGCCAGGCAACTACTGGTCTGCTTCTGTAGTTTTCTGCTTATAGATATTTTTGTCCTTTTCTATAAATTTTACATAAATGGAATAATTCAATGTATGCTCTTATAGGTCTGGCATTTTCAGCATAATATTTTAATTTTGTTTTTAGTATGTTTTTGAGGTTTGTCCATGTGGAGTATGAATTAGTGGCTTGTTCCTTCTTATCGCCAGTAGGATTTTATGGGTGGCTATGCTACATTTTGTGTACTGATTTGCTCGTAGATGGACATATGGTTTGTTTTCCTATTTTTATCTATTACAACTGAGGGGGCACTGGAGTCTGTGTTGATGTGTATTTTCACTGACTTGTGCATCCTCATGGGCTCAAAAAGTTTGTGTGTATATCACTCTAAGAAACCTCAAAATTCATAAAGAAAAGAGGAATCCTGGGACACCTGTATGGCTCTGTCAGTTAAGTGTCTGACTTCTGCTCAGGTCCTGATATCGGGGTCCTGGGATTGAGCCTGACATCAGGCTCCCTGCTTGTGGGGAGTCTGCTTCTCCCTCTGCCTGCTGCTTCCCCTGCTTGTGCTCTCTCTCTTTCTGACAGATAAATAAATAAAATCTTTAAAACAATAATGAAGTTCTCCTTTTCCTGATACAGAGAGGAGGACATGCTTACCAAATGTAGTTTAAGACAAGAAAAGATGAATCCTTACAGAAGGGCCTTCAGAGCCTCTTTGCCTCCTAACATTCTTGGGTATTTATTTTATGGGAGTTTGATGGTCACCGTAACTGAACCAGGTTATCCCAACTCAGGTGAGAAGCCAGTGCAGGTAGCAATGCATGCTATCTTGAAAACGAAATAAGAATCTGCTGGAAAATATGCTTACTTTTTTTTTTTTTTTAAAGATAAGACTAAAGTTGTATCCAAAGAAAGACCTTTTTCTGAGAAGGGCAGACAACAGCAGCCAGAAGTTCCCCACCTAGCGGGATTTGGGCTCTACGTGGTCTTCCATTAGCGCACCTGGATCCATAAGTCAGGGTGATAAAATCGTGTTACTTCCGTTCGAGCGGGTGCCGGGCCGTGGCCCTCGGAGGACTGGTTGCTGCTACTCGGGGACGCTCTTTGCTTTCTGGAAGCGGTCAGTGGACTCTCAGCAGACCTGTTCTGGAAGCAGTCTGCAGAATCTCAGCGACCCGGAGCAATTACGTGGGCTCCAGTTTCTAGCCACTGCACTTGCAGATTTCCTCTCTGGAGCCCGTGGGAGCTCAGCAGACGGCCAGGAGGTGGTTTGACTATCCAGGCATCAGAATGTACCTTCTCCTTCTACTCAGCGGAACAGAGGCTCCCGAGGCGGTGTCCACTGCTTGTGCCGGGCTCACTCCTTCGGGGCCAGGTCCGAGGCCTGCAGCCAGGGCCTCTGAGAAATGCCTGCCTGCTCTTCTGCTGGGCCTTCCTGCCTCTTGTCTGCAGAGGCCACAGTGAGACACCTTTTCCTTTGGCCTGTGTGGGGATGTAGACTGAATTAGATCTGCATTGTAATAAACTTAAGTGAGTTTGAAGGTATTCTTTCACCTAGGAATTTAGGGCGAGGGCTTCTGGTTCATTTCCACTCTCCGGAGCATTACCTTTCCGAGTGTTGGCTGACACGGAAGTGTTTCCCAGCATGACTGAGGGAAGCCAACTGAGCCAAGGGTCTGTGGAAAGAGAGCTGTGCCACTGTGATTTCCTTCTGCCTCTGTTTTAGTCCTCCTCGTTACTAGACGGCGTTAGCCCTGTGCTAAAAATCAAAAGAACCGAGTCAGTGTGGCACCGGCTCCATGGCACTGAGCTTTGTGCCAACCGTCCTGGGTCATGATCCCAGGGTCCTGGGATCCCACAGGGCAGGACCCCATCCACCCCACTGACCCTCTGCCCATGGCCCCTGCTCGGTGCCTGGCACGTGCTGGAGTGATAGACACTTCTGGCTGACTGGATAAATTCATGAACCATCTCAGTTAACGGGTAGGAAGTGTAAGGGTAGCCACTTTGGTTGATGTGCGCATGACCATGTTCAAGCATTTTTGTCATTGTTCTTTTAGTGAGAATGTTGGAAATTGGGCTGGGATTTTTTGAGTGGTTTTGAACATGGAGGGGGCAAACATGGCCTTGCTTTACCATCTGTCTCTTCCCTCCTCCACCAGAATGCGTCCCAAGTTGTTGATGACTGAGACTGAGACAACCCAAGCCCGGATTCTGCCTCTGGGACTCTGGAGAGAGCGGCCCGGAGAGCGCCAGCCTACTGCGCCATCAAACAGCCCGGGGCGTTGATTCAGCTAGAAAAGACGGAGGAGATTTAGAATGTGAAATGCAGATTGTTATGGCCAAGAATCTCAACTAAGCTCTCCAAAAATGGCAGTAGGTTTCATGTGACCAGGCAGACGGGACATCCAGGTAATGTGGACGGAATGTAAGATGGTGTCCGTGTGTCCCGGCAGAACACATTTGGGTGCAGTGTGGACCCCATCAAGGGTCCGGCTCCTCGAAACCTTCCTCGGAGGCTCAGGCCTGTTCTCAGACCACCAGCCTGCTTGCCGCACGGGTCCTGCTAACTTGGTTGTGGAGGTTCCCTCCACCCGGTCATCACGCATGCTCCCCCTCCTCCCGGACACCCGACATGATGCCGTCAAGGACTGTCGGCCTCGGAAGCCCCCACCTGCCCTGTGCGTCTGGACTTAGGTCCCAGCTTTCCCTGTTGCAATTGTCCTGGGTAACATCTTGTTTTCAACAGGTGTCTGGTGCACGGTCTGTCAAGCTTAGGGACACTGAGAACTACGTGAGGAAGGTCATGCGGGGCACGGGCCACAGCGGCCTCTGCCTCACTGAGGACAACTCCTGCACGGTCCGGTTGTGGGGCCCCTGCCCCCTGGCTTAGCAAGGCCATCGAGAGCAGCCGGTTAGTTGAGGAAGCCAACAGTGGACGCGGGGGTTTGGGAGATGTCCCTTCCCTTATCCACACACTAGAGATGGACAACCGGCGTGCTTTGGGGACTTTTTCACTAAAAACTCAAGAGCTACACTTTCTAAAGCACCAGTCGTAAGATGAGCAGATCTGTACTGGTTTCTAGCATGAATGTAGGATAGACTATTTGCTCCAAAAGTTCTTATGGCTTTCTTGTTTTCGCTAAAGAAATGTCAAGTGTACAAAGAAGCAAATAAAAGTAATAGTGAAGTCCCTTCCGATGCCAGAGCCCGGAGCCTGTCAGTGGTGTGGTTCATCTCCGTCTTTACCACCAAATTATCTGAACAAAACATGCAGTCACGGGGAACTGTTCTTTAAACCAGACGACTTACTTAGCATCTCAGTTTCCTTCCTGCCCTCCCAGGACTCTCCGAGCAGGGGTCCTGTCCCCGAAGACAGACAGCTGCTCTTCCCGAATCCCCGCGGAGCTTACACAAGGGAGGCAGAGGTCCAGGTGAGGAAGCCACGTCTGCACCCCATCACCACCCAATCTGGACCTGTCCACGCTTCAAAGCAAAGGCGGCAGGTGCGGGGTGGACGGAATGGCGCACCCAGACCTTTAGGGAAGTGGAAGCGAGGGTAGGGCAGACCTACACTGAAGCCCCCGCTCTCAGGCTGAGTTAACAACACCCTCCGGCAGTCCTTTCTTTCCGAGTATCTCCACCCTCTCTCTTCATGGGAGCTCAGTGTGGCCTCCGCCCCCCGAAGCCTCGGGCACCTGTCCTGCGGTGGGGGGGGGGGGGGCACTGTCCGTGGAGACCAGGCTTGGTGAGTCCCTGCAAGCTCGAGGGTTTTATGGTGTAATTTACAGATTTAGAAAAAGAGTTTCCTGCTTTTGAGGTCCTTCGAGCATCAAGGGAAGGGCCGTGCATCTGGGGGGCAGTTCCTGGCTTCCAAAGCCTGTGCTTGACCAGCTCATGGAAACAACGGTGCGTGTGAGACGCTGCGAGGAACCAGTGGGTCCAAAGCCCCTTGATGCGGTTTTTAGTGGCATTAATTTCCCTCAACATAAACTCAGTTAATTTGAAAAGGTTGTAAATCCCAGTATTGGAGGATTTTTCCCACAGAGTCAAATCCCTTCCACCTAGAGGAATGCTTGGGTCAGCGGTCAAGGATTCAGCCCAAGGTCGACGGCTGAGGCTCTTCCCCGCAGAACCCTGGCCCAGCCGCGGGCAAGGAGCACAGGAGCGAGTGCAGAAGGGCCGAGCAAGCACCTTCACAAGAGCCAAACTTCTTTCATCTTCGTGAAAAAATAATGCCAGATCCTTGCATTTTGTTTTATGGCTAATCCACCATTTTGGCATTTGTGACTGAGAAGTACAGAATCATCAGCAAATAATTTAATTTAAATATAGAGTGTTTTTAAACTCTGTACCATTATCTAGTGAGTTCACATGCAATGCCATCACTTCCTTTTTAGTGTGAGTGTGACATGCTCGGTGACGGACAGGGGTGTCGCTGTCGGGGTGAGCGTGGGGGAGAGATGGTCTCTTCCCGTGGGCTGCGCGGTTTTCGTTTTCCCGAGAGGTTCATACGTAATTGAAGAGCGAGCGTCGTGGCGTAGGGCTCGGGGGCTGGGGAAACGGTGCAAGGACCAAGTTCCAGCGTGAGCCCATTCAACCAGTACTGTCTCTGCACGGGGGCTCTCGAAGACCCCGCGGTCAGGAGTGCTGAATAGTTAGAATGAGGACAGACGTGGGTCCTCCTTGCAGCCTGGACAAAAGCCCTCAAGCACACAGCTGCCCGTGACCGCGCCCCACGTTTGTGGACGTGCTCTCCACGAGCTGAGCGAGGCTGTCCACTGCCTCTCCACCTGCTGTTCTCCACGAGGGAAGACCGGGAGCTCTGTGCCGTGGCGTGTCTGACAGTCAGGTTGCTTTCAAAGGAGCTTCCTGTGCAGATGGGCTCTAGAGCCGGATGTGGCCTCTCACGTGGCCTGGCTGCGAATGTGGAGGCTGTGCTGCAAGAGGCCTCTCTGGTGCCATGCGGTTTTGGTGGCAGGTGCTTACTGAGCCCTCCTAGAGGCATCAGAGGGGAACGGGTCACACCATCAGGCAGTGGAAACTTCCAGAAGGTTGAGCCCCCATTTCATCAGCCCTACGTGTTGCCACCTTTTGGAAAAGAGAGAGCGTCCCAGCCTCTATTCAGCCTGTCCTGGGATTCCCGCAGAGTTCCAGGTTGGACGAGCATCCCAAGAAACCAGGGGTCGTGTCCACAGAATACCGCTAGGCAAGGGGGCTCCTCTCCTGTCCTTTCTGAAACCTTGGTCCCGGACCTAGGAGTCGTTCTTAAATCTGGGTCCCCAGACTCCACGGGCAGAGGCCACAAAACCAGGAGTCTCTATGGAGGCACTGCCCACGTCTCCATGTGGAATTTCAAACCGCGCCCGGCACAGCCTGTCCACTCCTAGGAGCCCTTCCCTGGGGCTGGTGGCTTGGGGCACGTCCCCGCCAGGCCCGCCCCCCAGCAGGGCCGGTTCTCACACGCAGGGTACGACGCACGGCTTTCCGAAAGCACAGTGACGCTCGTGAGCAGCCTGTGTCTTGACACAGGCACGTGGGCACCGACCCTCTGGACGACCCAGACCAGCAGACCCGCCAAAGCCACTGGCCCCGACCCAGACACTCGCTGAGCGCCCCCTCAGAGATGGGCCAACCTCCCTGCCCTGGAGGACAGCTCTGGGGGCTCCGTCCCCACCTCCCGCAGTCGGACAGTGAGCCCCCAGCTGCCCTCCGCCCCTGCCAGTTCCCGCCCCACGGTCACCCTCTTGTCCTGATGCTCCCCTTCTGTGCATCCACTCCGTGTGCCCCCGGCCTGCTGCGGTCAGGGGGACGGCTGAAACCTGTAAGTCACACACGCCACTCCCAGCTGGGGACGCTCAGCCTGCAGAAAATTCAGCTTCCGTGGGACAGGGCCTCGTGGCCGGCAGGTACGTGGTTTTGTCTGTGTGCCTCAGGGTCTCTGCCCTCCTCACAGAATGCGTCTCCTTGTTACCAGGATCTGGGATCCCTCCCGCCTCCCTTCACACGTGCGGCGTCACCTTCACCGCTGGGACCTTGCTCCCACCGGGCCTCGTCCACACACGCACATCACGTCCCTTTGCAGGGAGGGTACTTGCTTCTGTTTTGTGTTTGCTGTCTTCGTCCCTCCTGCCGGGCCCCGGTCCCCGCCGGCTCGGAAGGCCGTCCCACTGCCGTCCCGCAACACCGGGTGCCAGTGTCAGAAGACTGGGGTTGGTGCCGAGGGTCCTTGACCGCGATCAGCCCCTGCCACCTGCCAAGGGGCCGAGTCGTTGCGGGGATTCTGCCAGTGACATGGGAGCTGTGGTCTCCATGGCAACACTGAGCTCCCTGATGGTTTGCCGGGAACCCCTCATCAGCCTTTCCCGTCCAGAGGCCGCAAGGGGGGGACCTGCTGTGGGGATAGCAGCGGTGACGCCCACTTGTGGGGGTTCCTGTCCCTGCTGTGGACTGGCCCTGTGGGGTGGACAGGGGCTACTCCCCCCACCGGCTGGACCCACGGGGTGCAGCCCTGGGAGGGCCCGGGAGGCCAGGAGCCCACCTGCCCCCCGAGGTGTCGGCAGTCGGAAGGGACACCAGAGTTTCTGCGCTGTGAGAAATCAATGGCAAGGAGAGAAAACAGGAAAATTTCTTTTAAATGCCTCAAATCTCCAGGGCTGTGTTGTACAGTGAAATGAATACATGAGCCTCACAGAAAATATATCTTTCAATTTCTCAGAACTGTTGTTTACTGAGAATACAGCTCTAATCAACTGGGATTTTAGAACTTCAGCAGCTCAAATGAACTACGGCCGAAGGTATTTTTCAAATTTTCAAGTCCTGCAAGTAAAAGTCAAAGAAATTCAAAATCCACAATGTTATTTTCTAAGTAATCGTACTGTTGTGGGTTCCATGCTCATAGCATAAGCCACCTGGGAAATATTGTTGCTTTATTCCAAAATCTTCACGTCATTCAATAAATAAATATCTTTTATCTTTTATATGGCATGCTTTTCTGATTTATTAAATGATGGTTTACTGAGCAGAAGGCCAGTTTTTGGAAAGGGGCAGACTGTGCACACGATTTTCCATCAGCTAGTGTTCGAGGAGGTGCCTCTCCGTGTGTCTGGGATGCAGGTGTGTCAAGAGAACGTGCGTGACCCCAGAGCACGCCAGCCCTGGGACGCGTCGCAGGTCCGTTTTATGGAGAGCTTGCTGGTTGGAGGGTGGCAGGTGTTGCGGGTGAGAAGCAAGACTTTTCTGCTGTTCTGGTGGGTTCCAGAGCCAACTGGAGGTGAGGACGTTGCATGTTTACCGGGTGGGACTCTGAGCTCGGCCAAAAACGTTCCAACGTTCATTTCCCCAACTCCTGAGAGGCTGGAGAGCCTCTTGTTACAAGACTTGGAACAGTGGGGTAGAAGGGCGTTCAGACGCTGGCGAGAAACCATGCCCTGCTTCTCCGGTCTGGTCGTCACTGGGCGCAGCGCTGGCTGAGTCGGGAGGGTGAGTGTGAGGACGCCGTGCAGATGTTACCGCTCCGTGTTTAAGGGCAGCGAGCTCACACCCCTGCTGGCACCACAGCTGTTGGCCCCAGGAATCCTGACCCCAGCTCAGGAGCGACTCTTCCTGGAGGAGGGGGATGCAGCCCCGAGTCAGCGGACCGGCTGCCGGCCCTCCTCCCGCCACTGCACTTTTTCTGACCGAGAAAAGGACACTTGCATACAAGGTAAATGAGAATAAAAGTGGGCTCTGGAAATGCCAAGGTTTGTGAAAATTCAGGGTTCACAGGAGCGGCAAGCAAGCTAAAGCCTCCATCTTTGTGCGAGGCCACTGCCCCCTGATCCTGGTCATGGCTCAAGTCTTGTTGGCCTGCACGGCAGACAGGACATGTGGGAGACTCCTGACCCAGGCCTGTGAGCACGGCAGCATCCATGTCCCGTCAAGGGAAAACTCACCCTTGGAGCCTGAGGAAACCGTGGCAGGAGTCTGGGCCCCAAGCTGGAAACACCGTCTGGAGAGGCGCGGAGGAGCCTCCAGGGAAGGGAGAGAGGAGCCCGCTGTGGGGGTCTTCTGCTGCCACAGCCCCCGGCTGCTGCTGCGGGTCCCGGAGACCTGCTCCCTGAAGCTGTCCAGGGCTCCTGACCCTCATGGCCCCGAGCAGACGCGGTTTGAGTCAGAGCATTACCTTCGGAAGGGATCGTTTGCACAGCAGGCCCTCACGGGTCCCGGACGTGGCTCAGGGCGTGGGCCCCCCAGCAAACACTCAGCCCTGGGGCTGGAAGGGCCTTGAGTGCCGTGAGGAGACCGCCATGTGTGCGGACGTCCACCTGCGCCCGACGGCGTGAGCACGGGGTGGCGGAACTGCCCCAAGTCTAACCGGTCTCCGGGAGCACCAACGGTGGGGCTGGCGTGTCCGTCGTGTGGAAAGCTGGCGGCCTTGTGAGGAGCGAGCTGCGCGTGTGCGCAGGTGCTGATGTCACTGGGGCAGAGAAAGTCTGCGACGCTGCCTCGGGGATCGCGGGCTGCGGGCGGCGACGGGCTGCGGGACCGTGGACAGACGTGGTCACCAGCTGGGGCACCGTGGCAGCGGGGGCTCGAGGGATCTGCAGATGATCTGAACCACAGCAGAGGCAGCCACGCAGGGTGGTCTTCCGAAGCACCCCCCACGCCCCGTGTAGCCCCTCCCTGGGCGTGGCCCCCGGCAGTGGGTGGTGGCCGGGTCCTGTCGCTGGCAGAGACGCGCCCGCTGCCCTGTGTTTTGTTGGCTGATAGGCTCGGCCTGAATTTCACCATTTAATTAACTTTTTCACATTAATGTTATCAACAATTTTAGGAAAATTGAAAATATGTGGCAACATTGAAAGCATTCTATAATTTTATACTAAAGGCACATAGGTCTGCTTCTTCGGGCCCCTCCCTGCCCCGTCCTGCACCTGCTCCAAGAAGTTCTCCATGCGGCTCGTTTCTGACGCACGTGTGGGTGAGCAAAGACGCGGGGACACTTCCCAAGTCAGCGGCTGTGTCACCTCGAGCTCAGTATTTGTTACAGCTCCTTTTATGCAGAAGTACATATTATAAACCCTTAAAAATAAAACGTCCAAATCTCAACGAACCCCCTCTGAGTTTTGACAAAGGTGAACACCCAGGAAACCCAAACCGCTGAGAAGCCCGAGCATCCCCCCCCCCCCCCCGCCACCGCCGAGTCCCCCGAGCGCCACAGGCAGCCCCTGCCTTTTCCATCAGCGCTGTCTTTCTGGCACACGTAGTCGGCCTCATCGAGAAAGCCAGGAATGACGGAGTCCCGGAGGCCGGTCCGTGTCCCCGCCGGCCACAGGCACAAGTCCCTGTCACCCCCCAGGAGCTCGTGGCTTTGTGTCTCCACTCTGCCCCGGAGGGGTCCCCGGCCGTCGCCAGACTGCCAGGCCCTTCGAGAGCTGTTCGTGCTGCGTGCACCTGGACATTTCCTCTGCAGTGGGTCTGGCCTTCAGGCCTGCTCTGCACCAGGGGACATGTTCCTGCCCCGTGTGCATTACTCTCTGGAGGGGGAGATAGAACGTGCGTTAACATTCACAAGCAAGCTTTTCCTCAGAGGCGGCTGCGTCTGTGGGAGGAAGGCAGGTGGGAATGAGAAGACTTGGCATGGATGAGGGGCTGCCGAGCAGGCGGGGAGGGGCGTCCCGGCTCAGGCTGGCACAGGGGAGGGCCGGCAGGCTCTGCGCCGGGAGCTGAAGCCCCTGCGTGCGTGGGGACCTCCCAGAGCGGCAGCCCTGTGTGTGGACATCAGGACAAGTGTTATTTTTGCATCAGAGAGTTAAACACGGTGACGTGTAATTGTAAAGTGCTGGGCGGGGCCACAGTGTTGAGCCTCCCACAGTGACCAGGGGTAAAGGACGGGTGCACACTCTCCTCCTGACCCCTAAATGCCACTGAGTATGTGCCACGCGGCAGGTGCTCCACGGGCGCTTGGTGACATCGCCTCGTCCGTTTGTTACGGGGAGATTGCATGTTGGGTTATTACTCCTACTTTCAGGGGAGCAAGTGTGCGTCCTCGAGGGGCCGACGCGGGGTGATTTGGCCAGGATTGTGCAGCCCCGGGCCGCTGTGCACGGACATGCCTGTAAGTAGGTCTTGCACAACGTGGAAGTCACCTGCTACTGCCTCCCGTGGCAGCCCTGGAACCTCCTCGTGGGAACACGGCGCCCTCGTGAGGGGAGGACATGAGGCCGTGCGGCCCTTGCCCATGCCGGCCTCCTCGCAGACCTGGGCGGAAACCAAGAGAGAGACAACAAGCAGCACGGACAGGGAGGTTGCTGGAGGGCTCCGGCATCTTCTGAACGAACGGGTTGCCGGTTCAGCCGTGGTTCTTGGAGGGTGGAGACAGGCCCTGCCGGGCTTGCTGCCCTCGCTGCTCTGGAGAAACCATGTCCTGGGTCCGCAGGCTTCCTTGAGCGCACAATGCCCATTGTTGGGGAAGCGGGGTCTGCCGTGTGCGTGGGAGAAATGGGAGAGATTTCACTCATGACAGGAGCTTGGCGTCTGTATTTGGTGGTCAATGAACAAAACGTATGTGACGCTGTGTCTGTAGGGTGCGTGGACGCTGGGCGAGAAGAAGCTCTCACTTTCCCACAGCAACGTGGGCTGTCGTCTCGTGGCTCCACACTGCACGGTCTGGACAGTATCACGAACCTCACCTCACTGCCACCTGTGCTCACCTGTCCCAGGTGTTGGCAGGTAGAGCCTAGGTAGACCCTGACTCTGAGGCGAAGGAAGCAGACGGAGCGTTGGTTTTGTTGCTAATTTGATGAAGGGGGCGGAGTGCTTTCCTCATCCAGAGTTTCCTGCTGTTCACGCATAGATCCCGACAGTGGGATGGGGTGACGGCCAGTGTTCTGTCGGCCTGGAGGCCACGTCCTAGTTGTTCACTCAAACACTCATCCAGGTCTTGCAGCCAAGATACTGTGTAGACGGAACTCAACTCCATAGTTAAATGACTGAATAAAGGAGATTATCCTGGATAATCTGGGTGGGCCTGATCAAATCAGTTGAAGGGCTTTCAGAACAGAGCAAGCAGAAATCCTTCCTGTGAAGGGCAGTGTCCTTCCTGACGGCCTGTCCAGGGATGTCATGCTTGCCTTGCCAGACCCCGGTCCTGAAAGCCAGAGCCTTGCACTAAATCCTGCCAACACTGAATGCACATCTCTCAGCAGTTGAGCCCGACCAGCACGGGTGGGGAGCAGAGCCAACGCTGCCCGTGTGTCTCCAGGTGAGAGAGGCCCCTTCTGGTTGGCTCAGACCCCACACTGAGGGCGACGTCTGTCTTTCTCTGTGAGTTTGATGACATGACGGCCATGTCGAGGCCGGGGCGCCTCTCTGGACACATCGACGGGCTTTGTTCCTAGCCCCCCAGGTGACTGGCTCTTCATTGTCCCATCCGTCAGGCTCGGATAGGCAGTCTGGACCCGGCTCGGCCCGTGTGACAGTCCCAACGAGCAGAGCAGGCTTCCGGCATGCAGCAGGCTCCGAGCCCCGGGACGGTCACTGCACAGACAGAGGGGCAGCTAACAGGGTTTGCTTTTGCACAACACGGACCACGCTGGAGGAAGAGCGAACACTCGCCGCACACGCTGTCAACAGTATGGGCTTTAAGGCGTGAAGACGAAGAGCCACGGCTAATTACTCGGGATTCTTTGAAAAGCCGGCCTCTTAGCTCGGCAAACCTTCCTCAAGATGCGCGTGCGATGGACCCGATCATTAGGGCTCTCTTTCAAGTCGGGGGAGCCCCCTCCCGGCCCCGAAGGCTGGGCTGGAGCTGCGTCTCTGCAGAGCCCGCTTGGGGCGCTTCTGACGGGAATGCTGGCAGGTCTGGGGCCTTTTGTTCACGCTCAGCAAAACAAGCCCCGCCATCCGCGCAGGGTTTCTGGGGATTTTCCAGAGGCCGTCTCTGGAGGCTGTCTTTGCTTGTCCTGCTTCGCGCACCGCCGGCACCTGGGTGCTGCCCGAGGCGGGGGCCGAGATCGCAGGTCTGGGCGCTCCTGCCTCTCGTCTGTCATCGCCAGTTCCAGCTGCTCCCTGCTCCACAGCAGGGGCCTGCACCCTCCCGGACCGGCAGTTCAAACAGACTCGCCCCGCCCCCCACCTGCCGTTCCCTCCCCCGCACCCCTCCCCTCCCTCGCCAGCTACCAGAGGCCCTCAAGGAGTCCAGGGGGCTCCAAGCCAGAACAAAGAAACGACGGAAGTCGGAGCAGCCCCTCCCCCTCCCCAGCGGCCCACCATCCCTCCCCCACCATCACTTTGGGATCTGCGCGATTCCTTTATAGACATCGGCGGTTATCAGGATCCTAGAGAAAAGACATTACTGCACACTTTTCCTTAAAGGGCCTCTGTCTGCACGCGGGAGGGCTTTCCTGCGCACGCGAGGAGTCCTCCGGGAGGACAGGCGTGGCCAGGTGCCTTCTCTCCTGTGCTGCAGGCACAGGGACCACAAACGCACGTGTCCAGAGACCCTTTTTTATGGTACAGTTCTGATTTTTCTGGGAAATGTCAGGTTTCAAGTGTCCTTACTTAAGAGCAGTTTCTGCTGTGATGAGTTTTTTTGGTACAAGATTTAACCTGGGTCATCACTTTGTAATTTGCAAACCCTAAACTGCTCTCTAATCAGGACCCCAAATGTTTCTCAGGTGGCCTCATTGCTTTTAGGCCGTCCCTGGGGAAACTGCTTGTTGTCACTGTTTGAATGGGGAACTCCCATTTTTGTGAAACATTTCACGTGGTTAAGTTTTGAGAAACAGCCCCCCCCCCCATGTGGTCCCTTTCTCCAGGGTCCGTTCCGATCATGGATTGGTCCTCCTGAGGTCCGTGCCACGAAGGGAATCAGTCCTCTGAATGCCGATTGTCCCCAGAGCTCCACCTGCATTTCCCTCAGTAGATCAGAGGTCTGTTACTGTAACAGCCTCAGCACGCCGTGCGATCTAATTACGCTACCACTGGTCCCTTTACGATTACTAATCACTTCTGGAAAAGGAACCCAGAATAGGATTACCTGTAAGATGCTTAGAAGAGCCTGAGGAACTCGTGGCTCAGGGTAGGGTCAGGAACTCTTGTTTTGGAGGGATTTCCTTATTTCCCATGCTCAGCATCTGACTCCAGACGTCGGTGACGGGTCACTTCATATTAACACACACCTTCAAAACGGGACTGCAACACGCCAGCCGGCACCAGGCTCGTCAGGCATGATTCCCTAACAGGAAGATGTTACCGTCCTACTCGGGGTCTCTGGAGTAAGTTCAAGGCGCGTTTACCTAAGGGGCAGCGCGTTGTTAGACAAGATCACAGGTGAGTCCTGAGGACGCGTGGAATACGTGAAGAATGCCCAGCACCTGCCTGAGACACGTGACTCCCTGCTTCTCTGTTTTAACACAAAAGAAGCTTCTCAAGGCCTTTTCAATCACAGAATCTAAAACCATTGATTAAATGTATCAGATGTTTTGTGTTTGTCTATTCCCAGGATGATACGTAGGCTTATTCACATGCTAAAACTCCAAATCGTGAGTGGTGGTAGGGATGGTGGGAGATGGGCAACAGTGCCTTGATTCCTCTGTTCCCAGTCACACTCATCGTGACCAGCCGTCCTGTGACCAACAGGCTCTGGGAGCTGGCGAGCCCGTCCCTTCTCAAGCTCAGGGGTGTGAAGATAAGACTGCTCAGCCCCGAGGTCACAGAGAGCCTCAGGGACCCAGGGACAGGGAGGAAGGATGGGGCCCAACCCAGTGGGTTCCAGCAGGGTAGAGCCAGCCAGCCTGGGGGACGGGGAGCAGGTGGAGGGAGAGTTTGGGGCTGGGAACGGCTGGCTGTTGCAAGGGCTGCATTCTCAGGAAAAGCAACAGTGGCATTTGGAGAAGGAAGCCCACTCAGGCCGAAGATGGCAGAGCTCTGGTGGCGGCTGCGTGAGCAACACACGCCTCCCCCTCGAGCTGCCCGCTGGCCCCGGCCTCTGGTTCTCATTTCCAGGTCTTCCCAGATTCTGCCCAACACCTGCTGAAACCCCTGCATACAGTCAGCTCTGAGCCCCAATGACCCAGTGCCTCTCTCCCCATCACCTGACAGGTGGGACAGCTCCTCTCCCCAGGCCCCACCTGCCTTTTGAGTTTAGGGCCCCCGGGATCCTGGCTTTAGCCTGGCTTTCTCATCTGTCTTCGTGGATTTTCACTGACACTAATGACGTCTGTCTCTGTGTCCGGCGGGGAGCTCCAGGCCCGGGCACCCCACTGTAGCAGGTGTCCTTCCTTGGTCTGCTTAGAAACACGTTTTCCACATTTTTGTTCTTTCTCATTGGTGATGTTGCTGCTTAAAATGTCCACTAAACGTGTGCAGAAGTGCTGGCTGGCGTTCCCGAGCACAAGAGGACTGGGAGTGGCCCACGGGGAGCACGTGTGCTAGGATCGCCTCGTTCAGGCCTGGGGTTCGGGCTGTGGGCTGTGAGGTCCACGTTATATCTTAACCAGGTGTCCCGACACCGACGTTCACAAAACAAAGTTTTGTACTGACCGGATGGGAGGCTCTCAGAGTGTCCCCTGTGCGTCCCAGGGTCAGGGATACAGTCTCTAACTCACGGATCCCACTGACGTCACAGGGACACAGCATTGTGAATGACGAGAGTCGGAGCACCTGTCGGCAGTCTCCGCTGTGGGGAGTGTCACACGCCCCCCCCCCCCCCGCCATGTGTTCACACTGCTCACCTTAAGGTGTAGGAAGAAACTCCAGTTTGTGGAGCGTGAACTTTAATGAGAACCTGGCCCATGGACCCCACCGTCTCCCCACCGTGTCCCAGTACCGAGCACGGGGGCACCCGTCTGTCCGGCACTGAGCACGGGGGCATCCATCTGTCTGGCACTGAGCACGGGGGCGCCCGTCTGTCCGGCACTGAGCTCGGGGGCACCCGTCTGTCCTGTGGCAGCAGCCGGGAGATGGGGGAGGTGGTACGGGTTCTAGAGATCTTTCTGCGTGGGAAGGCAGGTGTGGCGGCCATGTGTGAGCACCGTGGCATTGCCATATTTGGGAAAATGAGACTTGCGTGGGGAGACTTGTACAGACCATCTGGAAGGTCATGAGAAGGGGACAGTGTGGCCTTGAAGGAGGTCGTGGCAGAGGGTGAGTGCAGAGCCCCCGGCAGACACATCGATCCGTGGTTCTCGGTGAGCAAGAAGCCAGACCCTCCCACACACTCACGGTCTGCACACTTCCCTGGGTCTCAAGGGCACAAGGTCCTGGTCATGGGCATCCTAGAACCTCATTAGCAATTTAGGGCCAAAGGGTATGATCTGGGGCCATCGAGGACACCGGTTTCCTGTTACATTCCTGCGGTTAAGTTTGTGACTTGATTTCCCTTACTTACACCCCTGAGCCCAGGAAGGTTAACAACTTCTGTTAACGCCTCCGAGAGCTACAGACACCCTCACCCTGCCGTCTGGGCTTGGCTCAGCAGCTAACATTGTTCACTTAGAGCACGAGTCAGCTCACCTGCTTGCCCCAGATCTCACTGTGGCCGTCCTGGCTCACTCTGGCCCCTCTCCCACAGTCCTCCCCAGCCTTGCTCTGCTGCACACGTCCCGCACGTGTCCCTCCTCAGTGCTTGAAAACGGCGGGCTCTGTCGGGACGGGGCGCGCGTGCTACAGCAGACACACGTGCTGGCTCAGAGGTCCGGCAAATAGTCGGGTGAAGCTCTTCCACACGGCTGTGCCTGGAGCTGCCTTCTGTCTGTCTTTGGCCGGCCACTCGCTGGACCCTCTGCTGGACCCTCGCGGGGATGTGGACGGGGAGAGGACCCACGCAGGTCTTCATGGGGCAGCTCAGCAGGTGGCGTCCACACCTTGTCTGCCCTCCTGCCCTCGGTGCGCGGCCACAGCCAGGCCGCTGCTTGGAGCTAACGCATTGGCCCTTCCAATCCCGACAGCACACCCAATCCACATGCGGCACGGGAGTGTGGAGTTAGGCCGGGGGGTCAGGGCCATCCACGTCCAGGAAGGATGGCTGCAGGCTTCCCGCCTCCCCGCCTCCATCCCACCCTGTCTCCACCTGCCATTCCGTGCTGTCCCTCCACCAAGGACAGCTGCCTGGCCATCTGCATGCTCCGTCCTGTTGCCCAGATCGGCTCAGATGGCCCCTGTCCCCCAGGCCCCCCGCCCCCCGCAGCACTCCCCTGCATTTCTTCCCAGTTCTTTGTGGCACCGATCACTAAGACAGTCCTGTCCTTCTAGATGTCCGTCACCTGTTGTCTGTGCCCTCACTAAATGTAAGCTGTGCTCGGGCAGGGCTATTTCCTGGGGGTGGTGCACCGCAGAACCACCTGGAAAATGGCAGGGGGGAATTGGTTTTACAACCAAGTTCCCTGAACGGCTCCTCCCTCCAAAGACACAGAGCCCTTGTCCGTGGTGTTCTCGGAGCCTAACTCCGTCATCCTGCCAGGTTACTAATTGGTAACACAGGAAAACCAACGCTACATTTTGGCAATTTGCTCGAACATGCCGTGGAATTAAAATCATTTCTCTGCTGGCCACGAGCGACCTCATATCCTCCTCCATCAATGCACACCCAGAGCGGCACTCAGCCACGGAAACGTGCCCCCGACAGCTGCCCGTGCGTTGGGAGAGCTATTTTCCTTTCCCTTTCTTCCTTCCTTCCTTCCTTCCTCCCTTCCTTCCTCTCTCTCTCTCTCTCTCCCTTTCTTTCTTTCTTTCTTTCTTTCTTTCTTTCTTTCTTTCTTTCTTTCTTTCTTTCTTTCCTTCTTTTTAAAATGAAACATATTTAGTTTTTAAGAATTTTGCCTTGTAAACTTGGGAAATATTTTGGTTCTTGACAAATAAATTTGTGTAATTGGGGTACAGGGATAGAGGTTATTTTTTCCAGTCTTTCCAAGTGGTGTGTTTTGTCCTTTTGTTCCTAGGCTTGCGTTCTTGAGAATGCAGACTTTTCTTAGGGACACACAGGAAGGTTGGTGCACTACGACCGCGGTCCAGAGGAGCCCTGCCTCATAGAAATGAACGCGAGCCACGTGCGGAATTTTACACTTTCTAGGGCTCACAGTGAGAAAAGGAAAAACGCGCAGAGGACACTGATTTTAATAGGTATTTTATCTAACCTGGAACAACCCAAATATTACTGTTTCACCATGTACCTGATACACACAACGTTGCGAGGAATCTCACAGCCCTTGGTGCTCATTCCTCGAAGTCTAGCGTGTATTTCTATGCGTACCTCTCGTGCGCAGCAGTCCCATGGAACCCGCGGCTGGATGGCGTGGCCACGGCGAATGCATGACTGGGCCGTGGTCTTGTTCACTGTGACCCTCGAGTGAAGGACAGTTTTCACATTTTTAGGTGGTTAAAAAAAGAAACACAGAAGGTGCAGCAGGGACCCTACATTACGATGTGCAGATTTATTATAATTCCTTTTTAACGGCTAACATGCATATGTAATTTTTTCTCAGTTTTAACTTTAATAGCCGAAGAGATAGATAAAACCCCATAAACAAAAGCTCTATGAGCGTTTGAAAACCACAGGCTTGGTCGGATCCCAGGTAAGGTGACAGCCTGCTCAAGGAGGTGCTCAACAATTAAGGCCACACTGCTTCGTGCCACTTCAGCTAATGCCACGTCACCTGGGGCCACATCACCTGGGGCCACGTCACCTGGGGGCCACGTCACCTGGTGCCACATCCCTGGGGGGCCACGCCACCTGGTACTATGTCACCTGGTGCCACATCACCTGGTACCGTGTCACCTGGTACCACATTGCCCGAGGCCATGTTTCCTGGTGCCACATGACTCGGGGCCCTCGCATTCCCTATCACCCCTCTCCGTGCCCCTACTTGTCCACAGCATCTCTTGTTTGCAAAGGTCAAGTTAGTTTACTTCATTTTCACTTAAAATTGTTGCGAAGAATATTTTCTGTTTAGTCATGGATTATGGCTGTCCTTGCCCTCTTTAATAGGCTTCAGTTTAGCCTGAGAAATCCGCCAAGATAAAGCGGGCTGATGGGCTGATGGTGCCCTTTGGAGAAATTTCCCACAACTCAGAAAGGAGGCATTGTCTATATCTTCATTTTACAAGATTACTGGTTGTTATCGCTTGTGTCTTAGGTGATCTAATTTGAAAACCTGTTATTAATTTTCTCTTAAAATAATCCTGGCAGAACATGAGAATGTGCCCAGCACTGCAGCGGGAGGGCAGGCCAGGCGGCTCATGGCAGACCCGGGCAGGTTTCGATCTGAACAGCTCTCCTCCCAGTCAGTCGGGACTTACCCGGAGAATCCCAAGCTGGCTGAGTCTCCCACTTCTGGTGCTGTCGAGATGGCGGCTCCGAACCCCTCTGACGGGTCGCAGAAGGGAAGCCCGGCTTTTCAGGATGGCTGTGGGCACCAGGCTCTTGTGTGCCTCCCTCCCTCAGCTACACCAGACCCCCCGGAGCCCCTGGTTTCCCTTCGTCCCGGGTGGGGACCAGAGCCCTGAACATTGTCCTCAGCAGCCCAGTGTCCCCCAGATTCCCTGCTGGGACCGTGGAGGGCTCCGGGGAGCCTGTGAGCACCCTTGAAGTCCCACACATGTGTGCGTGGTGGGTGCTTCCTAGCACTCGGTCCCCTGCACATGCGGTATTTGGTATTTGGAAGCACTAGGCAGCCGGGCATTTTGTTTCCGTGCTATGCTCTCTGATGGGGTGCAGGCAGCCAACCCGAGCTAAGCAATCCCGGAGCAAAGAAGAGGCAGGTGAAACCTGTCAGTTAATGTGAGCAGTATCAGCACAGCCCCTTGGCGGCCCCTGCCGATGGAGCGGCTGGTGTCAGAGGTGGCCTGGTGTCCCGTCCAGGTCCTTTCCCCTGCCTGAGGCGCCCGGTCCCCTGGGCAGGGGGTGCCCTGCTGACAGTGCAGAGGTCTCCTTCAATAGAAAGTACGATTTCCTCGGAGCTGCCAGGAGCCGCCTTGCCCGGGAGCCACGCATCGCCACACACAGTCAGTGACTGCTTGGCCAGGTGCACAGACCTGACCCTTGACTCCAGGAGGGCTCTGCTCCAGGATGCTATTAATGCTCCAGACTAGAGCTGGTTTTCAAAGCGAACCCAACCTATGGCATCAGTATCGAGGCAGCATCTGGAAGCTTGCTGGAGATGCAGATTCTCAGCCCCACCCAGACCTACCGAATCGGACGCTCTAGGGTGGGGCCCAGCGATCCGTGTCTAACCAGCCCTCCTGGGCCGCAGGGCCTCCTCAGGATCAGGGTGGAGCTCTGTGCAGCCGGGGCCCCCGGCTTGCTCAGCTTTACCCCTGTGCCCCATCCCGCTCCCCTCCCTCCCTTCCCTGCAGTGTCTCCCCTGGATGCTGCTTGTGCAAGCATCCTCACCCCGGGCTCTGCTTCCGGGACCTGAGATGGCTCTTCTCACTGCGTCCGGTAATCTCCAAATCAGAAAAGTTGCTAAGTCCCCCGCCCCCAACACATACTTTTACCTTTATCAATAGCTAAATTGTGAAAGGAGCCGAGATGCCCTTCAACAGATGACTGGATTAAGAAGATGTGGTCCATATATACAATGGAATATTACTCAGCCATCAGAAAGAGCGATTACCCAACACTTGCGGCAACATGGACGGACTGGGGGATTATGCTAAGTGAAATAAGTCAAGCAGAGAAAGACAATTATCATATGGTTTCACTCATTTATGGAACATAAGAAATAGCAGGGAGATCGGTAGGAGAAGGAAGGGAAGAATGAAGGGGGCGGGAAACAGAGGGGGAGACGAACCATGAGAGACTATGGACTCTGAGAAACAAACTGAGGGCTTCAGAGGGGAGGGGGGAGGGGAATGGGATAGGCCAGTGATGGGTATTAAGGAGGGCACGTATTGCATGATGCACTGGGTGTTATACGCAACTAATGAATCATGGAACTTTACATCAAAAACTAGGGATGTACTGTATGGCGACTAACATAACATAATAAAAAATTATTTAAAAAATTCAATAAACTAAAGGAAAAAAATCCCAGAAGGAAATAAATCTATTAATTGGAAGGTTTTTTTCAGATCATGTAAATATCAATTTTATACTAGAAATGAGATCACACGAGGGCATTTCGTCTTTGTGGAGAGTTAGCTCTCGGCCACGCACCGCTGCCGAACACTGAAGGTGCCACCGCACGGACCTGAGACACGCCCCACGGAGGAGCTCCATGACATCAGACTCAGTGCAAACAAAGAACGCAAAGCCCCTCATTAATAATCGTTCAGCATTGATTACACTTTGAAATGACAGTATCTTGGATATACTGGGTTAAATAAAATACGTCATTAAAATCACTTTCACCTGTTTCTTTTTATTTCTTTGCAATGTGGCCGTGGATAACTTACTAATACACATGTGGCTCGTACCGGATTCCTGTCCTGGATTCCCATATCTTCTGCTGGTGTGCTGGACCCCGAGAAAGTGAAGCACTCGCCACTCTGCTGTCCTAGAGCCAGAGGAGGCTGAGTGAGAGGAGGCTTGTAAACCAGAGCGGATGAGACCCCAGTGCTGGGCATGTGGCTCCCTGGGTGAGAAGGAAGCTTCAGAGGGGAGGGGGTGGGGGAATGGGATAGGCTGGTGATGGGTAGTAAGGAGGGCACATATTGCACGGTGCACCGGGTGTTATACGCAACTAATGAATCACTGAACCTTGCATCAGAAACCAGGGATGTACTGTATGGTGACTAACATAATGTAATAAAAAAACATTAAAAAAAAAAAAAAAAGGAAGGCTCCGGAACAGAGTTTCCCAGTTCCGCTCCTCTGAGCATTCTTCTCACTGGTCTCTGGCGGCGGGCTGCGGTGCCAGGAGCGCTGATGTCATTGGCAACCAGGGTGAGTCTAACCCCACACGACGCACATCTGGAAGACGTGGCTTGGGGACCATTGGCTCCGTCTGGACCACGGCAGATCTTCGCAGGAGGAAATTCCACACCGTCCCGTGGGTACAGCATTGTAATACTCAACAGCCCCGTTGGCAGGAAACTCCTCTTCGTATTTGCAGTTTAATCCGTTTCCTCCCGATCTTTCGGAAACGCAAAGGAAGAGCAGTTGGTTGCCATACTGAGCGTAAAGTCCTTTGGGTAAATCGAGGTGAAGCTTCTTTTCTCCCTTATGTTTCTGTTCCGTGAGCTAGATGACCCTGATTCCATGAATAAAGACAGTTGTGATTTTTTTTTCCTATAAAAATCAAAACAAAGGCGATCTGCAAATGTCCATTTGATGAAGTAGTTAGATAAATCATGAGCTTTGGCCATCGAAGGGGATCTGATTTCCCACCATGTAATGGGATTGCATTATCGACGAGATCGAAAGCTCAGGGCAGAGACATACTGAAGACGTGTCTGTTATTGTTGCTCATGATGTCCTTATATTTCCCTCAAAATACTGTGTGGGTACGATTAAGATCAAAGGGAGAGTTCATGTGACTTCGAGGTAACTCAGGATCCTTCAAAAAGTGATGGAGTCCTTGGGGTCACCGAGCCGGGCTCTCCGTCTACTTCACTAGCTGGTGCGCATGGGCAGGGCGCCATCTTGGTCTAACCGCGGGGAGCTCCTGTGGTTGTGCGGGCTCAGAGCGGGCCCTTTGTGGCACTGGAAATGAACAGTGTGTGGCTGTTTCCTGGACCCGGGTGAGACGCACCTAGCCTCACATAAGACCAGCGATGGAATTTGTAGCGCTGAGTGAAAATCGAGAACTTGAGACTCCTTGTTCAAAGTTGGTTAAGAACTGGGGCACGGGTGGCTCAGCGGGTTAAGTGTCTGCTTTCAGCTCATGTCATGATCCTGGGGTCTTGGGATCGAGCCGGGTGTTGGGCTTCCTGCTTGGCAGGGAGTCGACTTCTCCCTCTGCTCCTCCTTAACCGCCACCCCCCCCGCTTCTGCTTGTGTGCTCTCTCTCTCTCTCAAAAATAAATAAATACAATTTAAAAAAACCTAGTTAAGAATTTCAAGATGGCTATAGCAAAACATTAAACCAAGAGCGAGGCCTTTCTATGCATGGCCTTGTGTGATGAGGGCCACATGTCCATGGCGCTGACCAGGGACTTACAGCACGGGTCAGCAAGTGGGTCCTCTCCTTGGCCAATCACAACACCGACCCCATGGGGAAAGTGTAATGATGCTGGGGGTCATTGGGGAAGGAGGGCTGAAGTACATGGACCAGGAGTGCCCACCAAGAGGCTGGTCAGAAGTTTTCTCTAGGCTTTCTGACCAAAGAGAGAAGAAATGATTCTCATTTTTGGAGAGTATAAAGTGCCCTGGAAAGCAAATATCTTTGTTGTACTTAAATCCCCTCCCGTTTCTCTTGCCTTGATGACAGCTATGTTCCCACACGGGTTAGGAACATCACGTAGGGACACTGAGGTTTACTAGCCTTAAAACAACTATGTCAAAAGCATCCCCTTTTGCCACATTGAAGTTGGAAAATATTAAGAACACAATTATATTTGACCCCTGAAAAATGTGGGGGTTGGAGGCACTGACCCCCCATGCAGTCAAAAGTCCACCTGTAACTTTTAAATCCCTCAAAAGGTAACTACAAACGGCTTGCTGTTGCCTGGAAGCCTTCCCAGACCACGGACAGTCAGTCGTCACATATTTTCTGTGCTTTATGTATCACAGGCTGTGTTCTTACAGCAAAGTCAGCTAGGGAAACAATGTGACTCAGAAAATCATAGGGAAGAGAAAATACATTTACAGTCCCGTCTGGTATTTATGGAAAACAACCCGCCCCGGGCAGGTCGAACCCATGCTGCCCAGGGCCAACTCTACACTCCGTGTCCGATCCCAAACAGCTGTCTTGAGTATTTTCCTCAATATTATGTTTCTCCAGGTGCGTTGGTGGCCCCATGTTTGCGCCGTCTTCTCCAGCCACTTCCCCGTTTCCACTGGCTGACGGATGAGCTAACCAGTGGCTCGGTCCGGACGGGTTGGTGTTTTAAACACGGCCAGGTTCTTACGGTCTGGAAGAGCCAGTCACTCGTTTTATTTTATTTTATTTATTTTTTATTTTTTAGGTATTTTTTATTGTTTATTTTAATGATTTTTTATTATATTATGTTAGTCACCATACAGTACATCCCCGGTTTCCGATGTAAGGCTCGGTGATTCATTAGTTGCGTATAACACCCAGTGCACCATGCAATACGTGCCCTCCTTACTACCCATCACCGGTCTATCCCATTCCCCCACCCCCCTCCCCTCTGAAGCCCTCAGTTTGTTTCCCAGAGTCCATAGTCTCTCATGATCGGTAGGGGAAGAAAGGGATAAAGAAAGGGGGGGAATGAAACATGAAACATGACAGTCACTGGTTTTAGGCGTACAGACATAATCAGTATCTCCCTGAGCCATCTTGGTTTGAACTCTGGTTGAGGAAAACGCCCCCTCCTGCCGCCCCCACCCGAGGATAGGCGTTATCTGATTTCACATCAGGCTCCCCAAGGGTAGGCGCTGCCCATCGTGTGTGGGTGACAACTCTGTCTGCTTCTGTGTTTCTTCCGAGCGGGGACTCTTCCCTCTTGGTGGCTTCTGGCACCTGAAAGCAATGAGGAGTGATTATCTGATGCAGTGTCCTCCGTGCCCAGGTGCTGGTGACTCACCCCGTCTCCCCGCAAACCAATTCATTAGGTGTGCTTCATTTGGGTCGAGCTGAGAGGAAGGGTATAGTTAAAGGTGGCTTGGCAGGAGCCATGTGATTTTACAACCAGGAGGGAGGGAGACGCGATTCAGTTGTGACTTGAACACCTGTCCACAGCAGCCAAGGAATGCGGCCCACGTCAGCATCCGGCGAAGGGGGTGCGCGATGCCCAGATCGTGTAATTTTCAAAATTAGGTTTGTAATTAACTGCACAATATCTCCAGGGAATTCTGGAAGGACAGCCAAAGAAAACCTTTTCTTGTCCTATCAGATACAACAAGGCATCTCATGAAGTTTCCCGAGGACAAAAAAGTCTCCCTGGAGGAAGCCTGGAGCTCTTCCGCGTTCTCCCGGGGGTGGCTTGGGGGTGGGCGCTCCTGTTGCCTCTGACGTTCTCCACACGGTCTTTGCCCCACTTTTGGGTTTGGCTCTCCTCCTGAAACATCCTCTTCATCAACGTTGAAGCCCATGAGCATTTTTAAGGCAAATCTAATCTACAGTATTTTGCGAGAACCACCTGAAGGTCAAAAACCATTGTCAGTTCCCTACTTACAACTCGTTTTACTGAGACTTCCTTCTTAGAACTGTGTCTGTACATTTCAATAAAATAGCCATAAAAACGATAAGCTGGAAAAGGACTCGGAGCCCCACGTGAAAAGCCCTGGGCCGTGCTAAGAATTAACCCCCTCAGGGTTTGAGGGTTGCATCATCGGATATAATCGTGGGACAAATGGTGTGAGAAGGACAATAGGAGCCCATTGAACAATTTCACGGCTGCGGACACCTTCGGAAGAGTGTTGGAGTGGATGGATGAGACCTGACATGTCCAAGAAGCAGCAGTGGTGCGAAGCACGGTAATGCACTCGCCGGGAACTGCCCTGGGAGCCCACGCCATCCACACCTATGAACTGCTTACTTGCTCCGGGCCACGCTGCGCCATGAAGAGTGTGCCTGGGACGGGGCGCCTGCTCGCCAACAGCTTACCGTCAGAGGAGATTTGGCCAGAGGGCAGAATCCAGCCACCGTTTCCAACATGGGACCCAAAAGCAGGTCCCACAGGCACCAGGAAGCCTCGCTGCAGGCACCCACATCCCACAGGCACCAGGAAGCCTCGCTGCAGGCACCCACATCCCACAGGCACCAGGAAGCCTCGCTGCAGGCACCCACATCCCACAGGCACCAGGAAGCCTCGCTGCAGGCACCCACATCCAGGACGTGGCCCTGGAGACTTGCTCTGTAGACTTCACTCCCATGGAGTCTGCTGGGAAGAACGGTAACTCACACTCAAGAACCAGAAGGGCGGGCCAGGGAAGGCGCCATGGACCCTGCAACCAGAGGAACCCCAGAAACGGCCATAGAAGAAATCACACCAGGTGTTTCCCCTTCAGATGCTGTCTCCCCCAGCTTCTCACTGGAGGAAGGAGGGGAGGCTGGAATGACCAGGTAGGGCATTCCCAAGTTTCTGCCATGTGTATTGGCACTTGGCCCAGTGTAGCTTTGGACCGAGCTACCCAGAGGAAGGCTCGGCACCCGCCCCTTCAGCGGTTAGGATAGGGCGTGGTGCTGGGGGATGCTGGTGCTCATAGTAGGTTTCTCCCTCCAGGGAACCCAGCTAGACTGCAGCTCCCAGTCCCCTTGCACCCACCCGTCCAAGACCTGCCCTGCAGTGTGGGGGTGGAGAGACGATGCCGTTGGCAGCCCTGGCCCAAGAAAGAAGCCATCCTCTACCAACTCAGGCCACGTATTACCGCTGGCGAGACCACGTGAAGCTGGGCACAAATGACTGCGTGGAGCAACTCTGCCCTGTGATTGAGAGAAGCAAACTTTGTGTTGTCCAAGCACTAGAGTCTTGTGTCTGTCGGGCCCAGACTGCGCTTCCCAAGGCACAGCGACGTTAGCATGAGAAGGAAACGTCTTCTTAAAATACTTTGTCACTAAGACCGGATGGATACACGGAGTAGGTTGTCGGGAGAGCAGTAATACAGAAAAGCAGCAGAGGGTTAAGGTTTAAGGAGAGGTTTACACATCAACAGCGTGCTTGCTGTGGTAACGTCTCCTTTCCCGGCGTTTTGGACAGGAGCTAATCCGAAGGCCTCATGTTCCCTCCTGTCCCGGGCGTGGCTGCCGGTGTCTGTGGATTTGGCCGGCTGACAGCAGGGGCTCCCTGGGAGCACGCTCCTCCAATGAACTGGCTTCTGTCACGAACCTTTAGGAACCCAAAAGAGAGAAAGGAAAGAATACCCATTTGTCATTCAATCCATAAATGCCTTCCTTCTACCTTTGGAAATACAGAAGAGGGCAAATTCTGCATCTGAACGGATCCAAGAGGTCTTAAAATAAACCACACAGCTGACATACAACTGGGGACATGGAAAGAACCCCGGGTTTTATTCCTAGAGCCTGGCAAGCTTCTCGGGCTGAGATCTGCTGCTGTGCCTGTGGTGACCAACCGATTTGCCCGGAACGGTGGGGACCGTTCCATTTCCGGCATGCAGGGAGGCAGGTGCCTTGGTGTCTTCGTGCACCTGAGGTGATCGTGCACTGAGGAGGTGTGGCTGTGGTCTCCGTCCTGCACCGCACAGCTCCCATCACCATGACGGCCATGTGTCAACGCAGACCCGCAAGGCGAGTGCTCTCTGCGTGCAGGTAGGGCTGGGGGCTGCGGGCTGCAGTGGAGCTGCCGGGTTCCCTGGGGTGCGTCTCCCCTGTTTTCGGATTTCCAGTTTCTCAGCTGCAAAGTGAGGCCAGTCTGGTGTCGTGAGGCCAGGACCCGCTGTCTGGCAGGTAAGCCTCGCGTCTTCTTAGGGGCTGTGAGCAGCACTATCGCAGACACACCCTGACCATGGCTTTGCTGGAGTCCCACCATCTAGATGCTTCCAGCTCCTTCAGTCTTCCAACGTCCATGCCTTCCTCCAGCAACCTCACTCTGACCTCCGAGGAGCTAGTGTGGGAGCTGTCTCTGTCGTGCTGCCTGCTCGCTTGCCTGTGTTGGGGCTTTGGGAACGGCGAATGCAATGTCTTCCTCTGTACAGCTCCCTATCCTAGCATGTTCCCCGAATGAATGAAGGATGGGAGAGAGCAGGTGAATGACAGGCTATGCACTCTTCCTCTGGAACTGCCAACACGTCGTGGCAGCCATGCTTCCCGTGCGGACTTGAGCTCCTCCCCGTCAAAAGCACTGAGCCACCTAGGAGCCTGTCATGTGACTCGGTTTACCTCATCTGGACCCCAAGTGTCCAGACAGTGTTCAGAGCAGGACAAAACCTGGTTGGAGGGGTGCGTGAACGGGCTGTCCATTCAGTTTGGAAGCATGAGTTTTATGTCTACACCACCTTCCAAAGCCATCTTGCTCCAGCAAACCATCTCTCCCAGATAACCAATATCCCCGGGCACTCGCTGGCTCAGGAGGTTCTTACAACTGCATCAGCGTGCTGGAGTCCTTGTGTAGCTACGCAGCCTGGGGCTCTTCTGAAGGCTGGGTGGCGAATGTCAGACACTGAGCTTGTTTATCTAAATCGACAGCAGGATCCTCCTTCCCTGTTCATGTTATGTTGACAATTAAAACAAAATCCTGCTTTTAAAGAGTTCAGACCATGGTTTGCTGGAGACTGAGATCAAGGGAGTGTTTCCTTCACCCCCATCTTGGAAGTTTGATTTGATGACATGTTTCAGGCTGCCTCTAGTGGGACAAGTGTTTTCGTTGAATGAAAGATGGGGGACAATGGGCATTAACTCAGTCCAATAGCTCAGAGTTTCTTTTGGAGCGAATTTCATCTGTGGCCGGAGCTGGCCCCCAGGAATCACAGGAGTGTGCAGATCAGTGGTGGGAGAGAAAACCAGTTCCGTGATGTTCCCGTGATCCAGAAGCTTAAAAGAGACAAGACTGTCGATTCTTCCAGGGCCTCTGGAGAAAGTCTCCTGGGGTTCCTGAGAGCCTGCCCGCAGTACCAAGCATGATTTCTGGTGAGCCAGCAGCACGAGGAGACTGAGGCCACCTGGCTAGGAGCTCCACAGGGAGAATGTTCCCACAAGAGCATCTGGTCACCAAAGTCACCAATACCCACGTCTACTGGGACACTGTTCTGTCTTTGAATCGACTAGGTGAGGCATCGCTTCTGACTGGGCAGGTCTTAGGTGCCACCTTGCCCAGCGATGGGAGAGGCGGTCCTCTGGATGGGGCTGGAGACACTTTCTGTCCGGAGGCTAGGACTCCCTGCTGGGATCATCACTGAGCAAGAATACCAAACCCTGCATTCCTCAAGCTCTCTGGAAGCCAGCCTGCGGATGCTAAGTGTACCTGTCGGGTGCACCTGCCTGAGATCCCGCGGTAGCAGATCCTGTAGGGCAGGCCCTGCTGTGTCAGGCAGCCAACTCTGCAGTGGTCTTCAGATCAAAGGGTTCTCCGTCCCAGCTGTCTCCAATCACAGGAGTTTTGGGATGCCAGTCCCTCAGCCAGAGTTCTCTGAGAGCATAGGACAAGCTTCCTCAGCCTTCCAACATCAAAACCCTAATAATGTTCATTCTCCCCAACATATTCCCTGAAAATAAACCCTGCCCAGATAAGCCAAATGGTAGATAAAACAGAAAAAAAAATTAATTCCCAGAAGCTCAGCAGGGCTGTGCCTCATAACTAAGCTGGGAGCAACAGGGAGGGCCAGTGCTCTTGATCAGGTCTCTAAAATTTTGGTGTTTTTGTCATCATCAATTATCTGCATTAGTTTTTATTTCTTTAAAAGATTGCACTACAATACCGTCTACTGGATTACTGAATCTTATTGATGACTCCTAAACTGTTGAGCCCAGGCTAGCACCTCATCATCCTTGTCCTAATCACTGTGCTGGCTGTGGGAACCATGATGTGCTAGGAGAAAACCCCAATCAGAAGTGTGTAGGGTCTAGAAAACTAGAAACTTTACTGAGGCACACAAGCATTCCTTGAATAAATTGAAAGCAACATCATTTTTCAGTTTCTCTTCTTTCCTAATATATGAGTTCAAGCTTTCAAATATCTCCCTGTACATCAATTAACTGTATGCTGTGCATTTTAATACATAAGATACTCTTTACATTTAGTTAAAACTGTTGCAAACTTTGCTGCATTTCCATCATGACTTCTTGTTTGACCCATTGGCTACTTAGGACTCTACTTCTTAATTTCCAAACATATGGGAATGTTCTAGTTGTCTTACTATCATTATCTTCCAAGCTAACCATATTGTGATGAGACAACATTCTTTGGATGATTTCAGTCCTTTGAAATTTGCTGTGACCTAACTTATAACCTGGTCTATGAAGAATCATTGCACATCCAGTCCTGTGCTTGTAAGAAATAGATATCTACAGAGTCAGATGGAAACTCCTCCTCGTGTCAGTCAGGTCAGGCGGCTTATCGCATTGTTCCGATTTTCTCTATTCATATACCTTCTGGCATCACTGAGAATGTTGTGTTAAAATCTCTCATGAAAATTGTGGATTTAATTATTTATGCTTTTTAATTTTTTCAACTTTTACTTTATAAATTTGAAGCTGTGGTATAAGTGCATACTACTTTGGAATGCTATATTGTTTTAGTGGATTGACAGTTTTATCATTATAATGGGTGTAGCAGGACCACATGTTAAGCCATAAAACGAGTCTTAATACATTTAAAAAGACTGAAATCCTACCAAGTATTTTCTCCAGCCACAATGCAATAAAATGAAAAATCAATAACTGAAGGAAATCTAGAAAGCTCAGAAATATGTGGAAGTTAAGCAACACTCTCTTAAGCAACCAATGAATCAATAACGAAATCACTAGGGAATTTAGAAAATACCTTGTGATGAGTGAAATTGGAAACAATGTAGCAAGAATTTGGGACTCAGGAAAGCAGTGCTCAGTAGGACGCTCCTGGCTATGAATGCCTACACAAGAGGAGAAGATCCCAGATAAACAACCTCACCTCCCACCTGAAGGAACTAGAAAAAGAAGAGCAAATCAAACCTGAAGCAAGTGAAAGGAGGAAATAATAAAGATTAACCCAGAGATAAATGTGTCGTGGATTCAAAAGTAACAGAGAAAATCAATGAAAGCAGGAGTTTTTCTTTAAAAGGATAAACATATGGACAAACTTTTAGTTAGACTAACCGAGAAAAAAATTAGAGAGACAACTATAATTACTAAAAACAGGAATGAAAGTAAGGAGATTACCGACTTTACAGAAATAAGAACAATTATAAGAGGATACTATGAGCAATTTAATGTGGCAAAGAGGTAACCTAATGAAACAGACAAACACCTAGAAACACACATAGTACAAAAAGCGACTTAGGAAGAAAGAGTAAATCTTAATAGAGCTCTACAAATGAAGAGATTGAATCAATAACAAAAAAACCTCCCAGTGAATAAAATCCCTGGACCAGATGACATCACTGCTGAATTCCATCGAACATTTAAAGAAGCAATGAACACTAATCATTCTCAAATTTTTCCAAAAATGGGAGAAAAGGGAACAGTACCTAACTCATTCCACGAAGCCAGTATTATTGTGATACCAAAGTCAGACAAAGACATCATAGGAAAAGAAAACTACAGGTTTGTATCCCCTATGAATATAGATACAAAATTCCTCCACAAAAATCCCGGCAACCCAAATCCAGAAGCATATTAAGAAGATTAAACACCATGAATAAATGGGATTTATCCCATGAATACAAGGATGTTTCAATATACAAAAATCAAACAGTGTAATACATCATATTAATAGAATGAAGGGGAAACATAATTTCAATTGATGCAAAAAAAAGCATTTGACAAAATCCAACACTTCTTCATGATAAAAACACCCAATAACTAGAAAAGGAAACTTTCTCAACTAGAGAGTATCTATGAATCCCCAGAGCTAACATCTCACTCAATAGTGAAGCCTGAAATCGACTCCTCAGATCAAAACTAAGACAATGATGCCCACTCTCACTGCTTCTCTCCAGCACTGTGCAGGGAAGTTAGACAAGGAGACGACAGAGGCACCCACACTGGAAATAAGAAGAAAAACTGTATTTGCTCATAGATTACGTAGTCTTGTAGAAACTCAGAAAGAGTCCATAAAAAAAGCTATTAGAGGTAATAAATGAGTCACCTAAGTTGCAGGAGACAAGATCAGCACACACAAATCAGTTGTATTTCTACTCATAAGCAAGGGACAATCAAAAAATGAGATTATAAATAGAGTTCTATTTAGCACCAATAAAGAAAAAATACTTAGGAATAAATTTAACTAAGGAGATGCAAGACCAATATACCAAAAATCACAAAACATCTTTGAAAGACACATTGTAAATGAACTAAATAAACGGAAAGACATCTCATGCTCATGAATTGGAGGGCTTAATATTGTAAAGGTCACAACATTCTCAAAAGCAATCAAGTCAATCCCTATCAAAATCCCAATGGCCTTTTTTTTTTCATAAATGAAAAATCTGATCCTAAAATGCACAATTTGGAATTGCAGGGATCACTGAATAACCAAACAATCTTTAAAAAGAAGAACACTACTGGGTATTTACCCCAAAGATACAGATGTAGTGAAGAGAAGGGCCATATGCACCCCAATGTTCATAGCAGCATTGTCCACAATAGCTAAATCGTGGAAGGAACTGAGATGCCCTTCAACAGATGACTGGATTAAGAAGATGTGGTCCATATATACAATGGAATATTACTCAGCTATCAAAAAGAACAATTTCTCAACATTTGCTGCAACATGGACAGCACTGGAGGAGATAATGCTAAGTGAAATAAGTCAAGGAGAGAAAGACAATTATATGGTTTCACTCATCTATGGAACATAAGAAGTAGGAAGATCGGTAGGAGAAGAAAGGGATAAAGAAAGGGAGGTAATCAGAAGGGGGAATGAAGCATGAGAGACTATGGACTATGAGAAACAAACTGAGGGCTTCAGAGGGGAGGGGGGTGGAGGAATGGGATAGGCTGGTGATGGGTATTAAGGAGGGCACGTATTGCATGGTACACTGGGTATTATACGCAACTAATGAATCATGGAACTTTACATAAAAAACCAGGGATGTACTGTATGGTGACTAACATAACATAATAAAAAATATTATTAAAAATAAAAAAAAAACAAAAAGAAGAACAAAGGGACAGAAAAGATATACAGATTGGGAAGTAAGAAATAAAACTATCTTTGTTTGCAGGTGACATGATGATCTGTGTAGAAAGTCTGAGAGAATCAACAACACAAAACTCCTGGAACTAATAAGTGATCACAGAAAGGCTGCAGACACAAAGTTAATCCACAAAAGTTAATGACAAAAGTCAATTGCTTTCATAAATACCTGCAATGAACAAGAGGAATCTGAAATTAAGAATATATTATCACTAATGTTAGTATCCCCACAAATGAAATACTTAGATGTAAATCTAACAAATATGTACAAGACACATACAGGGAAAACTACAAAACTCCCATGAATGGAACTGAAGGACTACGTTAATGGAGGAGTGTCCCATGTTCATGGATAGGGAAGTCAGTATTGTCGTCAGCTTTGCTCAAATTGATTTACAGATTCAAGTAACGCAAATTAAAATCCCAGAAAATTATTTTGTGCATATTGATGAGCTGATTCTGAATTTTATATTGAGAGGTAAAAACCCAGAATAGCTAACACAATATTGAAAGAGAAGAACAAAGAACTCAACTTCAAGACTTACTGTAAAGCTACAGTAATCAAGACAGTGTGTTATTGGTGAAGAAAAGGACAAATATATCAACAGAACAGTAAGAGCCCAGAGACAGACCCCCATAGATACAGTCAACTGATCATTGACAAAGGAGCAAAGACAAAATGATGTTTTTTTTCAACAAATGTTGTTATGTGTATGCTATGAAATTGGGTAAATTTATAATGATACATATCCATGATTTTATTATTATTATTATTATTATTATTATTATTACTATTACTGTACCAAGTTAAACACAGAGCAGCCACATGATCCAGCAATTCCACCCCTTGGGTGCATGTGCACATGGGTGTGTGGCAGCATTATTCACAATAGACAAAAGGAGGAAACAACCCAAATATTCATCAGCAGATGAGTGGATAAACAAAATGTGATATACGATAGATACACACAATGGAATATTATTTGGTCACAAAAAGGAACAAGGTATTGACACCTGTTACAACAGGGATGAACCTTGAAAACATTATGCTAAGTGAAAGGAGCCAGACACAATAGGCACATATTGTATGGTTCCACTTACAGAAATGTCTTAAAAAGGTACCCCTTTGAGGCAAAAAGCAGATAAGTGGTAGTGAGGGTCTGGGAGACAGGGAAATGAGGTGTGACTGCTTAATGGATATGGGGTTCCTCTTTGGGGTAATAAAATGTTCTGTGATTAGATGGTGATGATGGTTGTAGTACGATGTGAGTGTACTAAAAGCCACTGAATTATACACTTTAAAATGGTTAACATGGTTAATTTAATGTTATGTGAATTTTATAAAAGACCAATTTAACGATCCCCACATGTACAAAAATATTAACTGGAATGTTATTTTAAACAGTGAAACAACCTAAATACCCAATAATGACGTATGGTTAAAACATTGTGGAACTATACTCCTTGTAAAGATTATTATAAATATGTAGCAAGTGTAACAACTATGTTCAGAAAAAAAGAAACAGTACAAAGTGGCACATATTCTCTAATAGCAACTTTTAAAACAGTATATACATGAGCAAAGACTGAAAAGGAAAAGATGAAATTAGTTCTGTGTGGTTATAGGTGATTTTAAATTTTTGTTTCAATTTGTTTATTTTATGGTAGAAAAGGTGTTATTGCCACTCACTTAATAAACACTTAACATTTATTTGTGCCATCAGAACACTTAAGTTTGAGATAAAAAACAATACTAACAGATAAATTGGCTGTACACATTTTGAATTATTACCAAATGCTGAAAAAGCCTTTGATTTCCTTGGGATTCCTAGTTACAGCAGATTTAAAATCTTTCATTCTAATGACTATTTTAATGAGGAAAGAAACTTATTTATTTTGATTTATCTTAAAATTTCTAAGATCACCAATATTAATATAATATGTTTTAAAGAAACCAATGTCTCTTCATTCATTTGTTATTTTGCTTATTCATACATATATTTATTTATCATCAACAATATGTTAGACAATTTTGGGAAGAAAAAAAAGCAAAATGTAAATATTTCCCTCAAGACCTTTGGTTTAATAAGGGAGATAGCATATACAGAGAACCAGGTCTTTTAAAACAGGTGTTTCATTTGAATTTCAACACTAATGTAGAAAATATTTGTTCCAGATAAGTACATTAAAGAAAATGGAATTATACTTGTGGATTTCTTTTTCTAGTTCAGGGTACTCAGACTTTATCCTTAGCCAAAATTCTGTCAATCCTCATTTTAATAGGTGCCACCTGATATCTCTACTGTGACGCTGCCTTGTTCAGCTGAGGACGTTAGTTTTGTGGCTTTACTGAAATCTACTTTAAACAGTTAGCTAATGTGATCATTGCTGAAATTAGGAAAAGAGGAATCCTTGTTGCATATTGAGTATTAGACTCAACTGCGAGGAAATCCCTAGAAGTGGATTCCTGCAACGGCAGACACAATTCCATATTGAGGGATGTGCGGTGAAGACTCCCACGTGCCACCAACGTGTGTGACAAGTCAGCCTTCCGTCTGCTTTCTCTAATCTTGTGAATCCAAACCTTTTGTTTCTTGTCCCCGATCCTGGCTTGTAGTGGTTGCAAAAGGGGGGGTAAACACAAGCCCAAACTCCAGTGACAGCGTTTAGTTTGGAAAGGACCAGGTGGCTGTCCTGGAGTGGACTCCGGCGGGACATCACCCCATCCCCGGAGATGTGTGCAGGTGCACGGGGGCCCCATGTTCATCACCAGCCCCAGGTAACTCTTCAGTCACCGTGCATGCCCTGTGGAGATGTGAATGTGACTAGGAAAGCATCTTGCTGTTGTGAAAGAAGACAAACCACTCAAAACTAATTTCAGGGAAAACTAAAATCTTTTCCCCCCAAAGATTTATTTATTTATTTATTTGAGAGATAGAGAGACAGAGAGAGAGGCAGAGAGAGAGGTACGGGAGGTGCAAGGAGAGAGAGAATCCTCAAGCCGACTCCCCATTGAGTGTGGAGCCCGACGTGGGGCTCGATCCCACGACCCTGAGATCATGCCTGAGCCGAAACCAAGAGCTGGCCGCTTAACCGGTGTAGCCACCCAGGGGCCCCAAAACAAAAATCTTCGTTACATTTAAATTGTTAGGTACCTTAGCAATTTTAGTTCCATTTTTAGTTTATTAAATACAACATATATATAAATTCTCATGTGTCTTAATGTGATTTCAGTAGCTTAAACAAAACTGTATTCTAGTAACAGTTAAAAATTAATAAGTGCCATTTCCATTTAATGCGAGATGTCATAAAGTGTTGAGCTTCAGCATTTTACCAGTATTTCAGAATATTATAAAAATTAATATGAAAAATTAATATGATACATTGTAGAAAAAAGGAAACTAGGTTTTTTATAATTAATGTTTTTAATACGATGAAACAGAAGTAGAAATCTCTCAGATGCCTGGGTGGCTCAGTTGGTTGAGCTTCGGACTCTTGGTTTTGGCTCAGGTCGTGATCTCAGGGTCATGGAACCGAGCCCCCCACTGGGCCCTATGCTCAGTGTGGACTCTGCTTCAGCGTCCTCTCCCTCTGCCCCTCCCCTCAATTGCTCGCACTCTCTCTCTGAAATAAATCAATAAATCTTAAAAAGAAAGTAGATATCTCTCAATTTAGAAAATAAATAGGAAGAAATGCGGAAAACATCCGATTCACTGAATATACAAGGGCAGCCACATGGAACGTTATCCAGGAAGTTTTGGCTGTGAAGGGCTTTCCCTCCATCCCCAGCAGAGAACTGCAGTTGTACTGGTGGAAGGGTCAACGCACTGGGGTGGATCCTTCTGCGGGAGAGCCTGAAAACTTCCAGTGTGTGATTCCTGCACAGTGACGACAGAGGTGCCGGAGCCTGGGTCAACCCACCTTGTGCAGGAACTCCGCGGACACGCCAGTGGAATTTAAGAAACAGAACAGGGGATCATAGGGGAAGGGAGGGAAAATAAAACAAGATGAAACCAGAGAGGGAGACAAACCACGAGAGACTCTTACTTATAGGAAACAAACTGAGGGTTGCTGGAGGGGAGGGGGGTGGGAGGATGGGGTGACTGGGGGATGGGCATGAAGGAGGCACGTGGCGGAATGAGCTCCAGTATTATATACATCCGATGAATCACTGACCTCTACCTCTGAAGCTGATAATAGAGTATATGTTAATTAATTAAATTTAAATAAAATAAAATTTAAAGAAGTGCCAAGCATCATCTGAGCTTTCAGCAAGTTGTAGTCACTGATCACAGATCACCGTAACAAATAGAAAAATAAGGGAAAAGTTTGAAATAATGGGAGAGTGACCAAAACATGACACAGATACACTAAGTGAGCAGATACTGTGGGAAAAATGGTGCCGATAGACTTTCCTGAAGCGGGTTTGCTGCAAACCTTCAATCTGTAAAAACCGTGCTGTGTGTGACGCGTCATAAAGCGAAACCCAATAAAGCAGGCGTGTGCCTGTAATCAGCATCGGCACAGAGATCAGGAAGTGGAGAACGCAGAGCGTGTTGGGAAAACCGTGAAGGCCTAAGCTGGTTCTCGGGGAAGATCAGTGAGGTTGATAGACCTCAAGTCGACTCAAGGGGGGAGAGAGAGAGCTCGTGAGCACCAACATCAGGACCGACAGAAACAGCATCCCAGCCGGTGCTACAGACGTTCAAATTATAATAAGGAAAGAGTGTGAGTAAATTGTATGCCAGCAAACTTTAGGACGTAGATAGGATGGACTTTCCCCCAAAGGCAGAAACACCAGAGCTCATTCCAGAAGAGAGACATCGGCCGAGGCGCCCTCACTGTGTCGAGGCACCGAACAGGCAGTGAGTGTTTGCACAGGGCTGCAGGCCCACGTGGCCTCTCTGCCACCACACGCCTAGAGCAGCAGCAGCCGTGGCTCACGTGGCACGCAGCGGCTAAAGACCGTACGTGTCCCCATGAGCCCAGGGCTCAGTGTCCTTAGCGCGTCCACTTAGCACCGCAGGAGCCTCCAGCCTGGGGAATAAGTTTCGCAAGAAAACTACGGAACACGTCAGATTGTTCCGTCACAATCCGCAGACAGCACACTTAGGAAAGCCCACACGGCTCCAGAGGTCTGGAGCGCGCAGCGTGTCCCCAGGGGCGTCTACACCGCCCGGGAGACTCTCCCTGTTTTCAGCAGGGGGTTGTGCATTCGCTAGTGAACAGTCAGATCTCCTGCAGCGAGAGCCGTCACTCTGTCTTTACGGTATGTTTTCCTGTGACTCCCTCCCGGCTTACCCCTCGGTCTTTGGCTGGGCCAGGATTCCGAGCAGAGGGCGAGCCTACGGAGAGCTTCCGCGGACACGCAGGCCCGCGTGTGCACGTGGAAAGCCTGTCTCCTGTCGGTCACGTCCTTCTCTGTCTGTATTACGGCTGGGGCGGGGTGGGGGAGTCAATGCAGGACAGAGTCCAGGGAGAATTTACGCCCGCCAGACCCCATCGAATCCCTGGCGGCCCTCGCGCTGGGACCGAGGAATGCAAACCCCCCCACACGTCTACCTCTTCCCCCGCCTCGGTGGATTCTCTCCCTCGGCAGACCCCGACTCACCCGCACAGCTTCTCCGGGGCCGTCAGCAAGCCCCTGCTTGAACTGACTCACTTGGCACTGTCTGCATGATTGACGCCCGTTCTGATGGATGGCTCCCACGCGGTGACTGCCCATTCATCCCTGCCTTACGGCACTGGCCGGGAGGGACCACAGCCGCGGGGGGCGCCGGCATCATCCGACTGGCCCCAACACGTCCCCGTCCACGCGATGTCTGTGCTGGGCTCCCTGCGTGTGTGCGCGCGTCTGCACGGGGCCGAGAGTGCAGGCGGGTGTTTGTGACCAAGTTGGTGCTGTGGCCCCAGGCTGGGACGACTCGCCCAGGTCACCTCTGTGGCCTGTAACCGCGCTGCTCTATGGGAGAAAACTAATTTCTGTGCTCCTCCAGGAAACTGCTTTCTATCACGTCAAGCCGGTCAGTTGTGTATTGAAATCCTTGTTTTGTCTGTCAGTTCCTAAAAGCGTGTCAGTAGTTCCCCTGGTGTTGTGGGTCTGTCCATTTTCCCCTGTATTTATAGCAGTTTCTGCGACGTATCTTGGTGCGTCTCTCTGTTCTGAAGGGAAGAAAGCCCACGGCTCCCACGTTCTGCAAGGATGAGACCTTCCCTTTAGAACACAGCCAGCTGCTCCCGTCGTGGGCTCCCAGCCTAGCTTCTCTTCACCCCATATGCACAGGGGCCTCTGTTCTCATTTGTATTGGCCTCTTGGGTATTCCCCAAATCTTCAGTTTATATTTTTTCATTTTGTCATTTAATTTTTGGAAAAACAAATATAAGTGAATTCTATTTTTAAATGAAATCTAGGAGATTCTCTTGGTAGCTAAATTCACTCCAGAAAACCCTTATATTGACCATATTCACAGTTTAATTTTTCGTGTACCACTTGTAGCTTGATTGTGGCGGCTCATGCCTCTGACGGTTGTATTTCCACGTGGGTGGGTGTGTGTGTGTGTATATATATATGGTTTTATTTATTCATTTGAGGGAGAGAGAGAGAGAGACAGAGCACACAAGCAGGTGGAGAAGCAGGCTCTTCGCTGAGCAGGGAGCTTGATGGGGGGCTTGATCCCAGGACCCTGAGATCATGACCCGAGCAGAAGGCAGACGCTTAACCATCTGAGCCACCCAGGCGGCCCTCCACTCAGATTTAAAGACACAGTGCGTTTAAGGGGGCGGTCCTCCCCAGGACGGGGCGCTGGTCTTCCCGCCCGCCAGCCTGTCTCAGGTGCTCCTGGCTGTGGAATGCCGTCTTCCTGCGTGGGCACCGCTCTGATGGAAGGCTGGGAACTGAGTCACTTGCCTGGCAGGCCCCAGAGTTCCCTCCCCCTGTTCCGGAGTGCGGAACCTCAGGCTCTGGGCAGCAGCGGGAGGGGGTCCCTCCAAAGAGAGCGGGACAGCAGCTTCCTAGGAATCCAGCGGAAATGTCCAGGGAGTCCCTGGCTGAGCTGGTTTTTTATCGCAAAAGCAGATAACTTCACATGCACTTGGAATACGTGGCCAAGGGCCAGGGTGTGGGGACAAGTCAGGGGGGACGGATGTTCTAACAAATCAGAGTTAATTCATGACTGTACGACTACTTAAAAACCCATTTTGAAATCCTCTCTGATGTCTGGAACCTGAGTAAACTTTTTGGGTTTCCAGTGGAGGAAATTTAAACAACGTCTTTTCTGCAGAAATTCAAGGTCCTGGACAAGCAAGTAATTTCCTAACATTAAAGAAATGCTTTATGTGTTTGGAACATTGGTTCTCACCGTTTAAGTCCGGACAGGAAAGGACTTCATTGCTGTAACGCTACCAAACGCAAGAGCCCGAAGGAACGCTCAGAACGCATGACATTACGGTAATTGTCCGCATTATCTTTGATACCGAAGCCTGCTCAGGCACACCAAATGGGTTAATGACGGCGCTGTAAATAAATGGGGAGCGTTTAAGGCGGTATTAATTGAAATGCATTCAAGCAATTACGAATCCCTGTGTCAGGCCGCGGGCCTCCAGTGCCCACTCCTGAAATGGTTTGCGCGGCGGCTGCAGGCTGTGTGAGCCCTTTCCTCATGCGTCTCCAGCACATCGTGCCTCGGAAGCAACCGTCCTCGGCGGCGCCCAGGCTGTGCACCCACCCCACGCACTGGCCCGGGCGCTGGGACACAGCTGGGGAGTGACCGTTGGGCCTCACGCTGGGGGCATCGTTGCGGGGCCCACACGGGCAGGACAGCGGCTCTCTGCTCACACAGTCCCACGAGCGCGGCATTTACCCTTTCCGAAGCTGCGACCTAAACCCATTGCTGAGCTCCCTCGGGCCGGCTGCCACTCTGCCTACACCCCCAGGGAGCAGCGTCCCGGCGGGGTCGGGGGAAGAAAAGGTACATCAGAGAGTGGGCGAGACCTGACCATCGCAGAGCGCGCTAAGTAAGCCGCACTGTGTGCGTGCACATCTGTGAGTCTCATGACAGCCCCGGGAGTCAGCCCGCTGCATGGTCATCCCTGCGTTCCTAACCAGCGGCTGAGCTGAGACCAGGAGCCTTGTCCCTGCTGCCCTGGCGGGTGGCCTGTGGTTCCGTCAAGGATGAGGTCTTCCCTTACCGTCTGCCCCACAACATCCCCCTGCACAACCAGCTGAGGGGGCCGGGGGTGTTGGAGACACTCAGCTGTGGATGCCCCTTGAGGCCTCTGGCTTTCTTTCTGTGAGTGCACAGCTTCCTTGGGAAAACCGTCCTGGGCTGGGAGGGCTGGGCAGCGTGCAAGGAACACCCATCACTAGGCACGCACTCAGCTCTCAGGAGACTAAGGAGGCCCGAGTCATGCAGCGGGGGTCGCATGTCCCGTGGGCGAGTTGTTCCAACCTTGTCCTGTTGCTTGGCACTGTCCTTCAGCCTGGAGGGGAAGGAAGGGCTGGCAGCAGCCGCTGCGGGAACAGCAGTCCGCACGCGCCCCACAACTGCTCTGTTGGCCTTTGGCCTGACAATCTGTGTTCTGGAGGTGCGGCCGGGCCCGCCGCGGGCCTTCCTAGAGGGGCCGTCTGCGCAGGGCATGGCGTGGGGGACGACACGCCACGGGCCCGAGTCTCCACCGGCGTGCCGGCCACAGAAGGACACACCGACCATGGTCTCAGCGCGTTCGGGGCGGGCGACGCACCTCGGAGGGAACAAAGGGAAGGTTGTTTGATTTCCAGGGGAAGGAATTCCACAGGGAAAATAGAGGGACTTATGTAGCCGACACTATCAGTTCTAAAAAGGCAATTTCCGGGTTAATAACAAAGGCACTGTTCTAGCTCGCTAGCTCCTTTAGGACGCGTGCTTGTGACCCACGAACATATTGTGCCCTGCGGCTCCCGGCTGAGTCGTGACTCGACAGTCCTCCCCGTTTCAATGTGCGACGTCTATTAAAACGAGCCGCTGCGTGTCGGGGGCCCCGTGGAGATGAGGCTCACCCGGTGGACTGGCCACTGGTTAAATATTAAAGCTGTGTCTTTAATATGTGAGCGTCTCCACGCCGCATTGAGAGAGAGACCTCCAATATCCAAGGCATTCTGACTTATTTCTTCCTCCTTAAAGTTTTTACACCAAGGGACTGTCTGGACACGACAAGACGTGTGAATCACACACACACACACACACACACACACACTACGTGCACACGTGCGTGTCCCCACAGATGTCCACATACACGTGCATATTGATACACACACGAAGGTATTTATTAATATGCTAATTTTAGACTATTTCACCACTTGTATCTCATCAGCCACCTTTCAGCCGAGTGGGAGGAGAGCAGGTGGGCTTAATTTAAAACAGAGACTCATCAATTAAATAAGAAGTTAAACTTCTTCTTGGGGAAGTAATCACACTCCAGGCAGATGACGAATGATAACCAACCGAGTGAGGAAAGGGGAGAGGGCCGCACGTGAGCCTCGGTAGCTGGTCCACCTGCCTTCGTGGGTGGACGAGAGGGAACGGGCTCAAAAATCAGACCTGCCAGGCAGATGAGAGGCTGGGGGCTTCGAAGGATGAGGAGGGCAGATCTCGCCTCCGAGAGCGGGCTGTTGAAATCTGAACACAAGGTTAACATTGCCCACCTGCTAGCACTGGTTGTGGTGTTGAGTGGGTAGAAACCGAGTCTGTGTGTTTTAAAAAGGACAGAACACATACAAATATTCCTGGCGACCGCTGTCCTTGTTACATGGGCTAACGTAGGCACGTGGGTCCCGTATCCCCTCATGGTCTAGTCAGGTGTGGCACACGGATTAATAAATAGTATTTCTTGGGACACTCATATATTGTGAATTGAATCTAATTTGCTTAAGGAAACTGCCCAACAGATTCTGAATCTCACAGTGAACTGAGGCAAATGTGCTCAGGGAGGAGGTTGTGCCCAGGCTCCTGGGTCCACTGGCCAGATGCACGCACGCCTGGGCCGAGCCCACTCGCTGACGAATGGCACAGCCTCGGCACCAGGCTCTTGGGGGGCGCCCAAGAGCTGCAGGGCATGAGAAGAGAGCAGGTGGCTATGCAGGCGGCTGGTTTGGGGTCTGGGCACCTGGCCCAGGTGAAGTGTTTGCATCGATTTTCTCTCCAAGAACGATGGTGTTCCGGATCCCACCTCGGTCCTGTGTCCTGACCTCTGCCCCTGGAACTCCAAGTGGAGGAACTTGAGATCCAGCAGGCAATTCTGCAGTCTGGGTCAGAGGTCATGGGTGATGCAGCGAGAGGTCATAGTGAAGGTCATGGGCAGTGGCTGGAAGGGAATGTCAGAGGCACCGTCAGGGGCATGGTGTTCATGGACGAAGGTTGTGAGGATGCCTTCAGAGAAAGGCAACAAGGCACAGTCGTCTGGACCACAGGTGGATCTGGTCTCATCCAGGACCGGTTCTGTCGTGCAAACGTCTCAGACTGAGTTTCCAGGGAGGATGTGGTGAAGCCAAGGGGCTTGGAGGGAACTGTGTGCAATATGGAGGCGTGAGTGAGCCCACTCGCAAAGAGCAAAGGCAGTTCAAGGGCCAGTGAGTTAAATCCAGAAAAAAGGATGGGATGCAGATTTGCAATCTTGTTGGATTTCTTCTGTGGGTTCTGTGCCAAAGTTCAGGGAGACAGACCCAGAGGCGCGTCTGGCGGCCGCCGTGAGGTCCACACGCTCGTCTGCACGTGAGGCAGAGAAGGACAGCACAGAACACGATCACGGGACATACGGTGGGACCGGGGGCCGAGAGGAGGCGGGGGACGGGCAAGCTGGCTCAGGAGGGGCAGGGGTGCAGGCTCGGTCGTTCTCCCAGCTCTCCGGGAACCTTGACATAGTCGGGACCCCTGGATGTGAATCCTAAGCTCCTGAGCCTCCGTCCTCGGCTTCCTCTGCAAATACGAAACCTGGCCACTGTCTTCAGGTCTCCGAAGTCAGCTGCGTCCGAGAACACACACGGCCCGCGCGGTGCCCTCGGATAAAAGCCCCGAAGCATCGGGCCGCCCTCGGGAGCAGCGTCGTGAGGACTGATCTCCCAATAGTTCGAGATACTTCCGTGAGGGATTGGATCAGACGATCAGACAGTCTCCACAACTTACCCGATCTGTGGTTTCCTCTCCGAATGCTGGACCCGACGGCGTTTGGACCGCAGGAAGGGACTTTCTGGGGACCGTGAGTGGGCGTTTCTTAATTTCCCTCTGTTTCTTTGCTCCGTCCTGAGCAAGAGCCAAACAGACGAGCAGTTTCACTGAAACTTTCCGAACAAACTCACCTTTGTGCTGAGGGAATTATGGAAGATTTCCATCTCGACTATGAGCTTTGGAAATGGAGGCCAGTGCCCGGAAGCTGCTGGGCACCCCTGGCAGCTCCCGACCCGCACCTCTCTCGCGCACTAATGTGCCGACGTGCAGGCCAATTTCACAGCTGGCGTGCTTCCCGCTGACCTGAGACCGCGGCGGGAACAGCAGCACATGGGCAGAGCACACCGCGTCTACGGGACTTGGACAAAAGGATGTGCATGAATCGGCAGATGGAATCTGGTGGACTGGAAACCAGCCGCGTTCCGTGAGATGGGAGCACAGAAAGTTCCGTTTGGAGGAGCAGAAATAAAATCAGCTCGATAAACAGCAGAGCAGGCATTTCTCCAAAACAATATTTCCAAATCATACGTTTCACTCAGGCAGTTCTGCTCGTTTAAGATGGTGTTGAGGTGGGTTCCAGGCTTAGGTGCTAGTCCTGGCTGTCTTCAGGGGCGTTCGTCGGTGGAAGAAAGGAAACAAACTTGGTCACGGCAGATGGCTGGAGTCCCGGAGGGCGCGGAAGCCTGGGGCAGGTCCCCGTCCATGCCACAGTGTCCTGGGAGCAGGTCCGCACTGGCCACCCTCACACCAGAGAGAAAGCCACCCGAGGGACATGTGGGGACACTCTCCTGCCACCAGCCTCCCTGGGCCAGCCACATCCTGCTGCTGCCATGCTTCTGGGAGGCTCTGCACACGGGGATCCACCCCAGGCAGGCCAGGACCACCTCCTGGGAGAGGGGACAGTCGGCCCCCAGCAGACAATCACGGTGGCTTACCTGATTTCCACTGTGCTCTCCTGGGGGCTGGTCTGCTCGGCTTTCACCTGCCGGCGTGCTTCAGAGAGTCACGGCCTTCCTGTGGTTTGACGGGCGTGGCAAGGTGGTGTGGGTGCTGGTGTCCGTGACCCCTGTGCCTCATAGCCCTTGTCGTGGGGACGGCGTGGGATTAGACAATGGGGTGGGCTGGCTTCTTCATGGGGAAGGGACAGCGAGATGAGAAATACAACTTGGGGTTATTTTGAGGACCAAACACAGAACCTAGAAGAAAACTTAAGAAGCATTCGGAGGAGATGGTTGGGAATTGGGGCAGAAGAGGTGAGACTGGCCCCGGGATGCGGGTGGACACAAAGGACCCGCTGGGCTGGCAGTGAGTTGGCCGTTTCCAACAAGGGAGGATGGGGCAGCCTCTTGCCTCCGCGGGGCTGTCCTCAGCCGGCGGCCATACCGCGGGGGACGTCGAAGAAAGCCAAGGGTTTTGTGGTCACATCTTGGGGTCCCTGCTTCTCTGAGTGACTGGCCCCGTGCTGCCTCTCCTCTGAGGAGCAGTGGTGTCTCCGGCGTCACGAACCAAGCTGCCTGATGCCTGGAGGTGCTTGTCCGGAGAGCCGGGCAGCGGAGGCGAAGGGGCCGCGTCTGCACAGAAGTGCGGTGATGGGCACGGAGCAGGCCGCCGTGCGCCCGTGGGGGGAGGACCTGCTGTCCAGGGACACCCCGGACATCCGCGGGCACTGGCTACCACCGCGTGTCAGCCATCCCCGACTTGGGGGTTAAAAGGACAATCATTATTTGATGCACAATTCTGTGGGTCAGCGGTGCGATGTCGGCTCAGCTGGACCCACTTGGGGCCACAGACAGCTGCCCGCTGACTGCAGGCTGGTCCCGGGTGCGGCTGGGACGCCTCGTCTCTGCTCCGGGGCATGTCCCATCCTCCAGCTGGCTCTCCCAGACTTGCTCACGGGGCAGAGGAGTGTGTGTTGCTTCATGTGGGTGGTCAAAGCAGGTCACAGGGCCACCCGGCACGGAAGGGTGGGGACAAAGCCCACCTGTCAGAGGGGGCAATTGTGAGGTAACATGGCCAAGCACGAGGACACGGGGAGCAGGGAAACGGCCACTTTTGCAATTATCAAAAGTCCCCTTCTGTTGCAGCACAGCATGCCCTTCCGAGGAGGACTCCACGCGGTGTCGAATGGTTCAGAGACAGGGCGTGGAATCGCGTCATGGAGGGTAGCCCGGTGGGGAGAGGGGGGCGGGGGCCTCAGCTCCAGCCTCAGACCACCGTTCACTCTCTGTTGCTCCAGTCCCTCCCAGCTCCTGTGCCCGGGGACACCGTACCCGAGTGGACGGCGGAGGGAGGACCCCGCCAGGAGTGGACGTGCCTCCCACAATCCTACCCGTGCAGGAGCCTCCGAGGACTCGCGTGTCACCAGGGAGGAAGCGTAACAGAGACACGTTTCTGAGTACGATGCACGTGCAGGAAAATGCCCCCCTGGGTGCTCTCGACGGAGCCACCAGCAGGCCAGCACACGGAGCGCGTCTATGACCCTGCGGCGCTCGCGCCCCTTCCCAGCCCGCAGCACCCCCGTCCGGCCTCCACTCCCTGTTCTTCACTGTGGGTTGGATTGGGGAACCTCCATTTGAGGGATGTTATTGACTTATTCTTCTTCAAATTTTCTTTAATTCACCCTTTCCCCATTTAGTCCAAGGTATTTGTTATTGTCGTAAAAATCTTTAAGGCAACAATGCAAGGAAAAAGTCAATTTTCAGGTTTTTACTTCCAAAATAGTAATAACATGTAACATTTTACAGCAAGACATCAGGGATTATTACCGTGATGAACGAAGAGGGCTTCCCAAATACCAGACGCCCCCTCACAGAGGAGAACAGACAGGCGGAATCATTCCGTCCCAGGGGTCTTCTGCCGTGGGGAGGAGAGGACAGAGGCCAGGATGCAGGACAGGGTGCGCGCTGCTGACAACCCCCCACCTGCACCATCCTGGCCTCTGCCGGCGTCGGTGTGAGTGTGAGTGTGCGTGAGCGTGTGTGGACGAGCACCAGGGCAAGCGGTCCTGGGCACCCCGGTACCAGGGGTTGTGCTGGGAGGAAGGCCCCGGAGGAAGAAAGACCCAGGCTGCTGCAGAGCTCTGGGCGGATGGCCCAGCCCCACGGACAGAACACGCCTGCCACATGGGCTGCACTGAATGTGGACACACAGGACAGGGTCAGAATCACCCATGTGGTGGAGACCAGCGTGGCCCAGAACTCTGTGTGGACCAGAGCCGTCCCACACTGCCGTGAGGCCGTGCCCCTGGGACAGGCGCCCGCTGGGAGGAAGTGGCGGGGAGCAGCCGGGGTGCAGCGTTTGGACTTGGAAATAGTTGAATCTGCACCCGAAAGATCCGAGTCGGCCCACAGGAGGCATCTTCAAACCCGCACGGCCTCTGGCGTGTTAGCCTGCAGCCAGACAGCAGGGCGGGGTGAGCTGCGGGGCGAGGGCCTTGACATGTCTGAGTGCCATGGGCTGTTCGCCCCTCGCAAGTGTGGGTGTGTAGAGGACATAACCAGCCACATTCAGTCCCGGGGCGCGAGCCGCAGCAGGGCAGGGCAAAGGTCTCCGTGACACCCTGCTTGTCCTGTGGACGTGACCAGGAGAAGGCAACGCCCCCCGCACCATGGGGTCAGGTGTGGGGTGGTCTCCTCTAGATCCTGGGGGGCCGGGTGGGGGACATGGTGCCAGGGTCTGGGGACTCCGTGCTCACCCCCGGAGCCCAGCCGTGCTGGTTTCTTTCTCCGTGGGGGCACCCGAGGAAGGAGCTGACGTCCTTCACAGGCGTGTCCTTGCAAGCCCATCACTCCAGAAGTCAGCACACTGAGGGGCGGAGGCTGGCTCCTGGCTGTGCTTTGGGTCACAGCAGGAGTTTGGCAGTCTCCTGGCCTTGCCCCCACCACCGACCCCCCACATCCCCCGTGTTCCCTGGGCAGACTGGCACCAGTGTCTCTCCGCCCAGCGTCTGTCCCATCCCACCTCCCCTCCGTCCACACTCAGAAGCCACGGGGGCTGCGGTTCTGTGCTATCACCCCAGCACTGAGGGGTGGCTGGCCCCCTTCCTCCCATTCTCCACCCCCTCCCCTGTGCTCTGGACAGCCATAGCCATTCTGTCCATACCACACGCTCCACGGCTCTTTCCTCCTGTATGTAATGAGCCATTCTCGACAGTGCACTACAACGCCACTAAGAGAAAGTTCTGGTGAATAAAAGAAACATGCTTGTCTTGGACCATTTTTTAAAATAAAGGAAACCACCTCATGGATTTGCAAAGCCCCATGAAGACAGAAGCCTGATTTCCTAGCTTGCTCAATGGAGACCAGAGCTGGAGAGGATCCGTGTGTGTCCGGACGTCCTGTCCCGTGAGGATGGGAGCTGGGAGCTGGGATTGTCCAGGTGTGCACATGAACACGGACCCCACAGACACGGCCAGCAAGACCAGATTCCTCGTGTCTTCCTGAAAGTGCGTCACCGAACATGCATGGAGCCGGAGGGGAGCTGGCAGCAGAGCAGGAGGGTCTCGGGCCCCGTGCAGCTTGGGAAGCCCCAGAGCACCGTGGGCCACCGCACCAGCCCCCTCAGCAGCCCCCGCTTCCCACTCGGGGAGCTGCGTGCAGGCAGGACATCGCCCCAACCCTTCTGTGCGGCTAAAAGACGGCTGCTGCACAGAGCTCAAAATCATCTAGAAGGATGCATTTTTCCATCTTCAGGACGTAGGCCTCAAAATTAATGACAAACCAGAAGGAAATTAGCTGTGATCTGGGTAACTTACAAAGGCAAAGAAAAAGAAATCAGTACAAAGAAAGACAAAATTATCTTGAATGTTAAACAGTTCAATGATATTGCCCACCAGCATTGAGTCATTTGTTGTGCCCCAATTCCCGGAGATTTGCCCCCGTAGTGTCCTCCAGGTTCGCCCTGCCACTGCCTGTGGTGGGACATCGTCCTCGGAGGGGGACCGGTACTCTGTTACACACACGTTCTCTTCGTCCATTCATCTGACGGTGGGTGCAGGCGGCTTCCGTGTCGTGGCCACTGGGAACGTGGGTGCAGAGCACTCCAACATCCGGACTCAGGGCAGTCACGGAAGGACAAGCACTGCGTGATTCCGCAGACACGAGGCTCCTGAGATGCTCAAACTCACAGAACCGGTGCCGGCGGGGGTTGCTGCCCATCGGGGACGGTGTTCGAGTTCTCAAGGAGATCGAGTTCTAGGGACCTGCCCTACAGCGCCATGTCTGTAATTAGCAACACTGCACGTGCACATAGAGCTTGTTAAGGCGGTGGATCTCTGGTAAGCGTCCTCACCCCAATAACACATGTGCACGTGTCTCTGTAGGCAGGTTCCCATTCAGCTGAATCTGCCCCAGGCTTTCCTCCTGGCGTAGTGACCGAGGGTGTCCACCCCAAGGGCCTGGCGTCTGGAAGGCAGGAGGGGTTTGCACCCCAGTCAGGACTTGGCACTGGCACGTGCCTTTTGTTCTGTGAGGGACTTGTTTACCCCGAATGTCCTTGACTCGAAAACGCTGCCGCTAAAGCCTTGGGCGTCTGGAGTGCAGGAGATCCCTGCAGGTCCTAGGATCACCCTGCAAGGAACTGGGACCTATGAGCACCTCGGTGTACCCCAGAGCCATGTGGTGAGGGGCCTGCAGGGGTGTGCAGGGGACGGGTGGAGTACAGGCTTCTGAGGAGGCAGGCGGGGGGCTCTGCAGGGGGAGTGGAAGACACTCAGACAGCAGCTTTCCCAGACATGGGGAGAGAAACAGGATGGGATGTCTAAAATTGGAGCGTGGTGGTAATTTTGGAATTCCTTCCAGATGCATCCAGCCATCCAGTGACAGCTTCCAGCGAAGACAGCCCCTCTCCCAGAGCCGGTGCCCTGGGATGTCTCAGGGCCAGGACCGGGGCCAGGAGGCACAGCCCCCTCTTGGCCCCTTTGCTTCCGGATGGCTGTCACTGCTGGATCTCGAGGAAGGTCAAGTGCCCTCTTGGCCAGGCTGTTGGGTGAGGACCACAGCATTTCGTGTGAACTCAGCTCCCTGCGTGGATGCGGCTGCCTCTGGACTCTGTGTCCCCGGGAATGGCCGGGCTCTGTTGCGCCGCCACGGTCTGCTTCTAGGTGCTCATTCCTGGTGGGACAAGCCTCCCTGGTGTCTCCCGGCTGCAGGATCAGTGCACACATTTCTCACATTCCACCAGCCTCCTTGCTCCCCTTTGGACCCTGTCACTTCCTGGACTCAGGAACACAGTGAACTTCTGGGAACGAGAAAGAGGAAAAAGGGGTCTTCTCCGCATGGATGAAAAGATCCCATGGAAAAAAGTCGCACTGAAATGTGAATTGTAGAACCACGGAGAGACAACGTGTGGACTATGCCACCTGCTTCGTTTACCGTTTAAAAAGAGTATTTTTATGTCTTGACTGCTTCTTGTCAGCCAGGACCAGACAGCACTGGGAGACCCCATGAAGAAACCCCACCGAGGGCAGGCAGTCATGGGACCTTGAACCCATGCGTCCCTGTGTCCTCAGGAGCCGACAGCCTGCAGTGACCTGGAATCACATGACGGCTCTGCAAACCGTTCCAAGAACTAATTCCACGTTAACACTCATCTAATTCATTATTTATGTAGCAAATTATCTTCCTCCACAGCAAGCAGAGAATTTGCCAAATAGGCCACCACTGTGTCTTCCTGATTTTCTTTTTTTCGGAAGGTGGAGGGGGCTGGGAGTTGGGCACACAGCGGACTGAAGACCTGGGCCGCGGGCACTCTGGCCACTGTCAGTCCTAAGGGCCCAGCTCCTCCGCGCACTGCTGCCCGCTCTGCAGACCTGCTTCACGGCAGATCCTGCACTTTGCTCGGCTTTGTGCCTGGTGGAGTCAGCCCTCTGGCTCCCAGGGGACCTCCCTGCTGCCTCCCCCTGCCCCGGTCAGGGGATGTACTGGCCATCTTCCAAGCAGCAGAGAAATAATGAAAACCCAAGGCTGATGGGCCTCATGAACACCTCAAGAGAGCTTTTTGGTGCAGAACACTTTATTATTTGGGGAAAGACATGGTTTTAAATCTGTGTTATTTAGCGGCAAAGAACGATGGTGGACGTATGTGAGGCTGCAGCTGTGTGGCCAGGGTCGGTGGGAGGGAAATGCTTTGTGCCTTTGTGTCCCTCTCTGAGGGTGTTTTGGCCAGCTACAGGGTACGGGGAGGGAAACACTGAATGCGCACGGGGGTGTTGCAAGCATGGCTTGCTAGAAGGACGCACTTGCCCGGGGCCCTTGCTATAACTGTCTTCCTTGTTCCCATGGAAGTTAACTTATGTAATGGTAGCATTAACTTAGTCTAGTGGCTTGGCCGCTGGTGCACCTGCTTGTCCCACTGTCTTTGGAAGGGTACGAGGTTCATCTCCAGTTTGGCTTGTGACTCAGGCTGTTGTAGGAAAAAAGAAAAGCCAATAGGCCTTACAGTATGTAAATGTTCTGTAATTTTAAATCACCTTTGAAAACCTCTTCCAGCTTTATGGGGGTAAGTCTGTATGAATAAATTAACACCAGGATGGTTCCCCTCTTTTGTTGAATGATTTGTTTATGGCCCTTTTTCTGTGGATAGGACATTTCAAGAAAACCAGGAATGAGTTGAATTTCTAAGTTAAAATTGAACAGAAAATGATGTTTTTCACTCCTCGAGGCCATCCTGGTACTATTTAGTGACATTGAGGTCCAGAACATTCAACATGATCTCCAGTCCCAACGCTGGATTCAGTGACGTGGGGTCTGGTGCAGAGGAGGGGTGGTTTGGATGGGCAGCCTTGTCCATCTTGACGGACTGCTGGTAAATGCCTGCTCTGAATGGCTTCTCGGCCAGGTGCTGAGATGCAGGGATCCTCATGGTTCTAGAAAACAGTCTTCCTGAAGGAAGATGGCGGCAGGGTCATCAGAAGAGGCTGCATGGAGCACGTGCACACCTCAGTGGGGCTGGGCGCTCACGCTCACGGGTGGCCGTGTGTCTAAACCATCTCATCAGTGATCATTCTCTGCTCTGATTACCCAATCTGCAGGTTCCCCAGGCCCTGCTGCTGTTGGTGCTGGGGCTGCTGATTGGGGTCTGCTTTAGCACCTCTGGAGAGGACGGGGTGGGAGCCATGGATTCTGGGACAAGGTCCTGGTGACGAGTTTATCATCCATCTGTGATGGTTTGCTTTGTGTCGCTTGGCTGGGCCATGGAGCCCAGCTTTGGGTCAACCATCATTCTGGGAATAGAATAGAGAGCCCCGAAATAAAGCCATGTATATATGGCCAATTCATTTACCACCAACGAGCCAAGAATACTCAGTGGGGAAAGGACAGTCTCTTCCATGAATGCTGCTGGAAAAACTGGACAGCCACATGCAAAAGAATGAAACTAGGCCACTATCTTAGAACATCCATGAAATTAACTCAAAATGGATTAAGGACTTAGTGAAGATCTGAATCCATATCAGTCCCAGAAGACACAGGCAGTGAGCTCCCCAGCATGGGTCCTGATGTTGGTTTTTCAGGATCTGACACAAAAAGCAGAAGTAACAGAAGCAAACATAAGCTGTTAGGACGACAAAGCTTCTGGACGGGGCAGGAAACCGTCAACAAAAGGGAAAGACAACCTACTAAACGGAGGAAGATAAGTGCAAATCGTATCTGAGAAGGGGCTAATATCTAAAATATATAAAGAACTGATACAACTCAATAACAAGAAAATCCAATTGAAAAGTAGGCACAGACACTTCTCCAAAGACACACAGACGGCCAACAGACAGATGAGAAGATCTGAAGACAGATGAGGCTGCACATCACTCAGCCTCAGGAAATGCCAATCAAACCTACAATGAGATACCAGTTCACACCTGTTAGATTGACTAAAATCATCAAAACAAGAAACAACAAGGATGCGGAGAAAGGGGAGCCCTCTTACGCTGCTGGTGGGAATGCAGACTGCTGCAGCCACTCTGGAGAGCAGTGCGGAGGGTCCTCAAGATGTTAAAAAGAGAGCTACCCTATGATCCAGCAATCACACTACTGGGTGTTCATCCCTCACTATTTCAAAAGGATACGTGCACCCATATGTTTACTGCAGCATTATTTACAATAGCCAAGATATGGAAAGAACCTCAGAGTCCACTGATGGATGAATGGATTAAAAATTATCAGTCATATAGATAGATAGATCTAGACGCAGATACAAATATAGATATGGATATGGATCAGTCATAAAAAGGAATGAAATCTGCCATTTGTGACAACACGAATGGACCTGGCAGGCATCGTGCTCAGTGAAACAAGTCAGACAGAGAAAGACAAATACAGAATCTCTCTGGCACGTGACGTCGGGCTGCTGAGATGGGTGGTGGAGAATGTCAGCCATGGTGCAGGGAGGACGCGGCTCGCAGCCTCTCCTCGGGCCTGACGTGCCCTCCCGTGCGCTGGACCTGGGCGCCAGGGCTCAGGGCGGGAGCCTGCACTGCCGTGCGCCCCCAGTGACGCACGCAGAGGAGCCGACTCGGGGTGCATCTCAGCTGGGGAGCATGGCGGCAGGGAGCAGGAGAGTTGAGGAGGAAACGTGGAAGCTGCCTGCATGTCTCTCTTGCTCTGTCGTGGAACCCTTGACCTTGGTGGCACACTCCCTGGCTTCTGCTCCAGCTTCTTCCTGAGGGTCTTTGCGAGCCGGGCCTGAGATGGTGACTAGCGATGAAGGCGAAGACTGTGAACAGAGCGCAGTGCGGTGGTCCCTTCGACCGTTCTGCAAGGACCGCAGGCGGGACACATGCTGACACAACTCCACGTGGCCATGGACCAGCCACTGGAACTCTGACCAGAGCAGACAAGACAAAACAGAACGTAACAGGCACAGTTTTACTGTGAAACAAGAGGAGGCAGTTTAAGGAAACGGTCACGTGTTGAACTGTCTCCCAAAAAGATACGTTGACTCCTAAGCTCCAGGGCCTGAGCATGGGGCCTCGCCTCCAAGCAAGGTCAGTGCCGGTGCCTTCCGGAGCTCTGAACGGGGCTCTGCTGGGCCGTCAGCCACTCTCGCAGGTCTCCCTGAGAAAGCGATTCTAGACACAAGAAGATGATTCTAGGTTTCAAGAAGATGGTGGCCCACAGGCCCAACCTGCACGCACCTAACGTTCGGTCCAGGTCGTGGTGCAGTGTGCCCGAGAACAGGATGTGTCCCAGCCCTTTGTATCGAGTGGGGACCATTTATAACCTGACACACCCAAGGAGGCTCGATGTGGGTGAAGGTGAGCATCACGGTCCCAGTAAACAGCAAACGTTAGCTGCTGCTAACTGTCCTTTGTGCTAAAGGGACTTGGGCAGCGGCGGTCTGGGCGTGCAGGCGCCAGACAGGGCGTGAACGGTGCTGAGCCTGTGAGCTGTTCCAACACGGCCCGTGTGCAGTTATCCGCCCGGCCGTGCCTCGGTCTCTCTTTCTGTAACACGGAGCTGACAGCTGCCTCCACTTCTCAGGTGGCTGTGAGGGACTGATGCCCACAGAAGGCTTTGCTGAAAACAAAAGAAGGAGGAGAAGAAGTCTGGGTGGAAAAAAGTCAAATCTGCCAGTGCTCATGGTGGGATAAGTGCGTTAGCTGGGGTTCTCCAGGGTGAAGCAGTATAAACAGATCTATTATGGGGAATTAGCTCAGGACGCTGAGGAGACCAAAGTTCCCACGGTCTGCTGTCCATGAGCAGGGGGCGCGGTTCTGGTCTGAGTCTGAGGGCAGGAGACACTGCCGTCCCAGCTCTCAGGCAGAAGGCGGGTGAATGCCTCCTGCACCCCTGCTCTATCCCGGGCCTCGAGGATGGGAAGACGCCTACTCCCCGAGTCCCTGGATTCGGGTTCGAATGTCACTTGGGAACACCATCTCAGACACACCCGAGGCAGCTTAACACACAAAATCTACCATTATGAGGTTGCAGGACCGTTGTTTTCTTCTCTGTTTTCCAAAATTTTAATGAGTCTCTAGTATTTTCCTTTTATGATAATGAAAAAATTCCAAGCTCTGAATTTATGCTTTCCCCGCCTGGTCAATGTCTAGCAAGGCCGTGCCCGGTGCGGGGCCCCCGGATCTGTCAGAGCACAGGCTGAGCGAGACATGCGGGGTCATCTCCTTATTTGGGCAAGTCGCCTGATGTCTTTGGGCCTGCGTCTCCTCTTCTGTAAAGTGGGCTGCCAGGGAACCCCAGGAAAGCCGTCTGCCGTTTTCAGGAGAAAGGCATAGCGGGAACGAATGAGCGATGGAGCCCAAGGAGCAGATGACACCGTGCGGGAGACTCCTCTCTGGGCACCTCCCAGTGTGTGCAAGAGTGAATTGAGGAAGACTTGTGGAAATAGCGACATCAACGGTATGTTTGCTTTGATGCCCCACATGCCAAACACCATGAAAAACACAACAAAATGTAGGACATAAAAAATAAAAAGCAGAATTCTCAGGCACAGGAAATAGCAGAACTCAGCAGTGAACGGGTCGTGGCACAGGGGGTGGTCTCCAGTGGAACAGCCAGGAGGAGAGACCAAAGGGAAGGTCAGGGAAGTGAAGTATGCAAAAACTACCTTATTTAAAAATAACCTTAGTAAGTCGACCTTGGCTTTTCCCAGGTCATCTCACACGCACCTGGACATAACTGGGTCTCAGCACCAGTGCGTGGTCCTCAGGCTGGTCAGTTTGTGCACCGAGCGGCCAGCCCCTTGCACCTGCCCCTGAGTCACTGAAAGTGTGCTTCGTGCCTGCGTCTCCCCGCGGGGATCCGCTGCCCCAGCTCTTGTGTGGGTGGCGGGTGTGACGTTCCAGGAGTTCAGAAGAGACGCCCCCGCACCAGGCACCAGGCACCGTCGGGGATCCCGAAAGCTGTTGCCTCGCAACTTCTAATGTAACGCACAGACTCGGAGGGGCAACCGCACCCCAGGTTTGTAGCAGCAGTGTCCGCAACGGCCCAAATACGGAAGCAGCCCGAGGGTCCACGGACTGAGGGAGGAACAAGGAAGATACGGTACACGTGCACACACACACACACACAGACACGCGCATGCACACACACGCACGCACACACGCACGCACACACACACGCACGCACACACGCACACTGAAATATTACTCAGCCATCAGAAGGATGGAATCTTGTCATTTGCAGTGACGTGGGTGGAACTAGAGGGTATTATGCTAAGGAAATAAGTCAATCAGAGAAAGACAAATACTCCAGGATTTCACTCATGTGTGGAATTTAAGAAACAGAACAGATGGACACACAGAAAGGGGGAAAATAGGAGAGAGGGAGACAAGCCATGAGAGACTCTTAACTCCAGGGAACACACTGAGGGTTGCTGGAGGGGCTGGGGGTGACTGGTGATGGGCACTGGGGACGGCACGTGATGCGATGAGCACTGGGTGTCATACGCAACTGAGGAATCACTAAATTCGACTCCTGAGACCGACATGGCACTGTTTGTTAACTAATGAGAATTTAAATAAAAAAATAAATTCCAATTCTGCTGGTTACTAACATGGACCTGTTTACGTACACATTTTTGTGCCCCTGTTTTCTTGCCTGTATAACGGGGGTATTAGTGGCCTCGGCCCTCACCTCATCATGGGGACCTGCATAGCAGGGACAACCTCTGAATTCAGGACTCTGTCCTTACAGAGCAAGCACTGAACAGCTCGTGGCAGGTGTCCTCCCGCCAATCAGCTTAAATTAGCTCTTTCACAAGAGGCTGACTTCCCGAAATGCAGCTGGAGTGGCTCTCGAGAGCAGTGCGATTCTTCGGAGCTTCTGTAAGTGTCAAAGGAAACCTCTCTGGAGGCATCTTGGACTCACATTGTCCCAAATCCACAGACCTGGGGGCAAACCAGACAGGCCCACGAGCACCAGCATTTGGAAAGAGCACCGTGATTCATCCCCAGAAATGGTTATGAAACATGAAAACTTTGTTCCCTTAGTGAGAGTTTTGCACTCCGCACACCGCCTGGCTATGCCCTTGCAGGAACGGAGTCGGAGCTGGGTCTTCGGCCACACTGCTGGGCGTCTGCCGCGGCTCGGCTCCCTCAGCACCGAGGCTGCGTGCGCTGCTCCGCGAGAGCGGACGCCTCTGTCGGGATGCCTGCGGGAGGGTGCGGAGGGCTGGTGATGGCCCAAGATGCCCCCTCCTTCGACGCAGGCGGGCATCTGCCTTGCGTTTGGAGACAGCACGGTCTTGTTGAGGCAGGAGCCATGGAAAGCCAGTCTGCGGCGGGTTTTCTGGGGCGGCGGAGGCTGAAGGTCAGGACTCGCATGAAAATTGATGACCAAATTTGGAATGAAGACAGGAGGAGATAAATGATGAGCTTGTCGATATAACTGGCCTGACCATTAATTATGAAAGTCACCGGGTGGCTGCATCTCACAGGCAAGTTGCCAGACACCGGTCACTTGGTCGGTCCATCTCTGGCTCTGAACTGCGTCTCCTGAGGTTCGCGGAGGAGGGGGAGGGGTTCCAGGGCTCCGGATCAGAAGGATGGTGGACACAGCGATGCTTGCATGGGCGTTCTCAGGCTCGCACTCTGGTCTTCATGTCCCTGAAACAAACCCAGTTAACCTCTTCCCTTGTCTCTCCCTCCCAGCCTGGCTCCTCCGGTGCTCCTGCAGCCCATCCACGGGGTGAGTGAGGACCGCCCCGGGCCCGGCTGTGTGACAGGTGCCGATGGCCCTGACTTCACACTCACTGTTGAGGAGGCCAGGCAGAGGCCCGGGCACTTAGGGAAGCCCGGAGCTCGGCGCCGCCCCAGCGATTTCACGGGTCAGCAGGAAGCTCCCTCTCCCGTGGCTGCCCCAAGCAGAACCCTGCTCCCCGGCGTGCTCGTGGGGCACTCACGGGAAGCCCCCGGGCAGCCCCTTACTCGGGGTTGCTGTCAGCCCGGCAGACGCGGCCTCAGGGGGGCGGGGGGAGGGAGACACAGGCGGAGAGGCCGAGGGGCTCAAGCTGTTCAGAGCAACAGCATCGGATGCAGCAGTCATTCCGAGACCAGACTTCGGCCTGGCCAGCAACGCATGAGACGTCGTCTGCTCAATCCTGAATTTTCCGCATTTTCCATTGCAAGAGCTTGGTTCTCTGGGCTGTTACTCAGGGTGAAAGTCATGTGCACGTTCTTGGTACGCTGCAAAACGCGCCCGACACACACTGGTAGCCAGCGCTGGGCTGGGGGGCTTCTGCATGTGGGCCCGTAAAGAAGAGTAAGAAAGGACGCGCGGAGCTGCGGGATCCGGGTCCCCCCGGGTTCTGACGCGATGGGCAGGTCATCGGGCCTGATTCTCTCTGGAGGAAGACGTCAAGCAGTCTCTCTCCCATTCAAGCAATTATCAAGGAATCTACCAGAATTTCTGGATTGTTAAGGCACTCTGTGCTTACCCCTCCCCCCCAGAAAGAGTGTTGCTGAAAAGTTACCGAATGCGATTCCTGGCGGCAGGTCTGACTTGTTTGTGATACACGGAATCCCACACACGCGTGTGCGTGCCGAGCCACGCACGCCTCTTCCTTTGTTCCCTTCCAGCGTGGTGCCCCTGGTCTTCCTGCAGTTGTTGGCAGCTTCAAGGAACAGGTCTCTTTAAAGATCTCCTATAGAGAAATCAGGTTTTTAAAAAACTATTATTTTAAGCACTGGTTTATTTACAGCAAATAGTCATAGAATATTTACGCAGTCGTTTCTCCTAATCTGAATCTCATTCCACTCAAACGTCACCAGTATTGGGGAGTGTGAGCTAGTTATTAAAAAACACAACCCCTTTGCACACAGGGCTGAGTTGTATTTTAGGCATTTTAAGTAACAGGCACAAGGTGACAAGTGAAAGGCAAAGCCAAAATCCACACCGGTCCTGCCTGAGCCCAGCATCTGGGGTGGGGACACACCTGTGGGCTGCCCTTTGCATATCTGTAATGACTTCTTTGTCCAGAATCCCTTCCCATCTCCGGGCACAAGCTAACCTCCTTCCTCTGAGGACCTGCCCTCTTGGCTACAGGCTGGCTACGCCTACCTGCCAAAAGCAGCCAGTTCTCAGCTGGAGCTGGGACAGGGGACCGAGGCAGAGAGAAGTGCTGGTGGCTGAGGTTGCAGACCATGGGACACAGCTAGCGGCTGGGGTGGGTGGGTGGGGAACTGGGTTCTGCGCTCTCCGGACTGGCATGAGAGCAAATGCACTCTTCCCCTTCCTGCTGTTATTCCTGTGCGAGCTCAGGCTGGGTTTCTGTCTCCCAGAGCTCGAAGGTTTATGCAGGTTCTCAGATGGCAGCTAGCCTCGGGGAGCGCGCACATCCTGGGCCGTGACCAGGCGTCACTCCAGCATCAGCACTTGTGAAGACAATGACGGGCGCTGGCTCCATCGCCGGGGGACTGTTGGCAAGGCAGGCACAGCGGGGCTCCTTGCTGCTCTTGCCGGTGCATTTCTTTCCAGACATCCTCCCCGGGGAACAGCTGCAAGACTGCCTCACCACCCAGCTCCTCCTCCACGTCTCCGCAGATCCGGAAGGCCCTGTTCACCCACCTTTAGGAAACCATCCCTTTTTTGGAAAGAGAGCAGACGTGCTTGGTCCTCAAGTTTCAGACAAGCTGGCATTCCCTCCTGGGTCCTTGTGAGTCTGCAGAAACCACGTGTTTACTTCCAGAAAGTGCCCTTGTCCTTCTGCCTTAGGCACCCTCCCCTCCCTGCCTGGAAGTTCTCAGACTCACCTGGACCCCTCAAAGGGCAGGGACTTACCCCTCAAAGGAGGGATGGTGACATTGGCTAAAGAAAAGAAACGTTCTCGGGTAATGGAAAGCAACTTGTGTGCATTTTTAAAACAGTCTAAACAAATTCCGTTGAAGAGCTTGCAGACCCATCAATGCACAGAAAAGATGGGCTCAATTGGGCAGCCAGCCGCCAGCCTCCCCTGACTTCAGGGGAGGGCCTGGCACCTCCGTTGGGCTGGTGACTTAAGAGAGCCACCCACTTACCAGAAGAAACTGAACACCCTGGAAATGCAAAGTCCACAGGAAACAAGAGGCCTCCGCCTCCCTGGGTACGTTAGGAATTTCATTTCTAACAAGGCAATTAAACGCTAGCATATTACTTGCCATTATTAATGGTAAGAGTGGTATTAATACTTCACAGTTATATAGTGTTTTCTTCTTTTCGAGCTGTTTTTATGAGAGCCCCCGGATCATGAGAATCGTGCGACGTAAGGTGGCAGATGCGTCATATTTTGTAAAATGCTCTTCTTTTAAAAAGTGGGAAAACTTAGAAGTTTATTTTGTGAATGCCGTAAAATAAGACAGGGAATTACTAATTATTTTAAGGCCACTGTGTAGAGAAACTGCTTAAATATACATAAAAATAGATCTTAATAGAGAATTCGAGTAATTTCATAAAAACTCTTGCAAGTATATGGAAATTAAAAGTGGGGTTGGATTAATAGTTGTAGAGTTAAATGCTCTGGGGCTTTTAATCTTGATTTTCTTCTTCCTTCTGTGTAATTACACTGCAACATGAAGATAAAATACACCAATTTCGGTTATGATTATCCACCTCAAAGGGAGCGGTATACAACAGCTTCCAGAGTGTAATCTTCTAGTTCGTGCAGTGATTTTTATTAAGAAAGGTCTACGATGCTGTGCCCTTCCCTGTACAGTCAGCGCTCCAACGCCGACACGTTTCAGAACACAGAATTACTCCAGAGAGTTGACACGCGCACCCGTGAAATACATATGGGTAAGACAGCACATTTCTGAGTCAGTTCAACCCTAAACACTTCTTTATGGGCACTTTCCATAAAAAATAGGAGTTTTAAACAACAGCTCTAGGTTAAACCCTGCGTTAATAACACGCCTGTGCGGGAGGCGCTCCGGAGCCGCGCGGCCGCCGCGGGCCTGCAAGCATCGGAAATCGACAGTGTGATCGCCACCGCGGAACTGGACAGGCGGTGATAGCTATTGACGGGCAGGACAGGTGCGGGCGCTCATCAGGCCGCAGTCCGAGGCTGAGAAGTCGGTGCTGGAGGACGGGGGAGGCCCGAGCGCAGGCAGGGGCGCGGGGCGGGGGCGCGGGGCGCAGTGGGGCTGGGGCCCTCCCATCCCTGGGCCAAGGCCGCAGGACACACGCGGAGAAGAGCTTTCAGGAGCGGCCCCTGGTTTCCATTTTCAAGGTCCTTTTCTAGTCCTCTGTTTCGTTTGTTTTCCGTTGGAAACTTCAATGTTAGGAAAACAATCCGGAGGGGGTCCAGATGGGGCTCGTGGGAGGGGCTGGCTGGGGATCCGGACTCTGGCAGCACTGGCCCCGGGACTACCGCGCGCGGGGATGCTGACCCATCAGGAGGCCTGTCCAGCGGTAAGCAGAACTTCTGACGGCACGAGTCGGGGCCCCTGGTCTCGTGGCTGGTGCAGCGCACACGGGACCTGAACTCTCCGCATCGCTCCCGACGTGGCCGAGCTCAGCCGCGCACTGGAGCGTGAGGCCGGCGCGTGGGCCGTGCGCTCTTCCCTCCTGGCTCCGCGCGGCCGCACAGAAGCGCGTCTGTCCTGGCGGAGAGCGAGCGAGCCCGCCTGAGCCTCAGCTTGCCCCGGCCTGTGCGCCATCAGGACCCGGGGCGCATTTCGTGCTGAAATGGGCAATTGACTCTTAACAGTTCTTTTTTCTAGCATTCAAAACATTTTCTCTCTTTCGAATTTATTCATTCTACAGGGAACTGAAAGTTGGTAAGCTTGGGTTTTTTGTCGTTTAGCTTTTTTTCTTCTGTCAGTTTACTTTAGCTTCTGAATAAACAGAAGATTGTCACAACTATAACCCAGAACATAAACACACGCTGAACTGACCGACAAGTACAAGATGATTTGATTGTGTGAAAAAAAGAATGTTTAATAATGTGGGAGAGTGTAAGACAATTCAGGTGCCTATGTTCAGAAGTTTTCCTTTATCTGAAGAACGAGCACGTTTTTGAGCATCTGTGATGACAACAGTGACATAGTCTCTTCTCCAGACTCTAGCTGACCTTGGAGTCTCAGTCGCTCTGTGGCGAGGGTGGCTGGGGACCTGCGTGGGCACGTGGCCTGGCACGACTTTCTCTGAGGACAGCGAGGGGTCCTCGGCCCCACGTTCAGCATGAGGTGTACCCGAGCCCAGGGCTGGTAAGGTCGACCTCACGGGGGGGGGGGCGGGGGGGTTCCCCAGGAGGCAGGGAGCTGTCCCCAGCCTGCCGCAGGCTTCTACCTGCTCCCGGACCTTAGGGAGGACAGGCTCCGCCCGCCGAGCTGGGCCTGCAGAGCCGAAGCCGGGGTGAGCCAGGCCCAGGCAGTTCGCACTTTGCCCTGTGAGGCGGCGCGGGGTCCCAGAGAGCCTGAGCTGTGCTTTGCACCTCCGTAAGAAACTTCCTGCCCAAAGCAGAAAGTAGCACGTGAGCCAGTCAGAGCAACACTGTGAGAGGGCACCCAGGCAGGAACACACCTGGGACGCGCTGGATCCTTGGGCAGTAAGGCAGGAAGCCCTTCCCGGCGTCAGGCTGGACAGTAAGAACAGGGACCTGGCGACACACTGGGAAATCCCACCAGGCCACAGGAGGAAGGAAGAAGATGGGGAGATGCTGAGAGGAAGGGAGGACTGTCCAGAGGGCTGGTTCAGCTTGTAAATAAAGAGAATATTCCAGAAAGAGGAAATGGAGCAGATGGACTACAGGCTACAGGAAAGGTGGGAGAACGCCTTACCAGTCCAGCCTGGGTGGGGAGCCTCACCTGAGGTTGGGCTGTGTCCTGCTGCCCGGCCTGCACACTGCACACTCCCTCCTCCATCCCCACACCCTGCCTGCTGGCTGCTGGCCCTCTCCAACCGGTCGCCTGGAAACAATGCTCATTGTGCAGGCCTTGGACTCTGCACCCTTTTCCAGGAAGGCCCCGTGCCCGCTGCTGGGCGCTAGCTTCCCGGCAAAGACACTTGCTTGGTCGGACCAGGAGAAATTGATTGTGGGTGATCACGTTTGTCGAGCAGTTGCGTATTGGCAATTTCGTAGCGGATTCCCCTCTGGGCCACACTGCTGGGTCCTGGGAATATCAGACGCTGCTGACTTCCACATATAAACTGCAGAGGACTGTGGAGACACCTCAGTTTGTGCTCGGGTGTTCCCAAACACCTGGATTCTCTCTGGGCTAATGATTTATCAAATGAGTAGGTATTGATTAAGACAGTTTCTTGAAACCGCCTGAAAAATCCTGTGCAAGCTGCCAGTCAGGGACTGCAGGACTGTTGGTGTTTAGGTGGGCCCCCACGACGGATGCCACATGTGGGAGATGGGAGAAGGCCGCACAGGCTGCTTCCAGGCTTGGTCTGTGGCCTCCGCGGCTCTCCCTTCTCCCTTTCTGGAGCAGAACTTGAAATATGGCGGACTTCCCCTCTGAAGGATGCGGATCTCAGTGGGGTTATGCATACAAAGGGTTTGGCAGACACAGAGCTGGAACAGAACAAAACAGAAGGCTTTAAAGACAATGCCGAGCAGCCACCTGATCAAAAGAGAAACAGCGATTGCGACATCCAAGGGTTCAAGGCTAAAGCTCTTTCTCCATCTGCCCACTGGTCGATGGACATTTGGGTAGTCTCCAGTGTTTGGCTTCTGTGGCTGGTGTTCTGGGCGTTTGGGCAGGTGTCCCCGTGTGGTCACTCTTTCCCCTCCCTTGAGTAATTACCTAGCAGTGGACTTGCTGGGTTCTGCAGTGAATGTTATACTTTGCTTTTGAAGAACGTAGCAAACGGTTCCTGCTCCCCCACGAGTGGTGCGTGTGGGTTCCATCTTCCTGGGCCCCTGGACACACGTGTCACCGCCCGTCTTCCTGGTCGTAGCCGTTCTAGTGTGTGTGAGGTGGTATCTCACTGCGGTTCTGATTTGCAATTCCCCGATGACTAATGATGCTGAGTATCTCTCTATGAGCTTAGCAAGCTCGTATGTTTTCTTTGGTGAAAACATCTTTTCTTTGGTGAAATCTCTATTTAAACATTTTGCTCATTTTAATTGAGTTTTCGTCTCGGTTATTCCACTGGAATCGTTCTTTATATATCCTGAATACAAATCCCGCATTGTATATATGGTTCCCCTCAGCAGTGGGATGACTTTTCATTTCCTTGATAGCATCTTTCAATGGGTTTAACTTCCATAAGTCCAACTTACTGTGTTTTTCTTTTATGTGTCATGATTCTGGTGTCAGGTCTAAGAACTCCACCTAATACACCTCTGTTTTCTTCTAAAAATTTCATACTTTCAGCTCTTACATGTAGGTCTGGGATCTGTTGGCAGTCAATTTTTGTATGCGTACAAGGTATGGGTTTAAGTTCATCTCATTGCATGTGAATATCTGGTAGTCTCAAATCATCTATTAAGACTCGTCACTTCCTGAATTGGTTAGCCCCATTGCTGAAGATAAATTACCCATGAACGTAAAGGTTTAATTCTAGGCTCTTAATCCTATTTCGTTGATCTGCATGACCACCTCTATGCAAGTCCCACACTATTTTGATTACCTTTGATTTACACTAAATTTTGAAATGCAGGCATGGACGTCTTCCCACTTTGCTTTGGCTGTTCTGGATCCTTTGCATTTCCATATAAAATTCAAGATCAGGTGTCCATTTCTGCATCAACAGTCAGCTGGGATTTTATGGGGCCTGCAGCCCTCCAGGCTGATTTCAGGAGAAATGCCTTCCTAACAGGGCTGAGCTGTCTAATCCGTGGGCATGGAATGCTACCCCGTGCTTTAAAGATCTTTACATTCTCTCAGCAATATTTTGTTATTTTCAGTATACAAATATAAACCTTCTACTCCTTTTGTTGAATTTCTCCTGAGTATGTTATTCTTTTTGATGCAATCATGAAAGGAGCTATTTTCTGAACTTTTATTTTTGGTGGGTTCATAACTACCGTATGGAAACACAGTTGATTTTCTACACTGATTAAGGGTCCTGCTACCATTCTGATCTCATTTATTAGTTCTACTAGACTTTTTTGGTGACCTTAGAATTTCCCACATACAGCATTATGTCATCTGTGAATAAAGGTATTTTTTTCCTTTTCCTTTCCTGATGAATGTCTTTATCTCCTTTTCTTGTCTGATTGCACTGGCTAGAACCTCTGCTACAACGTTGACTAGAAATGGCAAGAATGCACACCTTGCTCCCCACTGTAGAGAAAAAAGTATTCAGCCTTTCACCATTGAATTCAGGTTAGTGAATTTTTTTGCAGGAGTCCTTTATTAGTTGAGAGAGTTTCCTTTCACTTCTAATACATTGATTATTTTTATCATGAATGGGTGCTGAATTTTTTGAAACGTGTTTCTACATCTAAGGTGATGATATATTTTCTTCCTTTTCGTGTTATTAATAGAGTTCATTAAATTAATTTTGAATATGAAACCATGTTGTATTTCTGGACGAATTCTACTTGCTCTGGGTGGCTAATCCTTTCTATATTGATGAGTTTGGTATGCTGACATTTTGCTGAGGATCTCTGAGTCTATATTCATGAGAGATGCTGGTCTGCAGCTTTCTTTCCTTGTGATGTCATTATCTGGCTTTGGTTTTAGGTTAATACTGCTTTCATAGAATGAGTTGAGAAATTTCCCTCTATCTTCTCTTTTATGGAAGAATTTGGAAAGATTGGTATTATTTCTTCTGTATTGGTTTGATACAATTACCGAGTAAGCCATCTAAACGGCCTTCCTTTTCACGAAGGTTTTTTTTTTTTTTAGACTTTTTTTTAAGAGCAGTTTTAGCTTTACAGCAAAATTAAGAAAAAGATACAGAGATTTCTCACATACCCCATGATCTTACTCATGCACAGCTTCCCCCTTATCAATATCCCCCTCCACGTTGTACATCTATGACAGTTGATGAACCAGCATGGGCGCATCCACAGTTTCCCTTAGGGTTCAACTTCGATGTTGTACACTTTATGGGTTTGGATTAATGCATGAGGACATGTATTCACCATTATAGTATCATATTATGCCATATATCATACATATCCACTACCCTAAACAGCCTCTGTGAGCCTCCCATTTGTCTCTCCATCTCCCATCCCCTGGCAACCACTGATCTTTTTACTGTTTCTGTAGTTTTACTTCTTCAAGTTGGAATCACATAGCACGTAACCTTTTCAGATTGGTTTCTTTCACTGAGTAATACGCATTTAAGGTTCTTCCATGTCTTTTCATGGCTTCATTCATAGCTCATTTCTGTTTAGTGCTGAGTAATATCCCATTGTCTGGGTGCACCAGTTTGCCTAGTTACCCATTGAAGAACATTTTGGTTGTTGCCAGGTTTAAACAATTATGAATAAAGCCCCTATAAACATCTGCGTGCAGGTTTTTGTATGGACACACGGTTTTACTCCATTGGGTAAATACTAAGAGGTATGATTGTTGAATCAAATGGCAAGAATATGTTTAGTTTTGGAAGAAACTGCCAAACTCTCAAAGTGGCTGCACCATGTTACATTCCCGCAAGCAATGAATAAGAGTTTCTGTGGTTCCACATCCTCACCACCATTTGGTGTTGTCTGTGTTCCAGATTTTGGTCATTTTGATAGGTGCATAGTGGGAGCTTATTGGTTTTTTTTTTAAATAATAATTTTTTATTATGTTACATTAGTCACCATACAGTACATCCTTAGTTTTTGATGTAGTGTTCCATGATTCATTATTTGCGTGTAACACCCAGTGCTCCATGCAATATTATTTATTTATTTTTAATTTTTTAAATTATTTTTTTAATTTAAATTCAAGTTAGTTAACATATAGTGTATTTTTAGTTTCAGGGGTAGAATTTAGTGATTCTTCGGTTGCATATAACACCCAGTGCTCATTCCATCAAGTGCCTCCTTAATGCCCATCACCCAATATTGTTTTAAAACACGTTTCCCTGATGATATAAAATGTGGAGCTACTTTTCATATGCTAATTAAGCACCTGTATATCTTCTTTGGTTAGGTGTCAGTGTCTTCAGACCATTTTTAAGTCAAGTTGTGTGTTTTCTTAGTGTTGAGTTTTAAGAGCTCTTTGTATATTTTGGAGACAGTCCTTTATCAGATGTGTCTTTTGCAAATATTTTCTCCCAGTCTGACTTGTATTCTCATTCTTTGACATTGTCTTTCAGAGAAAGAAATTTTCAGTTTTAGCGAGGTCCAGCTTCCCAGTTCTTTCATAGATCACATCTTTGGTGCCACATCTAAAAAGTCATCTCCGTATCCAAGGTCTACAGTCCATTTTGAGTTCATTTTTGTGAAGGGCAAAATGTCTGTGTCTAGATTCAATTTTTTGCATGTGGATATCCAGTTGTTTCTGCACCACTCATTTTTTAAAATAAAGATTTATTTATTTGAAAGAGAGAATGAGAGAGAGAGAATGAGAGAGAGAGCAAACATGCATGAGTGGGGGGTGGGGGAGAGGGGGAGAAAATCTCAAGCAGACTCCCCACTGAGCACAAAGCCGGACCTGGGGCTCAATCTCACAACCCTGAGATCATGACCTGAGTGGAAACCAAGAGCTGGACGCTCAACCAACTGAGCCACCCAGGTGCTCCCCAGCACCCCTTGTTGAAGAGATGAGCTTTGCTGCATTGTGTTGCCTTTGCTCTTTGTCAAAGATCTAGTTGAGTGTATTTATGTCTGTTTGGGGCTCTCTATTCTGTTCCAGCGATCTGTTTGTCTGTTCTTTCATCAATACTGTGTTGTCTTGATTACTGTAGATTTATAGTGAGTCTTAACACAGGGTAGTGTCAGTCCTCCAGCTTTGTTTTTCTCCATCAATATTGTGCTGACTATTCCAAGTCTTAAGAGAAAATGTTTAATTACTAATTAAATTACTAATCAATATCTCTGTTTGTAATATGTTTACTCATATTTTCTCTTTCTTTTTGAGACTTTTGATAATTTGTGTTTTTCTAAGAATTTGTTTCTTGTAGGTTGTCTAATTTGTTAGCATAAAGTTGTTCATAGTATTCCCCTTATAATCCTTTAAATTTCTATGAAATTCCTGCTGATGTGCTCTCTTTTATTCCTTATTTTGGTAATTTATGTTCTTTTTCCCCCTCTGCATCAGTGTAACTAAAGATTTGTTAAATTTCTTGATCATTATAAGGAAATAATGTTTGCTTTCATTGACTATTACTCCATTTTTTCCTGTTTTTTTTTTTTATTTGATTGATTTCTACTCTTATCTTTATTATTTGCTTTCTTCTGGTTACTTTGGTTTAATTTGCTCTCTCTTTTTTTTTAATTTTGTTAATGGAAAGTTCGGCTAACTGGTTTGGGATTTTTTTTCCTTTTCTAACACAGACTGCTAAAGCTAGAAATTTCCCTGTAAGCACTGGTTTAGCTGCATTCTGTGAATTTTGATATGTTGTGTTTTCATTTTTATTCATTTAAAAAATATTTTCTAAATTCTGTTGTGATTCCTTCTTTGATCCATGAGTTATTTAAAAGTGTGTTATTTAATTTCCAAATATTTTGTATTTCATAAATTGCTTTTGTTGATTTCTAATGAAATTCACAATTGTATTATGGTCAGAGAACACACCCTGATTTTAATACTTGCAAACTTATTATGTTTTTTTGGTCTAGTATATGATTTACATCAAAGATTATTCTATATGCACTCAAAAATTATATATTCTGCTATTGCTCAGGGAAGTGTTTGCTAGACGTTAGTTGGGTCAAGTCGGTTGATGATGTCCAAGTCTTCTGTATCCTTGTTGATTGACTATCTAGTTTTCTGTAGTTATCTACAGTGGGATATTAACTACTATTACAGAATTGTCTATTTGTCGTTTCAATCTTCTTAGTTTTGCATCATGTATTTTGGGGCTCTGTTGTTAGTTGTGTATATGTCTATAATTGTTGCATCTTTTTAGCAAACTGACCTTTTTATTGTCATAAAAATCTTTTTTCTTTAGTAATGCGTTTTGTCTTGAAGTTTATTTAATCTGGTGTTAGTATGACTCCTCTAGTTCTTGCACGGTTCCTATTTGCATGGTATATTTTTAAATCATCTACTTTTAAATATTTTTGGATGTCTTTGAATCTAAAGTGTATTTCTTACAAAGAGCATAATATTGGATCTTATTTTTCTTGTCATTTGCTTTTAACCCAGCCAATCTCTCGTTTCTGACTGGAGTGTTTAATCCACTCATGTTTAATGCATTTGTTAACATGGTCAGATTTATTTCTCCCCCTTTGCTAATTGTTGTCTTTATGTTCATGTCTTTTTGTTCCCCTGCTCCTCCTTTAATGCTTTACTTTGTGTTAAATAGTAGTTTTCTAATGTACTATTTTTATTCATTTTTAATGTCATTTCCTTAGGGAAACACTGCTTGAGGGATTACAGTATACATATTTACTTATCACAATCTGCTTTATGTTGACAGTAGCTTAATTTTGGCAAAATATGGACACTTTGCTCCGATATAGCTTCATGCCATCCCCCTTTATGCTCTGATTGTCCTGCATATTACATTTACATATATTATAAGGCCACCAACACAGTTTTGTAGTTATTACCTAGAGTCATTGTATTTTAAATGACTTCAGACACAATACAAAAATAGATATTTTTAAAAAAATTTCATTTATTTATTTGAGAGAGAGATCGAGCGAGAGAGGGAGCACAAGCCGGGGGAGAGGCAGAGGAAGAAGCAGGCTCCCCGTTGAGCAGAGAGTCTGCTGTAGAGCTCGATCCTAGGACCCTGGGATCGTGACCTGAGCTGAAGCTGGGTGCTTAACCGACTGAGCCATCCAGGCACCCCAATGAAATAATATATTTATATTGTCTTTACATTTATGTATATAAGAACTTTTTGTCATTCTTTATTTCTTCATGTTACCATCTGGTGTCATTGCCTTCCAGCATGAAGGATTTCCTTCAGTTATTTCTTGTAAAACAGGTGTATTAGCAGCAAATATTCTCAATATTTGTTTACCTAAGAAAGGCTTTTTAAAGTCTTTGAAGCATATTTTTGCGTATTATAGAAATCTTGGTTGACAGGCTTTCTTTTTTCTTTTAGTACTTTTAATGTTATCTCAATAGCTTCGTGCATGCACTCTTCCTTATGGGAAGTCAACTGTTAATCTCATTGAAGTTTTCTTGTATGTAGTGAGTTGCTTTTCTCTTGCTCCTTTCCAGATTTTCTCTTTAGTTTTGGTTATTAATGGTTTGCCTATGATGTGTCTAGGTGTGGATCTCTTTGTGTTTATCTTATTTATAATCTGTTGAGCTTCTTGGGCATGCAGATTTTTCATCAAATTTGGGAAGTTTCCAGCTATTATTTTTTCAATAATATTTCAATATTTCCTCAATGATTTTTAATTATTTCTTCAATGTTTTCTGCTACTTTCTATCCTTTCTGTGAGTCCTGTTAAACATATATTGATATATGTGATGGTGTCCTATAGGTCTCAGAATCTTTGTTTATTTTCTTTACTCTTTTATACTTTGGCTTTTCAAATTGCGTATTTCCTTTTGAAGTATTTTTAAGTTTGCTGATTATTTGACCAGAAAAAATACTCTATTGAGTGAATTTTTCATTTTGGTTATTGTGCTCTTCAACTCCAGATAATTTCTTCTAATTTGTCTTTTTAAGAATCTCTACCTCTTTGTTGATGACTCATTATCATTATATTTGTTTTTAATTCTTTGAATATGATTTCCTCAGTTCTTTGAACATATTTGTAATAGCTGCTTCGAGGTTTTTTCTGCTAGTTTCAACACCTGGGTCCTCTCACAGAGCCTTCCCACCCCATGTATGGATCACATGCTCCCATTGTCTTGCATGTCTTGTGATGGGTGCAGGAATGTGTGTTAAAAACTTGATATTTTAGGTCTGCTATTGTAACAACTCTGGGTTATGATTTCCCTTCTTCCTGGTATTTGTTGTTGTTGCTGGTTTTGTTTCTCGTTTGTTCAGTGACTTAGACTAATTCTGCAAATTCTGTCACCCCTGAAGTTTGTTACTTCTTCTATCTGTGTTCAGTTTTTAAAAGCTCTTGCTTTTATATTGAAGCTGGGATTTGTAGGGGTCACTTCTGGCTGCTGCAGCTTAGTGGTCAGACAAGGATTGGTGAGAAGTTGGTCTCAAAATACCTCGAGCTAATGAAGTTTTCATCCTTAGCCAGTGAATCTGTGTGTGGATGGAGTTGTGCATTTAAACGTTGGACAGTTTATAGGACTTGCTGCAATGTTTGTCTTTTGGGGTTTTTGTTGTTGTTGGTGGTGGTGGTGGTTGGTTTTGTTGAAGAGATGGCTATTCTATTCAACACCACACACCACTCCAAATGAAGTCAACTCCCCCAACAGCCAAGATGCTGGTCTCCCTGCCCACCCTGCGCTGGGAGAACAATGAGCCACCATGCTTTGGGAGCTGGTGGTATGTGGGATTAGGAAAGCCCTATAAAGACACCATATGCTGCAATTTTCTCACCTGAGGTACAGCAGTGTTTCTTGAATGCATGCTTCTCATTTTTGATATGCTTTTATTTAATTTCTAGAGTTCTGAAGCAATTTTTGACAATACTGCCCAGTTTTGTCATTGCTTTTGGGGGAGATTTATTTAGCGTCTCACTCCATCTTGCCAGATGTCCCACCTACCTAGGATAAAATTCAAGATTAAAAATATGTGTTAGTATTTGTTGGTTGATATCACCATCACAACAGAGAGTTGGGGAGAAATATTGATGCATTCTTGTTTATTCTGAACCATCTTATGACTTCTTGATGTTATTTCTCTAAGAAGTCCAGTTTTATCCAAGACCAGTCCTGGAAATGTGATGTCATGTCTTAAAGCACCAAGACATAGACTACACACAGTTCAGAATTCCTCAGGTATCACTACTATTTCTTGGAGAATGTGGCATTATTAGAAGCATTGCCGTGGAAACAGGACATCAAGTAGAAGTTCTTACCAACCATCTCCAACATTCTCAAGATGTGCTCTAAGAATCCCCCAGCATTATTTCAAAACCCGATGACCTCAGCATTGCCAAGACAATTCCCAGCTGGAAGAGCTGCTACTGTGTGTCCTGTGACGGCTGCATTTGCCTACAGGTAATACACTTCTGTCATTTAATCATCCACATGCCTGATGCAGAATTCATTGTCACACTCAAAGTTACGTACAGATGCATTCCTCAGACCTACAGGTGCAGAGTGGGAAGAGCTGAGTCAGTTGTTCATTTCATCAGGAGACAACCTGAGGTCCTTGGATTGCTCAGGAGGGTCTTCTAGGTCACATGACACAGCAGGCCCTTACCCTCTCTCCACTGACACACGGACTTGTAAGCAAAAGCTATTTTAAAACAGACGCTTTGTAGAAGTATGATTCTCCTTGTTGATTTTACATCTGAATTCAAAATGTGGAAAATCAACTCTTGAATATTTAGAAATAGAAAAACAGGTGTTAATGTTTTCATTTCAACTTAACCCTTTTACTATATTTTTGTTTTCCTTATTTCAGAAATATTTTGCGTATAAAAAATGCTGAAATTACAAATGAGGAAAAATGAAACATAAGGTCAACGCTCAGGTCAGCCCCAGAGGTACTTCCTGCTGATAGGTTAATGCATTTCCATAAGGCATTATAATGAGGTGTCAACAACGTTTTCTTCTGTTGTTCAGCTTTATCCCAAACTTGACTCACAACATTGTTTTCCTAAGAATCTATCACAATCTCCTACTGTTGCGTTTTTGTTTGTTTAGCTTCTATTTGTTCTGTTTCAACAACACTTTTGTCCATGGTAGTTTTCAGGACTTATGAACATGTTTTAGACTAGATACCCGAAGTGGGGAGTTTCTGGGTGGAAAGACAGTAAAATTGGCAATTCTGATGGGTGTGGTCCCGTTGCCCTCTTGAGAGGGTGTCCCCATCTGCTCTCTGCTTGCTTGTAGCAGCACGGTTAGTGCTCACTGTTTTAAAAATAAACTTTACTTTTTAAAATGGTTTCGATTTGTGGGAAAATTGTGAAGTTGGTATAGAGAGCCCCCATATACTTTGCACTCCTTCCCCTATTATTAACATTTCTATTAGAATGCTACTTCTGTTACACTTAGTGAATTAACACTGACACATTATTATTAACTAAAGCCCGTACTTGATTCAGATTTCCTTAGTTTTTTAAAATTTAGTTAATTAACATATAGTGTATTATTAGTTTCAGAGGTAGAATTCAGTGATTCATCAGTTACATACAACACCTAGTGCTCATTACATCACATGTCCTCCTTAATGCCCATCCCCCAGTTACCCCATCCCCCACCCACCTCCCTCCTTAGTTTTTATATAACGTTCTTGCTGTTCTAGAATCCCGACCAACATTCCAGAGCACATTTGGTGAGCATGTCTTAGCTCATGTCACGAGGGATGAAATAGTTTCATTGACAAGTGAAAAGCTTACGGGAAGTTTTAGGAAAAGGTCATAGCTATATATTTAGAAAAGTGGTGTTAAATAAGATGTCTGGGTAGTCTGCAGTAGACTGAGCACGCACACTCGGGCTGGTTTCCAGCGTCTGTCCCGTGTGCCGTGGGACCATCCTGCTGGCCTCTACACCTGCGACAGGGTCCCTTGGAATCCACCTGCCCAAGGCCTTGAGGTGACAGGGACACTCAGCTCTCATGTCACAGCCTGGGGGAGACCGGAGGGTGGTGACACTGTGCGGCGTAACGTGTGGGGACCTGGAGTCATGGGTCGGGACGGAAGCCTTTTGGGGCAGGTGGCTGCGGGGTGGCCCCAGGGGAGCCACCTCACATCTCTGAGGCTCATCCGCTTTCTCCAGAAGAGGCAGGTGTGGGGCAGGCACCACCCTTTTTAAGCTTCATTCTCACATGGACCCAAATTCTTGGGCACAGGTCAACGTTCGCTGATGGTTTTACAACTTTCCAAAGGAGACGGGACTGTGAGCAAACACGATGTCAGCCTGGAGGTGCATCTTCTGCCGCTTTTGTGTGTCCGGCCATCACTGTGAGAGTCCTGTCTCCCGCTTGCCTTTATCTTGGTGGTTCGACGCTCTTTCACATTTGAAAACAAAACAGAGGAAAGTTTTGATTTCTAGAAATGACTCTTGCAAACTTGTTTTGGGTGGTACTTTATCCTTGATGTTCATCCAGGTAATAGCAGATGTTTGTGCTAGGATTTGTACTAATAAGTTACCAGGCACTGATAGTAAGTGACCAGTGAAGATGTAACAAGGTTTGCTCAAAAAGAAAAATAAAAAGTATTGTACTGTCCCTTTAGCCAACATCTTGGATTTTATCTGTCACGAGGATTTTCCAAAAATACTATTTAGAAGTGGTGTAATGACATAAGCTCATTCCTAAAGGATTCTTGAATCGGAGATTAAGACGTTAATAAAAAAAGTAGCCAGGAAATGTTTGTCCTATTGCTAAGATACACACAGCCTGTTTCTTCTCCCATCTGCCAACCACTGAGAATTGTCCTCTGTTAAGGTCTTGACAGACAATTCCTGGCACACTTTCTTACCTCTGGGAAGGGGAAGGAAAAGGAGCAACGATCTTTACGGAGGTCATGGAAGATTTTCAGTCCCTTGGAAGTGCTGGGAAGAATTCATGCCCTTACACAGGAGAAGTGTAATGTGGCTTCTCCTTATTCTCTCTACCTCCTGGCTCATCTCAAGTCGTTGGAAATGACTTTGAACTGTTAAAACTGCTTCTCTCCCACACGACAGCTGCTCCACATGTGCCCATTGCCCTCTGAACATGCCGTTTCCTGGAATGCCCTTTCTTCCAACCATGCCTGGGGTCTTCCAGTTTTCTGCACAGGGTCATCCCATCCGTAAATCTGCCATCGTGCCTCCTGCATACACTCATGAACCAATTGGCTTCTTGTTCCCAGGTTCCAGCACGGTGCGTGGCACATAGTAGGGCCCTGTTCTTTCACACTGAACCGCAGTGGCACACAATGTGTCACTGTACCAGACATGTGAGCCCGTGGTGTGAGACAGCATATTATTAAATCCTCCTGCATCCCAAATCACCACTTGCACTTTGCAGAGGGGAAGTGGAGGCTTTACAAAAATTCTGCCCCAGTCCACCTCGAGTATGAGCCGGACTGGATGTAGTGAAGCCCCGAGGCAGGACACATCATACTCTGCTCCCGGCTCCGGGATGATCTGCTCCTGTTCCTTGTAGACATCTGGGTCTTCACTCACATGCCCCAAGAGCAAACCATTCCTTGGGGCTCCCACTCCCACCTCTTTCCCTCAGGTGACCATCATATGCATCTGGTTCAGGGTTACCCTCCACCGCACTGTCCTCCATCCTGGACCAGGTCAGCATCCACGTGTCCTAGCCTCCTCAAACTGCACATCTGAGAGTTATTGTTTCATGACTTGAAGACGACTCTCAATCTTAGTGGACCTCCCCATTTTCCCAGACTGTTCTCTATTTCTTTCTTAACCAGCCTAGATTCCATGTTCTGGGGTCAACAACACTCCTGGTCATGTGTCACATTCCCAGGTGCTGTTTATGTTCACCCCATCACCTGAAAAAGCCTGGGACTGGACAGACCCTACTACTTTTTTAATTTTTTTTAATTTGGAATTGGAATTTTCTTCTGTCACAGACCACTTAGCACTGTCCTTCTGTCCTTCTCCTACAGCCCACTAAGATCAGCTCTTCCAGAGGAAGGTTCCGAAAGTCACAGTGCATACTGGGAAAAACCAGGTTTTAAGATGCTCTGAAAAAAGAATGGATTTGGAAGGTAGTATGGGATTTAGGAAATGCTGAATTCTATTGTCAGAAGAATGAATTGAGGCTAGTATAATTAGAATACCCTTAGAAATGAATACATTTTAAAAAGCATTCAAAATGAAAAGCCGCGTATCTGCAGGTGTTCCAGTGCTGACGGCTCACTTTGGTGTCTTTCCAGGGTGTAGTTTTAATAGTGGTATTGAAGACACTCAGTGGGCGTTCAGCCGTGGCCTGCTCCTCTAAGCTAATAGGCCCTCAGGCCTTCTAGAAGATGGATCTAGGTCCACCGAAGAAGCCGCATGCTCTTGAAGAGTCCCACAGCAGGATGGCTGGGTTCCCTTCTGTGTTCAGGACCCCTGCCTCAAATAGGCCTCCAGGCTGCCCAGTGTTCCCCTCTGTGCTCGTGACTGTTTGTCCCCCACTCTGCTATTTCCAACCTTCCTGCTCTCAGAGCCTCCTCCTCACAGCACCCAGCATTGGCCTCGTTTCCCAGAGTCAGAGAAGACAGAGGCTGCCAGAGATCATCATCCTTTAACACCAAGCAACCGTGCTGCCCTCTGCTTTGTTCCTATTCCTGCAGAGAAGCTGTACCTTTCCCCACAGAAGTATTCTCCCCACCTGGTTGCAGATCCCACTCTCCCTTATTTGGGAGCTTTGTCCTGTGGATCATCCCCTTGACTACACAGCCTGCCACTCTTCATGGTAGCTTTCCGATTATGCTCAGATCATTCCCACAGTGATGGTGTTGAGGGATGCTCCTTGGACCCACACCTATTTCCTATCCTATCTCCCTCTCTTTCACAGAAAATTTCTAAAAGATATGCATGCACTAACTCTTTCCATTTTCTTATTTCACATTTGCTTCTCCAATGAACTACAAGTCTTTTCACTTTTAGCATTTTAAATTAGTTCTTAACATCCAGATGTCCTTGATTTATGTTGGCCTTTTAGTTCCATAATCTTCCTGTTTGGTCTTCTTTTTTTATGTTAAACATACTAATTTTAAAGTTCTCTTTAGATTGTTTTATTATTTCTACTTCCTTAGGAGAGAGTTCTCCCATTTGCTGACTCTGTTTTAATGGCATTTCTTCTTAGTGTGTTTATGATTTCGTTTTCAAGACTGTCCCTCTTTTCTACCCCTCCATGAAGATTTGTCTTGTGATTGGCTTCTCCCTTCTTCGCAAGACCTCCAGTTCAAAGCCCATGTTTCAAGTGTACTTTCTCTTGGTCAAAGGCCTCTAATCTGAACAGATCTCCTGCCGCACCCCCAGCACATAGCAGTGACACTGAGTGAGGAATGCTGATAAACCTTCCCGCTCCAAAAAGGGAGAAGGAGGCGCTGGAGACAGTGTTCCTGAGTCCTGCCAGGCACATGTCATCACTTCCACAGTGAGTTCCCAGTCCTGCCCCTGGGAAGGAGCCTCCACAGCTCTTGTCAGTCAACTGTGTTAATTCACTTAAAAACCCCATGGAGTTTTATGTGTCAATTTATAATCCATTCTGTTAGACCAAAGCACAACTTATAATCCATTCCATTAGACCAAAGCACATTCACAGATCTATTTGAGATAAACCCTTCTCTGCCACCTGTGAGGCTGCACAGAGCCATGTCCTGTCTTTGAAGCACTATTGTCCCTAGGGTTATTTTTATTTAATGGAGGTCTTCTGGTTTAGTGGAGGGGGTGCATGATATTTTACCTTGAATCATTCTAATACCCTTTTGAAGGGTCTCTCAGCTATGCCCTGAATTCCACGAGGTGATATTCTCCTGGAGCTGCCTTCACTTGATCTTTGCTCTGAGGCCAGCTCTTCATTGTGAACGCTTTGTGGCTGAAAAGACTATCCTGGACCCTTTACATTTCATGCTCACTCTGCTGAAAAACTAAGTACATTGTCTTCATTCCATCTCCCCCCAACCCCATCTTTTCACAGGCGGCAAGAATGTGCAGGATTCTTCCAATATTCCCCCTAGAGATTTCCTTAGCAGAAGCACAGTAATTGTTAGGTACATTTTCTACATCCTGTGTTACCACAGACAACAGTGTTGCCAAGTCTGTGCCACCACATAATGGGGGTTCCTTTTCTCTGGCTTCCAGTCCCACCTTCCTCACCTCCCTCAAGGTGTTCCAGCAGCCTCATCACAAGACCATTCGAACTTCTGTCAGTGCCTGGGCTCAAAACCAATGCTACGTGATATGTCTTGTTCTGGCAGCATCCCCCCAACCATATTCTGTCCTAGTTCTCTATGACTGTGTAGCAAAATGCCCAACATTTAATGCATTTAGAGCAACAACCAGTTACTATGGCCATGGAGTCTATAGGCCATGAGTTTTGGAAGGGCTTGGCCTCATGCTTCTCACTCTGGGCTGCTTGTGTGCTGTGGGCAGGTGCAGGCTGGGCTGCAGGCGACTGAAAGCTCAGTTGGGTTGGGTCTCCATGGTGGCTCGAGGTTGGAAGGTGATGCTGGCTGCTCTCTGGGAGCCAGGCTCGTCTGGTGGCTGGAGTATCCTCAGTGATGAGCTTGACAGCTCTCAGCATGGTGGCTGAGTCCAAGAGGAAGCATCCTGAGCAGAAGCCCCTGGGAGTGGGTGAATCTAGAGACAGAGGCAGCAGCTGCAGCCTTTCCTCACCTGGACGTGGGCGTCACGTGGTCGTTAACACTGCAGGTACTTTTCTGTTGTGGTGAGAGCCTGGGGCTACACCAAATCGGGGGGAGAAGAACTAGATCGACTATCTTGATAGAGTTTGTGGCCATCTTTAATCCATCCGTCATAGCTCAGCTCAGCTGCCCCTTCCTAGGGTAGAGTCCCCCATGATGTGCCCAGTACCGCACACACTCCCGAGCCACCAAAGAGCTGGGGTGTAATCTTACATGCATTTGTGTGATGGATGACCCCTTCAGCGTCCTCACCAGACTACCTCCTTGAAGGCCACAACCTTTACTTTCCCCTAACATTTGTGGTCTGCGCTCCCAGCAGTGTGCTCAGCAAGTGTTAAACATGTAAGAAGCAGTTGTGGAAGATGGTTGGATGTGCTTGGAAATCTGTAGAAAAAGTTCTGAAAATGTTCCTTTGCTCCACTGTACTTGACTCCTGTCTCTGCAACCACTTCCTGCTTTGAGTGATCGCTGACCCACATCTTAGCTATTTCTGTCCTTCTGGTTCCTAGCACTGCACCCGAAACCTTCAGCAGACACTGGCTGAACATACACCTGAAAAGGGCTGCATAATTACATCTCCGTAGGCTGTGTAATCTGTGGAGCATTCTCTAAAGAGCAGTGCCCTTTCTTCACGCTACCTGCGTTTGGTTTCCCTATTTGCCTTTGGGTAGGTTAAAACCTTAACTCATCTTTCCTGTGGGTACAAAGACCCTACGTCGTGGTGCCCACACAGTCCACTTTGCGTGTCCATCCTGCTTCCTACCTGCCTGTGCCTGCATACACGCCCACAGAGTCCAGAACGGACCCGCTGTTCTGTGCACATCCTATCTCGACTCAACGGATACAGGGCCAGGGAGCTGCCCTGAGGGCCCCAGTGTTTTTAAACTATTTCACTGTGAACTCCCGTAGTTTCATCCCAATTAATAATCTCTTAAAAATACTTCATTGTGATTACTTCTCTCTTTGCAGTGACTTCTTTTTCTTGGCATATGAATGTTATCTTTGTATATCCACTTTTACTAAGATTTCTAGCTATCTGCAGGATGTCTGTTTATTCCAAATATTAGAAACCCTAGGCTATAGATGGAGATTTTCCTCTGTTCTCCTTGCACTGTCCTAGGAAATGTGCAGGAACCATATCATCCAGGGCTGGGCTCTTTCATAGTCTTCCACCACCAGATTCTGACCCAGTGCTCTGTTAGGAGGGCTAGAAGGGCTTGTCCCCTCTACTTGTTTGGAGGGTGGGGGAGATGCTATTAAGGACGCCATGGTATTCATTAATTGTTGTTGACACTTAAAACCTGATGCTATCTGTAGGATCCAGTGAAATCACTGAAATTGAGCCCCGTATGGAGGTCCTGCTAATAATAAATAATGTTCCCTTTTCCCTGTTCTATCTCATTCTAGCCTTGAACTTCAGCTATCCTTTTTATACCCTAATTTTGTATCCGTAATATTATGCTATATATAATACACAGTATATATTTTGTTCTTATCTATATATAATATGGAATGTATATATTCTGTTAACAGCCCTACTTATTATACCTATCATCTGAAATACATATAATCCCTAGTTTTTTAACCTATATATCTATAGATAATATATATAAAATTATATGCAATTATAAATAATAAAATTACATGTGCAATTATATATTAATATAATTAGTATTATATTAGTATTATATATTATGTATCCGTATACTGAAAACAGTAGAATTTCTCCTGCTTTTCTGCATTCCCCACATTTGTGCAGCCAAGGGGTCTTCTGATTCATTGGTGTGTTACAACTGGAGCGTGTTTTCACATTAAAGAGCTAGAGGGGGTAGCTCATGTATACAACGTTGAATAAACAAAAAATACACCAGTAAACATGAACTACTGGAGAATATTTGCTGATCATGGGGAGAGGTATGGCCCTGTAATACAAACCTGCTTTTCTTAGTGGCGGGAAGGGAAGGCCGTGTGTCACACGGAGGGCAAGAGAGTGAGACGGAGCTGTCATTTGCCCTAAATGAAAGGTGTGCTGTGGCGTTTTGTGTCTGTACATTTAAAACATTTATCTCCTGTTTCTATTAATAGGATGTCAACAGCTGTAATTAGAGCCTTCTTTCATGTTTTGTGGTGCACACATTTCATGATAAAACATGTTTATATGGGTGTGTGTGTACACATATATATACGTATACATATGTATTTATTTATTTTCCCCCTGGAGAATGAATGCTAGAAAACCCCCAAATCGCATCCATCACACATCCAGGGAGTTGAGGTCGGGACCCACGTTGCTCCACGTTTTGTGTGGGTCCTGGGCCTCCGTTTAATTAGAACCTGCGAGCTGACTTGTGAGCAGAACCGTGCCTCCCTGTCCCTCCCTGTCCCTCCCTGTCCCTCCCTGTCACCCTCCGAGGCATTCAGGAGGCAGGGTTAAGACAAGGACACAAAGTTGAGACCAAATTCCACCTACCTTCAAACAAGCCTCTGGTTGGAGACAAACCATATGTCTGAGGGAAGGGTGACATCTGGCAAAATTAGTTATAAAAAGTATTGTTTGTAAATCAGAATTCCAAGTACTGCTTCATATCTATGACCAACCCGAGTAGTTGACACAAATATCTTGTAGCTTATACGTTTTTTAACAGATGCATTCATTAAAAAGATTAAAAATAAATGTGCATAGGAAAAAATGAGACACATGTTAGTATTTATAAGTTATTTCTTCCCCATGAAAATAATGAATGCTAGTCAAAACTTGGACTGGAGGAAAACACCAACTAATCTAATCCAAATATTAAATTAAGAAAAAATTAGGTTTAGAAATACTGCAATATTAAAATTAGGGAGCATGCAGCGTGGTCCCCCTCCCGGGGCAGGCGCAGACTGGACCCCGCCCCATGCATCCCCCACCTCGGGGCAGGGTGGACCCGCCCCACGCCATGCATCCCCCTGCCCCCACCCCGCAGGCTTGAACTACGCCTCCACCCCGGCGTCCCCCTCCCGTGGGCAAGCTAGAACCAGGCCCCCGCCCCGCCTGGGCGACCCTCTCCTCCGGGCAGCGCGGACCCGGCCCCGCGCCCCTCTCCCGGCGCGTGCAGTGCGGGCGCGGCGCCAACAGGTGGCACAAACGCATTTGGCTCGCGCAGCGCGCCGCTCCCGCCCGCCCCGCCCGGAATCCCGGACCCTCGGACCCTCGGACCCTCGGACTCCCGGCGCGGCCACGCTCCCTTTCGCTCCGGCTGGGTCCGGGTCCGGGTCCGGGTCCGGGTCCGCGTCCAGGGCTGGGGTCTGGGTCTGGGCCCGGGGGAGGGGGTCGGGGCGGGCCGTAGAGTCCAGTTGCGGCTCCGGGAGGCGCGCCCTCTGCTGGCCGCCCGTGGACTCCGCGGCCTCCGCGGGCGCCACTCTCCTTGCCTTCGGGGCTGAGCAGGGCCAGGCTGGGCAGGGGAGGCTGAGCAGGGCCAGGCTGGGCAGATGCACGCTGGGCAGGTGCGGGGCTGGACGGGGCTGGGGCTGAGGAGGGCCAGGCTGGGCAGGTGAGGGGCTGGGCAGGTGCTGGGCTGAGGAGTCAAGACTGGGCAGGGCCGGGAGTGAGCAGGACTAGTCTGGGCAGGTGCGGGGCTGGGTGAGGCTGGGACTGAGCAGGGCTAGGCTGTACAGCTGCGGGGCTGGGTGGGGCTAGGGCTCAGCAGGTGCGGGGTTGGGCAGGTGCCAGGGCTGGGAGGGCCAGGCTGGGCAGGTACAGACTGGGCAGTTGAGGGGCTGGGTGAGGATGGGGCTGAGCAGAGCTAGGCTGGGCAGGTGCGGGGCTGGGTGGGGCTGGGTTTCTGCAGGTGCAGGGCTGGGCGGTCACTAAGGCTGGGGAGGGCCAGACTGGGGTTGGGAAGGATTGATCATGGGCTGGGGCTGGTCTGGACAGTGGCTCTGTGGCTCTGGGCAGGGCCTGTATCCCAGGAATTCCCTGTAGGAGCCCTACCACTGACCGAGGATCCAGAATCAGAAGCTCCTCCTCATTATTCTTGTAAGTAATTATCTGAGGATTCAGTTAAACAACTGTCCCATCCTCTCTGGGTAGTATAGGGAGCATTGAGCATACAGCATTCCAGGAAAGCCCCCCACCTGCCCCTCCCTGTCTCCTCTTTCTGGAAGGCTCCTGTCTGAGCCAGCATGTGCAGGAGGGAAGGCAGGCCTGTCACTTCAGACGTTCCAACTCACTGGAGAGGAGCCTCGCTTGAACCTGTTTTTAATGTGTCAAATCACAAAGTCACTTCCCAGCAATAAGGTGGGAAGGGGTTACAGCCTCCCTGGGGTCCTCCAGGCAGCTGTGCCGCTGGAGTGACAGGTTTGTTCCAGCACACCAGGCAGCCGCCGTCGGCCTGGGCTACCCCCATCTTTGTCACTGTTAGCAGGCCTCCCGTTTGGAGGGCACCTCCCAGCTCATGGTGTCCCCTCCTCTGCCTGCCCCGAAAGCCTGCCTTACTGAGGGGTGTTCTGGAGCCTTCGAGTACCCAGAGTTACGCACCCCTCCCCCCAGCTCATGCCCAGCAGGCTACGGCTGGTCCTGTGGTGTTCTCACAAAGCAGGACCTGAATTTAGACCTGGTTCATTTTCTGGCTCTTACAGTCAGAAACAGATTTGCCCCTTAGTGGAACGGCACCGCCACTCACGGCGGGGGGCGGGGGGGCAGCGAGCACTGTGTGGTCCTGAGGAAAGAGACGGAGAGACGGCTCATACGGATAACCCAACCCTTCGTAGCTAATAACACACTTCTATTGCTGCCCCAGACTGTGCGTGAGGAAATTGAGTCTTCAAGGAACTAGTTTATCTGGAGCTGAGTGGGGCGGCCAGTGTGGGTGTGTCCACAGCAGGTCCTGGGCACGTCAGCAGGCTGGATGTGCTCCCTGGAGAAGAGACGGGTCAGCCCTCACCAGCCTCATGCTGGGTGCACAGGACCCAGGACACTTCAATTCCATCCTGTGGCCAGAAATGAACGCCCACTGTCTCCAGTGGACTGACCTGGAGACGAGTCCCCAGGGCCCCTTGGTTTCCCTTTGGTCTCCATCTTGTGGGCTTCCCAGCCCGACCAGGGTCAGGGCCTGGGAGCAGAGGACCTTCAAAGGAAGCATAGGTCTCATAGCCCCTGATTCCAAGGCACGGATGGAGGTATTTATTTTAGGAAGAAAGATCTATTCTGGGCATCTATTAAATGGAACTTCAGAGACTAAAATATCATCTTGATTCTACCTGCACCAAAATTATAAGTGCTTTTAATATTTTTAAAGCTGAATTACTGGATTTTGGGGGGGGGGGAAGTGGATGGTAGAATTTACAGACGGCAAAGACAAAATTTGAAATTTCTTCATTGCATCTAAATACAGACAAGTTTGTGGGACCACAGCTCAAGGCCCCGAACGTCATCTCGGCTAAGTGAGTATCTGTCGAGTGGTGATCGGTGCCTGGTTTTGGCTGAGGGGGTGAATTTATGAGCTTGACATTTGAAGAAGTCAAACTTTTAGCGCATTTCAACACTGGTGGAACATATCTAAAACCGTATTGCCGTCCGGTGGCGGTCCGCTCAGACTGAAGTCTGACTTTGAAGTAACACTGACCTTTGAAACGTCTCTGGAAAATGCAACGTGTGAGGCCCGGGGAAAAGCACAGAGTCAAATCTTTTCCCTCTTTAATTGAGACCATTTCAAAAATGTTATGCAAGGACTAGAACATTAATTCCAATTATTTTCATAGAAATTGGTAAGAAAACATGAGAACCAAACGGAAGAGGTAGGAACATTCTAATGAAGAAAAGAAGCTCAGAACACCCAGTACGCTTTGGAAAAATGTCCAGCCTCATGGTGAGCAAAGGCATACACGTTAATACAATTAAAAAAAAAAAAAAAAAGAAAAGAGCAGTTTTCACCCATTCTTTTGACAGGCACCGAGCTTTGTGGTGGCGGCCAGTGCTGGCGACAGGGCCGTGGGCCGGTGGGCGGTGGATGCGGAGGAGGGTCCGGCTTCCCTGGAGAGCACTTTGGCAGCACTCACCCAGAGCCTTCTGTTGCGTTGCTTTGACCTTGTGATTCCACTTCTAGAAAAAGAAAAGAGTCCCAAGGGAGCCAGAAAGTGGCAAAAACGTTTATGTAACTCCAACCCCAGTATAATGTGAGTCGGGGGGATCCTAGGGAAGACCCACCCTGTAAGCGCAGGCGGTGCGAAACCAGGCAGGGCCGTGCGCCAGCTGACGGGCTGGGCTGGGGCACTGCGGTCGTGCTTTAGCGGCTGTTCAAAGACGGGAGACGATGCGATGCTGGGATGTTCCATGAGAAAAACAAGACAGTAAACTGTATAAACAGGACACTAAAAGGACTACCAAAACCATATACACACATCTGTACTTACCTACATAAACATATTTATTTATGGTTTTTGTAAATTTATGTGTTCTATTTACATATAAGATAAAAATACATATACACATATGTACACATTTTCAGAGGCTGAGAAGGAAATAAGACAGTGTGGCAGGTGCAGCGGCAGGGGAACCTTCCTGAAGAGGCTCAGTGGTCAGTTCAGGAAGATTTGTTATTTGTCATGTTTCACATTTTCTAGAGATCCGTTTTGCCTTCATAATCACAAAACATAATAAAGGTGTTTAGCCAAAAAGCAACCTGCCCCCCCATTGCCCCTGCCCTGACAGTGTTATTATGAACAGGTGTGTCTCAATATTGCGACACCCAGCCTCCCTTCTCCCTGACAGCAGCGCGACTGGCACCGCTCAGAGCCCCTGAAGGGCTCCTGCCCAGACAGCCGCCTTTCCCAGGATGCACTCGGGGGGCCGTGACGGGAAGGTCCCCGCCAGCTGACACGGTTCAGAGCGTGCCTCTGTCGGCACAGGAGCACCTGGAAATTGGCCGGATCAATCACAGAGCTGCAGTCCCTTGTAACATTTCAGAGAGTCCCGACTTCAAGAGAGGGAAAGAACAATGGTGGCCACGGCTTGGTCGCCTGTGTGCAAAGGTTGACCAAGAGGTCACCTTGGAGGGAGGAAGACAAGCACATGGATTTAGCTGACCTGCTGGAGCGGGCCTATTTTAACATGTTGGGGGTCATATGTCCACCTGTTGGGGTGCGCTGTTTGTGTGTGCCAGGGTAGACAGTGTGCTGAGACTTCTGAGCCCTGAAACAGAGAATAAGCAGCCAGAGAGAGATGGTCCTCACCCCGCCCCCGAAGGAGAAATCACTGATGTGGTTCATCTCCACCCAGGGTGCTCACGTGTGCGCAGAAGGAAGGAAGATGGCGGGCATGGGGCTTCCTCAGTTGGGTCTTTGCTGACACCCATCTGTATCTACCTGAAAGTTGTTGATATTATCTGTGCCTTGTGCTGCCTGCGGGACCTGAATGAGAGAATGTTCACAAGGATGGAGCCCAGCACACGGGCCCTGCTCCAGGTCCCATGCACACCCCATGGATGCCCCTGTACTGTAGTCTACTGTCATTAGCTTACATTCCGGTTTCTCTGGTGGCCTGTAAGATCCAGCAGGGCAGTGTTCATGTCCCATGTGACCAGCACTCTCATGTCATACTGTAATATCTGAACACACTCAGGAGGGACTCCATGAGTGTTTTCTGACAGCCCTGGGAGAGGAGGGGCCCTGTCCTGGGATTCATTGAGTCTACAAGGGTCTAGAACCATCCCAGACACAGGCAGATGCCCCATTCTATCTGCTGCATGCTCCACATCAGAGTAAATGAATGGGTAAGTCTGTGTCTTCCCGGGTAAGAAGTACTGGAGATTCCCCGAAAGTTCTGTGGGAAACTGAAATATGAGCCAGGATAAGAAAACCAAGCATGGGGCTTGGAAAGAGAATTGAGACACAATTAAAGAAAGATTGATGTCTGTTTGTGTTAACGTTTAACCATGCTCTTTGTTTCACAGATGGTGACTCCTGAGATTTCCCCGGGCCAGTTACGCGTCCCTCCATGAGTCAACCTGCTTCCCACTGGAGGGATCAGCACTCATGCCCTGAAATTAAACTGCCCAGGCTCAAGCCTGCCTCAGTCACCTGTAGCACATACCCACCTTTTGGTGACATCTGGGCTGGTATCTGGAGTCAATTGAATACAGCTAAGGAGTAGAACTATAATAACAAATACCTTAAACATTTCATTTCCATTTTAAACAAATGTTTGGCACCAACCCACTAATCTTTCAGTGTGGAGCCCAGGATTTTTCTCGGAGAATAACTCTACTACCTGGAGTGGAGCAGATTTCTCTTCCTTCTTTTATACATATGTATAGTGTATTGACCTCAGTTCAGAGGCTGGGTTTCCTTCCATCGGGTCAAGAACATGAAAACATTTTGTACAGCAACTTGAGTGAAGAATCCTAGATTCCTAAGAGACTGTTCCAGTCTTTTATGGCTATTTTATCCAATACTAATTTCATAGGAATTTTTGTAAGTCACTTTTCTTGCTAGCAACTATTTCCCTCACATTTAACTTGGTTTTCACTTTCGTCAGGTTGCGTAACATCTAATTACCTTATATATTTATTATAGAAATATGAGTGGCATAAGCAAATTTTGGAAAAATTAAATATTGTTTTTGGAAAGTGCACAAGGCAAGTAGTGGTAGCAGATGGACACGTGCACGACAAGCAGCCTTTCAGCTAAGACACAGTCCTGGGTGGGATTGCAGAGTATGAGTGACTAGAACTGAGATCTGGTATGAGGAAATGAGCCAAGAGGGTATCATGGTTGAATTGTGTTCCCCCAAAATACATGTTGAAGTCCTAACCCCCACTACCTCAGAACGTGACCTTATTTGAAAATAGGGTCTTTACAGAGGTAGTTAAGATGAAGTCAGTAGGGTGAGCCCTAATCCAATATGAGGCATGTCCTCATAAGAAGGGGACATTTAGACACAGAGACAGACACACAGAGAAAGGACAATGTGAAGAGACACAGGGAGAATGCCTTGTGAGTGAGGATGGAACATTTGCGGGGGAGCACTGGGTACATCTGCGACACCAGATTGTCAACAGATGACCAGAGGCTACGAGAGAGACCTGGGGCTGACTCTCCCTCATGGCCACAGAAGAAACCAACCCTGCAGATGCCTTCAGCTAAGATTTCTGCTCCAGGACTGGGAGTGAATAAATTTCTGTTATTTTCAGCTGCCCAATCTCACTGGTTCCTCTTTAGTCCTCAAGGCTCAGTTCTTGGATCTCTTTGTCTATACTCTTCCTCTCTCAAAAGATCTCATTTGGCCTAGGGACTTAAATGTCTACAGACCAATAACCCAGACAGTCATGCCTCCAGTTTAGACCTTGCTCCAAAACAAGACCCATATAACCAATTGCCCGTTTGACACCCTTATTTGGAGTCCCCCTCCCCTGGCTTGGAGTTCTCATAAGCATCTCACTGAACATGACCAGCTTTGAGTAGATTTCTCCCTCAAACCCACTCTTCCAAAAAGAATTAAGGGAAGTATCGGGGGTTAATTAGAACCAGAACTCAAATGTGTGGAAATTGGTGTCTCATAGCAAAGCTGTGTTCACTCTGCACTTTGGAGTTTCCTAATGGAAGGACTGGTTCACAACCAACTCAGCCTAATGTGAAGTTTGCTGGTTGGTGAGCTCCGCCTGTGTGACCATAATCCAGGAAATAGAACAGCCTGGCTCTGGGGAAGAGAAACAATCTAGGGAACACAAGAAAACATTGACAATAGCTCTAATATTCTCAGAGAAAATGAAAGAAGGTATTGCATCTTTTAAATAATGAAGAAGCAGGAAACTTATGCTAGAACAGTGACCACGAACTTCAAATTTCCAAGAAAATGTTTTCCCTCTAGAATTATTTACCTGTGGAGGCAGACACTCCTGGGGCCTCCTATACTCCCCTGCAATGAGCTTCCCTGAGCAGATTGATGCTTCCCAGTATGACACTTGCAAATCTTTGCCAAAGGGCTTTCTCTGGTTGAAGGAACCAACCTGCAGGTTGGAAGTTCCAGGCACTTAACACTCTTGGGAGAAGCCCTCTCACTATGCCTGATGGGGTTCTTTTGGCTAATTACTCTGATTGAGATAATTTGGGGGATGTACCTATCAAACAGTCTCCCAGAGGTGCTCACTTGTTAACCTACACATTAACACACACGGTGCCTTATCTACCAGAGCTTCCTGGGAGCACCTCCCGAACAAACTGCTTGAAGTTAATGCCTTGTCTCAGGCTCCAAGTCTTAGGTAGAAATCAAACTATGAGAATAGTATAAAGAAAGTGTGGATGTGTAAGCATCATCGCTTATGTCCCTGCACTAATCCTTTGTTAAGATATTACTTGAGGAGGTACTCTAACACAATAACATGGAGATCAAGAAGACCAGAAGACATGGATCAGCAAGAACAGTGGACATCACTCAGAACACTGAGAAATTTAAGTCCTAGGATAATAGACCAAGAGAGCAATAAGCCCCAGAGAACAGAGATCTCCAGGAGGGAAAGCCCTGGGGAGAAAAAAGTCATGATGGTGGGAGATTTCATTGATTTGATACTGCCGTTAAAATATTACATTTTAAGGACAAGGCAAAAGCAAATGATGCAGAAAAACAAGGCAATTAGAAACTCCAGTGAAACCAAAAAGCTATAAAAGGAAGAGAATATAATTATAACATATGGTTCCACTTTACAATTCATAATGTACAAAGTTCATAATGTAATGTGGTTCAGTGATCTTCCAAGCTTTGGAATCAAACAGACAGAAATCAGAGAATATTTAATTATGATTATGGAATAGAATGCCAATGCTATCAAACTTGACAATATAAAAGTAACATATAAAGAGAATTTAGGACGTGAAAGGGAGGGATGATGGTAAATGGAAACATAGGAGGTGTTACAATCTCCTATTATGAGGTAAGGAAGCATATTTCTCCATATTTAATGGAACAGGAAGTAAAATTCCAATTATATAGTTTAAAGTGACAAAAAGTAATTAACATTGGAGCTGAAAATAGATACAGAGAGGGAAAGGCAGGGTGAGGGAGCGAAAATCCTAACTCCCACAATGGGAAGTCAGTAGATAACACCAAAAATGAATATTTCAATAAATATGCTGTAAACATATTATTAAGAGATATGGAGGTATAAATAGCCAGAGAAACTAATAACAGAAATAATTAGAAGTGGTGTTTTTCAGGGCATGTGTGGTTAGGCTGTGGAGTGAGAGCGTTGTTGCCTCTTAACTAATTAATTTAAAAATCAGCATATTTGAATGTTGTTTTTGAAACAGTTTACAAAAACAATTTAAAATTTTGGTAATTTAATAACCTACAAGGTACCTTTTCCCTGTTTTCACAGTGCAGTTCATTTTAAAGCTAAATGTACATTGTTTTAATTGCCTGTCAGTCGGGTTCGCTCCTGCCACTGACCTTCTCTTGTGATGGATAATTGAGAACTGAGTCTGTAAAGGGACAGAGAGCTTAAAATAACCGCTGTACAAGTGAATGGCACAGCGTCGTGATGGGATAACTAATTCCCAATGCAGAATACTTTCCCAATGACATTTCCCCCCTGACACCTGCTCTTCAATGACAAGGAGGTATCTAAAAGGGGAGTAAGTGGCTCCTGGAGTGGTTGGTGACATGTCCTGCCCCGTCTGCTGTCACTGAAAGCCACCCCCCACCCCCCGTGCCGGAACCTGCCTGCTGTGTGGACCATGCCTCCCCGCTGCACAACTTTACATCATTAAACCTGACCAGAATTACCCTCATTATGACCCATCTCCTGATAACGTCCAAGCTACTTGGATCCCGGGATCCTGTTGTAACAAGGAGGTCCTGTTCTATATTTGGCTTTTAACAAACGAGGCACTTTTCCCAAACTGCAGAAACAGACAAATAAAAGGCACAGGCGCAAATCAGTCCAAAAGTAGAGACCAGAAAAGGTAATTTGAGAAAAGCCATGTGCTTTTCATTGTGTGGCATGAAACTGAAGGACGCGCACCGGCACCCGGGCAACTTTGTCATCGGAGTTAGCGCCATCTCCGAGGTACTCACCTGGTGGAAGTAACCATTTTTCATCACTGATAGGAAAGTGCCGGAAATAACTTTGAGTTCCTCACTCCGCACCCCAGTTTCTGAAGGAGACTTCAGGGCCCCCAGGCTCCAGTAAGCTGGTCTTCCAACACGTCCGCGGTTGCTGATCAAGTTCCTTGCATTAGGTCCCTGCAGCTGCTTGGGACTTTATTACTTGTTTAAAAATTGTGTTGTTAGAAAGTCAGAGAAGAAGAATGGAGATGGTTTAGGCTTTCAGCTGTGCTCTTCCAAGTAGCTGAGTAACCACGACTGCTATAAACGCCGGGAGCAGAGGGTTCTTTCCCCTCCGCAACATGGTGCTTTGTATAAAAATAGTGAACAGCACATTGGACACTTCGTAGTCAGAGAATGCATTTGTGGAGAGGCAGCATGACCACGTTATGACATCCGCAGAGCTGGAAGCCAGACAGACCCACCGCCGACCTGCATTTGGTTCGGGCGGGTGTCCCTCTGTGAGTCTCACACACGAGCCTGACGTCACAGCTTTGCTGTGAGGACGGCATCAGCAGGTGCTGGAAGACACCCCTCTGGTCCCAGCACTTCAGGGACCTACAGAAGCGCTGGTTGAATGTCGGAGACTTCGGTGCATGTGTAAGTAGAGTGTATTGCCCGCATGTTTGCCCAGAGCACACTGCCCCAGGGAAAGCTGAGCCTGACCACGGACAGGCTTGGACAGACACGGGGCCTCGGATGCGAAGGTCTTGCTAGGTGCCCTGCTGAAAACCACCCCCGGCATCTACACTCGCTGCGGACTGGAAAATGTGCACATGGGGCGTCACTGCCGGGGGCTGGCCGGGCATCCTGGAGCTGATTCTGGGAGGGCTGAGGCTGGGGCCGGGCCCTGTTCCACTCCTGCCACATGGGTGAGTGCAGGGCAGGCCGTGTCCGCTGCCAGCGTGTGCTCCCAGTGAGGGGCTGGACTTGCTGGGCTGCCCTTCTTCCTGAACACAAGCACGGGACTTCTGTGTTCCTTAAAACTTGGAATAAGGCAACAGCGTAAAACCCACAATTTCTTTCTTTTTTAAAAAATCAAAGCACTTAAATATTTATATTCTCCCTCAATTCAGCTATTGCCGCATCGTTGATTTCATGTGTTGGGCTCATTTCACTTTTTAAATCAGTCTTTAATTTCTCTTTGAGTAGTGATTCGGATTTTATTCTTCAAGTTGCATAATTGGTTTTTATTTTAAACTCCTGTTATTTGTTTTTGATTTTCTTTTATTGTCCTTAAACTGTGGTACAAATGCATCATCCAATAAAATCATCAGTGATTTCTTTGAGAACTGGCATACGATGATTTTCTACAAATGTTTGGTTATTATTCTGAGTGACAGGGAGGTCTTTGTCTCAGGAAGAAGTTTGCTATATAGCTATTAATTTACAATTTATTTATTACGTTTCACAGACCCTGTTGTTTTTCTCCGCTTGATCTGTCCAAGGCTGAGAGATGTGCTCACCTCTGATAATTCTCAATGCACATTTAAACCTCTCCTTGTATTTCTGACCGTTTCTTTGCTGTAAGATCTCGCTAACTGAGGTTGATGACGACTGTTTCTTCAGTGCACGCCACAGATCTCGTCAGTTTCAAAGACCCTCCTTGGTTATTGGATGCTTTTCGGTCCTGCATCTGGGCCTGGTGACGGTAGTGACATCTGCCCCTGGTTCTCCACGCCCTCGCTGTTATGGACTTGCTCCTTCCACACCCGTGGCAGCGTCCCTTCCCAGGGTTCCCACAGGGTCAGTGGAGACACTTCCTGGCTCAATGATGGGTTCTGATGGGCTTGGCCCATGACGAGCTCTGGACACCGGAGGTTACAATTGAACTGCACGGAGCGGACTGGTCTCGACCCGCATCCTGAAGGACAGCCCCCAGCTGAACTTCCGACCCTAAGCAAGAGGCCGGTGCTTAGTGGTTTGCACTGCTGAAACTTTAAGGTTGTTCAAGCAGCATTACGTCAGCGGACGTCAAGGGCGTGGTGCTCTCGTACCGTTGGAAAGACTTTGCAGCAGACTGCCCACATACCTAGGTCAGTTCGCTTGTTAGGAGAGTAAATTTCCCCATATTCAGAGTTTGTACGAGAGAGCCCCAGACACACTGAATTTTTAGATGTGCTGTTTCGTTTTTGTTTTTTTTTTAAACTCATTAGCTACTTTATAAATGAAATTAGTGTTTAAGAAAATCAGTTGGCTTAACTTGGGTTACATCAACTGATAGAAGAACAACAAAAGGATGACTGACTTTACAGGACGCACCCGTGGAATCATGGTGCCTGCAAATCAGACTTGAATCCACGGGGAAATTTAGGATTTTATTTTATTTTCTTAATGATTTTATTTATTTATTTGAGAGAGAGTGAGTGGCGGTCCCTGCGGCTCGGCGGGTGAGGGGCCAGCAGTAGGGACTCTGACACTCCCGTCATAAACACACGGATTTTATTTTAACTCCAAAACCATTTTCATGAATTCCTCTAATTCGTTTTAGGTTTGACAAAACATTTTACAGATCAAATAATTTGTTTGCTTTCCTCCCTGCAAACGACCCTCCCGTCCCAGGCACACATCTCCCCACCTTCCTTCCTGTCACACGGTGCTGAACGCGTAAGCCCGTCTTCACAAAGAAAAGAAAGATGTTCCACTGACGTGAGTGGGCCGTGCCATTTATCACCCAACTTGGGAGAGACTGCGAACGTGCTGGGGGCACAGGATGCGTCTCATGGCAGACAGCAGACATGGGTCCGGCAGGGCGATCTCCACGCCCGGGGTGCCCCTTGATGCTGCGGGTGGGGGGCAGGCATGAATGTGTCATTGGGTTCCTGACTGTCTCAGCAACGCGTTCCGGCTGATTAAGGGGGCAGGGGCCCTGGAGAAGGGTTGGGATGGGCTGCATTGTCTGCTGAGACATGGTAATCCACGGGTTCTGGGCTCCACCGAGCCCGTGGCACCCTCGCCAGCCTCGTGGCTGTGGACGGCAACAGTGGTCAGAGTGTCTGCAAGCAGTCGGATGGAATCGTCAGTCAGATGGGGCCCGAGGGCCCTTTTTAAAGTAAGATAAATACTGTCTGATGGGGAAGAGCTTGTTATGTTTCTCTGATGTGAAAATTATCAGCAGATAGTCACCAGGTCCCCTCTGGGAATCCCTGTGTCCAGCCAGGCTTTGGGTCAGATCAGTGGCTGGTTTGGAGGTGAAAGGTGCTTATTCTTTCCCAGCCCAGTTCTGAGTCTGTGGTGGTGACCCAACGGAGATAAGCCACTTGGAGAAAGCACCTTCTTTCCTCCCTCTCATACTTTACATCGCTACTCCCCCCGACCCTGTGGTTGAGGTTGGCGGTTAGATCCCAGATGTTTCCCGCGGGACTCAGCAGCAGGACGACGAAGAAGAAGGAGTGTAGTGCAGAACCACCAAAGGGAAGGCTTGGCTGGTTTCCATTTGTTCAGAAAATATTTTTAGGCTACTCTCATGGCCTTATCCAACCAGTGCTTATGAAAGCAAAAGCAGCAGTCTGCCATGACGTATGAACAAAAGGCTGAATTCTAGCATAATTTCACGTAACTAATTTTAAGTGGGTGCTTGTAATCCCCCGCATTTAGCTAAATTTTCTACTGCTTCCAGCAGGTGTGGCCAAGTCCCTGTCCCAGGGCCGAACGATGTCATCTCAAGGTTGTTTTTCTCCTTCATCTTACAACTGGAGGTGGGTCCGGAACACAGGCTGGGAAGTCCACTGTAGGACAGGGTGAGCCTCCCCTCCCTGCGGCCCCTTTCCCTCCCCAGGACTCCCACACTCCAAACACTTGATGCTGGGCACATGGGTTTTCCCGCACCCAGCACTCCTGCCACACCAGCTGGAGCTCCTACGATTTAACTCATTTCCGACACTGTCTTCCTGGAGCTGGGGTCGGATCCCACAGATTCGGGCTCAGTCCCAGGAGACACCCCCACTTCAGACACCAGTCATAAGTAGCAGTTCCCCCAGGTACCTGAGACTTGGTTACAAATCGAAGTTCCCAGGACCCCTTCCCAGGTTCCATTCATTTGCTGGACTGGCTCACAGAGCACAGAGGGACAGTCACTCACATTTACCAGTTTAGTAAAGGACGTGATAAGGGACAGAGAAGAGCAGCCAGAAGAGACGCACAGGGTGACTCTGGGAGGGTTCCGAGTTCAGGACCTTCTGTCCCGTGGAGCTGGGGTGCGTGACCATCTCAGTGTGGATGCATTCACCCCCAGAAGCTCCCAGAACCCTGTGCCATCGGGACTTTATGGAAACTTCCTCATGGAGGCGTGATCATTACCAACTCCATTTCCAGCCCCGTCTTCTCTCTGGAGTTTGGGGGTTGGTGCTGGAGAGTCCAAGCTTCGAATCATGGTTTGGCCAGCAGCCCCGTCCAGGAGCCACGCAGGAGCCCACCCAGAGTCCGCTCTAGAACACAAGACGCTCCTAGTGCTGTCATCTCTTGGGGGACTTCAAGGGGTTCAGGAGCCCCGTGCTGGGAGCCAGGGTATGCATTCTGTCCCCCGTCCACTTTCAGAAAGAGTCTGCTCATCCCGGAGCCTCAGCCACTGTGAGTAACGGGTCCCACGGATCCCCTGGGTCCTCACAATGGCTTTCGTGTTACAAGTCTTGCTTCTGCTTTTTAAAGCATTTCTCCCAAATGCTTATCAAAAATTCCCTTTGACTATGTAGACCACTGAGCAAAACAACTTCCCGGCCACAAGAATAAACACTGCCTCTTAGCAAAAGTCAGTGAAAAAACAAATTTGAGGCGTTAATAACACAAGCCTAATTCAGACAGTGGTATGAAAATTATAATCACTGACACGTTTTGAAGGACTAATAATATAAAAGATACAAAATATTAAAACAGATATGTCATAGTCAAGTGAGGGGCAGGGAAAGGGAAGAATAATTGTCTTACCAGTGTTATTTTGAGGAATAGATTCAAAGTGAAGGCTTTCCTCTTAATAAACCTGCCGTTATGGAAAAATGCTGGCAGACGCTAGGCCTCAGTCTCCGCATGTAAGACACAGACATTGCATGCGGGGTTCTGGAGGTTTTGTTATAATCTCTCATCTGGGATAAGCATTAAATAATGCAGGAAGTGCAGTATTTTGTGCAAATCATCCAATGATTGGTGTTCCTAACACAAACGAAACCCCGTGAACCAATACGGCACGCGTTCTCCCTTGCGGCAGACGTCCACGTGCGGTGTTTAATTCCGACAGGAGGGAGCGGGGCAAGCTGTGCTCCGGGAGACACGACGCAGGGCCTGGGAAGAGAGAGAAGCTGGGAGACTCATCCCCAGGAGCCTAAGCGGCGTCCCGACCGGTTTCTGTGAAGGTTCTTGGCCTCCCCTCGTCAGCAGGGGGGCATTTAACTCCCATTACAGGGAACAAATAATTCCACCTCTTGTCCTTCAGCGATTCCACTAAAGACCTGTAAAAAGGTCACGAGAAGGAAATATCCTCCGTCCACTGTTCTAACCAACAGTATGTTGCAAGCGCTACACTTTGGAGCAAACGTCATTGGAAAAACTTACAATCCAGTTGTCCGAGTCCCTGGTGAACTCCAGCGTCCAGCAAGAGGTTCGAGGACAGACGCTGGGTGGCAGAGGGACCCTCACTGTCTGTTTTCGTAGCATGTGTGCTTCCCCCCAGAATGAAATGAAAATGTCCAGTTGTCAAAGGAAGTGGGTGGGGTCACAAGAAATAGGTTTATCCTCCCACACATGTTTCAGGTGAAATTCTACTTCCAATAAACCCAGGAGAGATCATCCATTCTTCAAAAAGCCGCAGTTCTTCCTTCTAAGTATTACATGCGGGTTGATCAAGTAGATAAGGTTTCTTATCTGTCGGGTTTTTCCTCCGTCCCCCCCGATCTTCTCTCTGCTCAGATGGGGACAGGCATCCCTGTTGTAAGCCAAGATGAAGGGATGCACGGTGCACCTGTCTGGGGCCAGCCCTCCCCGAACATGCCGTCTGCAGGAAGGACCATGTTGTGTCGAATCCTCTGCCCCTCAGCCCTTCGGGGCCGCTGCCCGCCGCTCCTCATCCGTGCCCACCACTCCTCGGGCCCCCTGCTCACTGTCATCTCTTCCCTCAGCACCTCCCTGCGAGCGTCAACTTCCAAAAGAGAAAGTCGGGGTTGATGTTGTGAGTGGGTCGAGTTCAAATGACACATTTCGGTTTTAACCGCGGCTTATGAAGCCACGTGTGTTCCTCTCTGGGGCTCTGGGAGCATCTGTGCTCCTGGTGTTGGCAGGGTCTAGTCCCTGTGGGGCAGGATGGGGCTCGCCCTGCTCTTGCTGGCTGTCAAACAGGGTCCGCCGCGGCTCCCAGAGGCCTGCCCGCATTCCGTGGCTCAGGACACTCGTCCTTCACCTCCAACCCAGCAATGGTGGGTGAAGATCCTCTTCTGTTTTGAATCCCCCTTCTTCTTCCATGTCGTCTCTGACTCCTTCTCCACGCTCAGAGACTCGTGCACCAAGGTCACATGAGGCCGAGCCAGAAAGTCCCGGGTGAGGTCCTGTTCAGATCAGCGACCCTACATCCGTTTGCACACAGACCACGTGGCATAAGCGTCCGCAGGTCCTGGGACTGGGGTCAGGATGAGGACATCTTTGAGCCAGCACTATTCTGCCTGCCACGATATGCGACCCTCAGGCGAGAGATGGGATAGATGAAAATGCATTCAGATCCAGAAAAGGGAACCAGAAGACACCGGAACAGTACCTTTTTGTACACGACTTTGGCTTCTGTTCCCTGTTTTCATGAAGGAAACCGCTATGTGACCTTCAGCAAGTTGCTTCTTGATTTTTCTCTATTGTTCTTCTGTTTTTAGTTTCATTGATTTCTACTCTCTATGATTTCCTTCCTTCTGTTTGCTTTGGACTTGTTTTGCTTTTCCTTCCCTGGTTGTTGAAGTGAGGAGACCTTTCTTCTTTCCTGGTGGATGCCTTAGCGCTACAAATTTTCCCCTCGGCACTGCTGTAACTGTTTTCCATGAATTTGGTTACTTGCATTTTTATTTTTATTCAGTTCAATGCTCCTTTTATGTGTGTATATATATGCATACATCTATATTATTTATTTAAATCGTACTTCGTTAACATAGAGTGACATATTGGTTACTGGAGTGGAATTTAGTGATTCATCGCTTACATACAACACCCAGTGCTCATCACAACAAGTGTCCTCCTTAATGCCCATCCCCCACCTAGCCATCCCCCCCATCAACTCTCAGTTTGTTCTCTGTCATTAAGAGTCTCTTATGGCTTGTTTCCCTCTTTCCTCTTTTTCTTTTCCCCCTTCCGTATGTTCCTCTATTTTCTTTCTTAAATTCCACATATGAGTGAGGTTTATGGTATTTGTCTTTCTCTGACTGACTTACTGCACTTAACATGATACACCCTAGCCCCGTCCATGTCATTGCAAATGAGAAGATTTGGCTGAGTAATGGCTGAGTAATATTCCATTGTACTTTTACACCACATCTTCTTTATCTATCCATCTGTCGATGGACATCTGGGCTCTTTCCACAGTTTGGCTATTGTGGACAATGCTGCTATGAACATTGGGGTGCAGGTGTCCCTTCGGATCACTACAGTTGTATCTTTGGGGTAAATACTTAGTAGTGCAACTGCTGGGTCATACGATAGCTCTATTTTTCACTTTTTGAGGCACCTCCATACTGTTTTCCAGAGTGGCTGCCCCAGTTTGCATTCCCACCAACAGTGCAAGAGGGTTCCCCTTTCTCCGCATCCTCACCAACATCTAGTAATCTGTTAATTTTAGCCATTCTGCCAGGTGTGAGGTGGGCTCTCACTGTGGTTCTGATCTGCATTTCCCTGAGGCTGAGTGATGTGGAGCGTCTCATCTGTCTGTTGGCTGTCTGCATGTCTCCTTTGGGTGTTGAGTTTGGTAAGTTCTTTATAGATTTTGGATACTAGTCCTTTATCTGATAAGACATTTGTAAATATCTTCCCCCATTTTGTAGTCTCCCTTTTAGTTTTGTTGACGGTTTCCTTTGTTGTGAAGAAGCTTTTTATCTTGATGAAGTTCCGGCTGTTCTTTTTTGCTTTTGTTTCCCTTGCCTCTAGGGACATGTCTAGTAAGTGTCTGCAGCCAAGGTGGAAGAGTTCTCCTCTAAGATTTTGATGGTTTCCTATCTCACTTTTAGGTCTGTCATCCATTTTGAAAGTATTTTTGTTTATGGTGTAAGAAAGTATCCAGTTCTTTCTTCTGCATGTTGCTGTCCAGTTTTCCCAACACTGTTTGTTGAAGACAAATTTCCATTGAATGTTCTTTCCTGCTTTGTTGAAGATGAGTTGACCATAGAGTTGTGGGTCCATTTCTGGGTTCTCTATTCTGTTCCATTGATCTATGTGTCTGTTTTTGTGCCAGTACCATGCTGTCTTTATGATCACAACTTTGTAATAGAGCTTGGAATCTGGAAACTAAAGACACCTGCAGATTGGAAGTGAGGGGATGGAGAACCATCTATCATGCAAATGGACATCCAAAGAAAGCCAGAGTAGCCATACTTATATCAGATAAACTAGATTTTAAAACAAAGACTGTAACAAGAGATGAAGAAGGGCACTCTATCATAATTAAGAGGTCTATCCATCAGGAACATCTAACGGTTGTAAATATTTATGTCCCCAGCTTGGGAGGACCCAAATATATGAATCAGTTAATAATAAACATAAAGAAACTCATTGATAACAGGAGGGACTTTAACACTGCACTCACAGCAACGGACAGATCATCTAAGCAGAAAATCAACAAAGAAACAATGGCTTTGAATGACACACTGGACCAGATGGACTTCACAGATATATTCAGAGCATTCCACCTAAAGCAACAAAATACACATTTTTCTCCAGTGCACATGGAACATTCTCCAGAACAGACCATATACTGGGTCACAAATCAGGTCTCAACAAGTACAGAAAGACTGGGATCATACCGTGCATCTTTTCTGACCACAACACTGTGAAAGTGGAAGTCAACCACAAGAAAAAATCTGGAAAGACCACAAATACATGGAGGTTAAAGAATATCCTACTAAAGAATGAATAGGTTAACCAGGAAATTAAAGAAGAATTTAAAAAATACATGGAAACAAATGAAAATGAAAACACAACAGTACAGAAACCTCGGGATGCAGCAAAGGTGGTCACAAGAGGAAACTATCGAGCAATACAAGCCTTTCTCAAGAAACAAGAAAGGTAAAAATTAAAAAAAAAACAACCAAATACAAGGAAAGCTGACTGAGCTAATTACAAGTAAAGGATTAAAAAATTAACCTATTGAATAGTTTTTGATATAAAAAAAAAAACAAACAAGAAAGGTCTCAAATACGTAACTTAACCTTATACCTAAAGGAGCTAGAAAAGAAACAGCAAATAAAGCCTAAACCCAGCAGAAGAACATTAGAGCAGAAATAAACAATACAGAAACAAACAAATAGAAAAGATCAATGAAACGAAGAGCTGGTTCTTCAAAAGAATCAGTAAAATTGACAACCCCCTAGCTTGATTTATCAAAAAGAAAAGAGAAAGCACCCACATAGGTAAAATCAAGAATGAAAGAGGACAGATCACAACTGACACCACAGAAATACAAATAATTGTAAGAGAATGTTACGAGCAATTATATACCAACAAACTGGGCAATGTGGAAGAAATGGATAAATTCCTAGAAACCTACAAACTACCAAAACTGAAACAGGAAGAAATAGAAAATTCGAACGACCGACAACCAGCAAAGAAATTGAATCAGTAATCAAAACACTCCCGAGAAACCAAAGTCGAGGGCTGGACGGCTCCCAGGGGAAGTCTACCAGACACTTAAGAAAGGGTTAATACCTATTCTTCTCAAACTGTTAAAAAAACAAACACACAGAAATGGAAAGAAAACTTCCAAACTCATTTTATGAAGCAAGTTCCATTTTTCAAAGAGAATTCTCTCGAGCAATTTATGAAAAACATGAAGCAACATGACCACCGAGTTTAACCCAATAACACAAAGTTGGTTTTTACTTGAAAACCAGTTAATATAATTCACTATCTTAACAGAATAAAGATCACGAAGAAAATGATCTTCTCCATAGATGCAGAAAAGACCTTCGACGAACCTCGGCACCTTTTCTTGTGATAAGCAGCCAGCAAGCGAAGACTAGAAAGGAGCTTCCTCAGCCTGCTGAAGGGCATCGGAAAATAAACACGCACCATGATGGAGGCGGAACGGGAGTTGCTGATGCTCCGAAGCTGGGAACGGGGCCTGTCTGCCCTCAGCACTGCTTGCACTGCTGGATTCTGAGTGTGCAGAGACCAGACACAGCGGTCCACAAGCGTGGAATCCGCAGGACGGACAAAGGAAACAGCGCAACACAGCGGTGAGCCAGAACAGACACACTCACAGAGCCAACTTACTAGTTGACAAAGGTGCTACAGTAATTCAGTGGCACCGAACTGAGGGCCCATCTGCAGGGATAAAGGTGAAACTTGAACTCCACTTCACATCATTCTCAAATATTAATTGAGATTGATCGTAGACCTAAACTTAGAAGCTATATAATTTCCAGAGGAAATCTCAAGAGAGCATCTTCATGACCTGAATGTATACAAAAATTTCCTAGAAGAGACACCAAAATAAGAAACAAAAGATTATGCAGAATTACAATACACCAAAAAAAAAAAAAAAACCCCACAAAACAGACCAAGGTCATCAAAATATATCAAACAGAATCAGTAGGGCAGAGACCAGGAAAATACTTGCATGACATACATCTGATAAGAGGCTGGTATCCATAACATGGAAGGGATTTCACAACATAGCAATAAAAAACAAACAATCTAATACAAAAAATAAAACAACTTGAAATGACACTTTACAATCATCACTTGGCCAACAATTCCACGGAAAGATGTTCAACACCATTTTTTAAAAAATCAGGGACACGCGAATTACAACTATAATGAGCACACCACATGGACTTTAGAATCGCAAGAAAAGAAAAAAGACCAGCGTTCGAGCAGGTGCAACGACGGCTCTCCCGCTCCGCTCTGGGGAGGAGAGAATGGGAGAAGACATGCGGCCGACACACTCAGCAGCGACCCTGCTGCATATTTACCCACAGAAGGACACATCTGTTTTGGCAAAAGGGCTTGCACAAAGTTCACAGCAGGTGATTCATAAGAGCCTCTAACAGAAACAGCCCAAACGTTCCCAAAGAGAGCAGCGGGCAGACCGACTGTGTGCGTTCACAGGACGGAGTGAGGAAGGGGCAGCAGTGCAACAACCCCCTTCTCCAGTGGGGACGCGGGCGGAGCGGACCTCGCGGGAGGACTCCCACCACGGACCCATCACATGGTTCTCCAACAGGTGAGGCTAATCTACAGTCACAAAACCCAGAGCAGTTTGCTGGGGGTTTGAGGGCTGGCTGTGAGGCGTGGAAGGGGACTTTCGGAGGCACCAGGAATGGTCGATATATTTATGGGTTCGTGGGTACGTGCAGCTGTCAAACTCCATCAGATTATACACGTAGGATTTGTGCATCTCCCTGTATGTAAATTGTAAGCAAAAACGAAGAAAGCCTGCAAATATTGAACTCTGAGCACACGCTCGCTTTCATCACCTCTACGGGTGAAATCTCTGAAACTTTTTTGCGTACATTCTAGGCCTCAGCAAAGGAACAGCCGTCCGGAGGATGGTGGAAGCTAGTGCCTCCCTGTTGGACTGGAGCTACAGAAATTGAAGAGGAAAACACTAGGACGTTTCCTGTGTTTTCAGACTGGAATCAGAGGCGTCATCAGCAAACTCATGATTCTGGTTTTATAGCTGGAGAAATGCAGATACGGATTTATGCACCTGTTTCTTCGTCCTGTGTGCTTCTTTCCTGGCTTTGTCTGCCGAGAGAGTCTGAGGGTGGTGATGCGTCTGTGGTGATGACACTCCTGCCATTAGGTCTCAATTTTCGATCACTTTCTCCCCTGAAAAGAAACAGGGAGCTTGTAGAACAGACGGATCCAGCCTGAGGCCAGGAAAGCCCAGAGCACCTTGTTTTCCAGAAAGTCTGAAATGGCCCCCAAATTAGAAGGACTCCTCCAATCGTGCATTACTTTGTAACGAATCACCTTAAAACGTAGTTGCCTGGAGCAACCACTGGTTATCATGTCCCGTGTTCTGTGGGTGACTGGCTGGATTGGAAGGTTCTCATTTGGGGTCTTTGATGAGACAGCAATTAGTTGCCAAGTGGGGGTTGGAGATGCTTTGTTCCCAAATTGCACAAACACTGCCTTAGATTTCATTCTCATGCTGGTGGGACTGATGGCCAGTAGACAGTGGCCAAAGCTGAGGACTTACATTCATGTTCAAGGGGAAGGGGCGGGGAAGGGACATGCCTGTGAGCTTGGGCCTGTCCCTTTTGTCAGAAGCAGTGAGGCACCTGGAAAGCCCCAACGGCACTCGTCTGGCATAGATCGGCTGGAGCTGCTGTCTCGGAGAATTGTAGCTGCAGGCAATGTGGGGTCTGCAGAGTTTTCTCTGTAACGGGCCAGGGAAGGGAGAAGGAAGACCCATCGGTGGCATGGGGGGTAACCGACCAACCGGGGCCTGCCTCGCCCGATAGTCGAAGAAGCTGGTAATATTCCTAACATTTGTGACAACATGGATGAGCCTGGAGGACAGTATGTTGAGTGAAAGAATCCAGACACAGAAGGACAAATACCACACGATCCCACTTCTATGAGGAAACGAAACTAGTTGGGCCGGGAAACAGACAGTGGGATGGTCACCAGGGCCGGGGGCGGGGAGACGGGAGGTGCTCGGGGACACAGAGGCGCCGTCGTGCGAGACGAAGGAGTCTCGCAGACCCGCTGCTCACATACCCTGCACTTCGCAACACTGTTTCCTGTGCTCAAACGTTGGCCGCGGGGGTAGATTCCACACCAGATAGTAACAGTAAGGGCAACAGTGTGGCGGGAGGAAACTCACGTGGGTGACGGATGTGTTCCTGGAGTAGCTTATGGTGACTTTCACGGTGTGTGTCTACCTCCAACCTGACCAGTCGCATACCTTAAATGTGTGCGGCTTTTTGATGTCAACTGTACTTCAATAAAATGGTTTTACAAAGCCTCGTGGTTTTCTAAGATGACAATACGGATAATGTCAGTGTGTGCTTCACACGGCTTCTGCGGGTGTGGACGCAGGCTTCAGCTGAGGGAGCCCGCCTGCTCAGAGAGCTGAAGGAGGACACGTTTCAGACCGCTGGCATCCTCGGACAGCCGGCCGCTGCGTGGACGGTCTGTAATCTGTCTCTCTCACTGGAGTCCAGTCCGACAACAGCCAGCGCCTCTCATCTGAACACAGAGCAGCCGAAAGACGGCCGAAATCCCGTCCACACGCCGCTCGGCACTCCCCGCCCCCAGCTGCTCTTTGTTTTGCTGCCTGGCAAACTGTCACCGTTGACATTAAAAAGTCTTGTTAGAACACGTCATGAATTAAAAACAAAAACAAGAAGGCACATTTAAGAGAAGTGTGGACTCCTCTCTCCCAGCATTTCCTCTGGGGTCTTGCAGGGGGAAGCATTCCTTGGGTTTTGACTATTACTGACTCTAATGCCGTTCGTCTGACACAGACTTGGCCGTCCTTCTGTCTATGACCCTCCAGATACGCTGAACTGCCTGGAAGGAGGTTTCGTGGAAATGAGGAGAAGCTGGGGCCGGCGAGGGGAGCGGGGCGTCCGTCTGTCGCACTCTGGTTGTCCCTTGGTTTGGGCTCCACACCTGCCTGGAGTCAGGAAGCTGAGCCAGCCACTCTGTGAGTGACCCCGAGAAGGTGTGAGACCCACCAGCTCCCCTCGCGGCACTTTTCTTGATGCGATGCGGAGGCCTCCGGATTGTCCTGCAGCTTGGCTCAGAGCTTGCGACGGGTGCTTTGCCCTGTTGTCTCTCGGCGCGTGCGGTGGGGCCCAGAGCTCGGTTCTGTGCACTTGGCGCGTAGGCGCACCTGTCTGGATGAGGGTGAGTTGAGAGTAACAGCAACAGGGAGTGTGTGCAGGTGGAGAAAGCCACATTTAAAAGTAATAGTGATTTAACAAGGATTAGTTTTCTTTTGTTTATCCAAGTGGAAAGCTTTTCCACTAGGACATATTTTTAGGTATCATGTTTTCCTTTTTCAAAAGAAAAATCTGTTATGTGGAATTTGCAGTTTAATGAGTTTTTCTGCTTACACCAAGCAGCTTTGCCAGAGATGGGCCCAGAAGCCAGCCCCCAGCGCAGGGCACCTGCCGAGGCAGCCCGAGAGGGATTGTCGGGTTTCCCACCCCATCTGAGCTAAGCTCGGTGATTTCCCAGACTGATAGCTCTGCAAAAGGTCCCAGGGCCCTGCTCCCAGGGAGCCCCTGCTGGCCGGCTCTGCCAGGAGTGACGTGTGTCAGCCAGCTCTGGGGCTTCCTGACCTCCTGCGGCCACGTGCACACTCTGCTTGCCAGGGCAGCTGGGGAGAGGGAGGGTCTGTGCGTGCAAGCGCCTGGATGCGCCAATCCGGGATTCTCTCCAATGGCCTCCTCTGGGTTTTCTGTCGGGAGCGAGTTTCTTTTCCCTTCTCAGGTCGGCAGCACACGTACCTCCCGCACATACAAGTTCAATAGACTTTGGGGTGAATGCGGGCTTGCTCTTTCCAGACGTCTTCAAGGATCTCTGGAGAGGCCTCGTTTCTTCTTTGTTTTATTTATTTTTTCTCTGCCCATAAAAGGACGACAAAAGAAAAAAGAAAAGCAGAAGACAGGCTTCTCTTCAGTGACCATTGAGCTGCTTCCCTGGTGTGGGGACATCGGTGGCAGGTGGCCCTGAGCTGGTCCCAGGGTGGGGGCTTCCCCTCCCACCCTGGCCTCCGTCTGAGGGTCCCTCTGAACTCAGGCCCCCACTAGGGACCCCTCCCCATGCTCCCTGCCAAAAGAGATTTTTGGGCCAAACAAAAAGGAAGATTCAACCCTATGCTATCTGCAGTAAACACTTTTTTTTTTTTTAAACATAAAGACATTGATAAGTTGAAAATACACCAGTAGAACTTCTTCCTGTATACTTCCAAAAGACTGTGCATATCTTATTTTAGAATTATCATTTTGGCTTGAAGTGATTTTATAAAAGATGTCTGAAGAAATTCTTTGTTAATTGTCTGCTGTTTTCTAGTTTTCCCGTTGACATTGATTTCTTTTTTTTTAATAATAATTTTTTATTATGTTATGTTCCCATGGCAGAACCCACAGGGCCACTAAATGCTGTCGATTCAATACCATGTTTAGAAGTATAGATAGATAGATGATAGATGAGAATATGAAACATTTTTTGAAAATAAAAACAAGACTGCTTAACTTAAAATTCAACAAGGTAATAAATAGCAGAATGGACAATTAAAAAAAAAAGAAAATACACCAGTAGAAACACACATGAAATATGAAAATACTAATCTTACGGTAGGTGGTGTGGTGATGACGATACAACAGAAATTAAGCTACAGAACACGGTCAGGACAAGGAGGGGCAGCTGACCAAGGGGACCGCACGACCCCAATGTGTACACACTTCACAACAGAGCTCCACGACGCAGGACCCCCGAGCTGACAGAGTTGAAGGAGAAACACACAAGTCCACGTTTCCATGCGGGAATGTTGACACCCTTCTCTCAGGAATTAGTGGAACCCGTGTACAGGAGTCAGTGTGGAGGTGGAAGCCTGAGCACTGCTGTTAGCCGACCCAGTCCCCCCGACAGACGGACACCCCCACAGCAGAGGCGTGACCGTTCCTGTGCGATGCTGGCCACGAGAGACCACGCTGGGCCACAGAACAGGTCTCACTGAACGCGAGAGGGTCAGATGGCCTAGAATCCGTGCTCGGACTCCACGGACATCAGTTAGAGATTCTTACGACGCAGTAAGATGACAAAGGCAAAGCCCTCCAGAATGAGCAAATAGCCGCAAAGGTATTTTACAAAAGATGTGTGATCGGCCGCGTGTGCACAGAGGGTAAGATCATCGGCCATTCAGAAATGTAAACGCAAGAAAGAATGAGCCAGCACTAGACGTCCGGTGCAGTGTCACACGGCGGAGCGACTGCAGCGCGAGCCGTGAGGGCGCAGAGCGGGAGGCGTGGCGAGCGCATGCAGACTGGTTTCGCGGCTCCGGCCACCGCTAAGCACACGTTTACCAGACGACGCAGTGATTCTATCGTGGATACGTACCTGAAACGATGCAAACACAGGTCCTCACAAAGGCTTATGCACGGATCTTCCGAAAACTTTTAGCTGTCATAACCAAAACCTGGACACAACTCAAATGTGGGTCAAGAGACGAGTGAACAAACGATGGTAGAGGAATATGATGAAATACTCTTTCGCGATAAAATGAAATCAGCTGCTAATACAGGCAGGAGAATGGATTAATCTCAAAGTTGTTACGTTGAGTGGAAGAAGCCAGCCACAAAAATGTACATAAAAAATTCGGGAAAATGCAGTGTAGTTGTGGGACATCAATCAGTGGACGGTTTCCTTGGGCTGGGGGAGGGGAGCAGGCGGAGAAAGGGCTCAGGGAGTTTTTGGGGTGGCGGGGGCAGGGGGGGTAGGTAGTGTATCTCTGTCTGCAGTGTGTGCACAACTGTTAAAACTTACCATCTCCACACCTAAAATTGGACACTTTGTAGTATGCAAATTATACCTCCATCAGTTGTAAGCCCTGTAAAGTTTTGTTGCTTGAATCAGCAGCAAGAACACGAGGCAGGCAGGCAGGTGGTCCTCAGTGCAGGGGGTGCGCGTGATCCAGCTCCAGCAGCAATCGGGGGGTTGGAGAACTTCTCTAGCCCTCGTCCTGGGCGATCGGTTCTTCTGTGCAGTTCCGTCTACACCTCAGAACTTGAAGAAGCCAAACGAGAGTTGTAACACCTTTCTTTATATTTTCCTCCTAAGAAACATCAGGTCATCAGGAGCCATCCCCCAGCTTGCTCTCACTTCTGTGGGTGAGTGTCTGTCCTTGATTCCGAAGCCCTGAGAGGACAGACCCCTGGCTAATAGGTGACGGGGCCCAGACCTTGGCTGCCAGCGCTTGAAGGTCTCACTTTCTGGAATGAAGGGTCAGTATATGACAAATGGACACGAGTTCAGGCTTTCCAGGGCAGGTGGGTGCACCCGACACGGGACGTGGGGAAGTGCCGGCAGGAGGAGTGTGGCCAGGCCCGGGGCGAGCCGGCTCCAGAGGCAGCTCAGGACGCCGGGTGCTGAGCAGGGCCTGTCTGTACTGAGAGTCCTCCGGGCTCTGACCCGCGTTGCTGACCAGGTGGCGCCTGACACACCCGCCTGCTCCCTGCCCGTGTGTCCACTGCTGCACCCACACAGGGGTGGGCCACGTTCCCAGTGGTCTGGCGGTAGGTTTGCCACAGTCCCCTGAGGGGCACCAAGCCTGTACCAGGTTCAGGGGTTCTGGATGTAAGAACTCACCCTCCAGCCAAACTTGGGGGAGTCCCAAATAATGACCGTTTACTTTGAATTTCCCAGCGGGTTAAATGGCACGGTGACCATGGGGGCTCTCTCTGATTATTTCTTACAACTGCAGGATGAATTTGTAAGGATGTCAACAAGGTGTCAGTTAAACACCGATATGGACTTAAAAAAGGCTGGGAAGTCTGCCCTTCGGCACCCCCTCGGCCCTCCTGCCCACCGCTCTGTGCCCCCAGCAACCAGGCTTCCACCTGGACCCACCTTCCCAGGGAGGCTGCTGGCTGCCCGCCTCAGTCCTGGGGGAGGAACGGGAGCTGTTTGACCAAGGAACTGGAGCAGGTCCCCAGGAAGCTTATTTGGACAGTGGGCTTCCTTTCCTCCTTGCGGTCTCATCTCATTAACTTCCCTGTGTTCCGACAATGTCATTTAAGAAGCTCTCTTGGAACAGTGGTGCCATGACTGAGGCACACACCTTCTGGCCACGGCCTTGTTGACACTTCCCCGTAAGGCATCTGAGCAGGAAACGTGGGAAACCCAGAAAATTCTTGTGTGGCCGCTGGACCCGGAAGCCGGCGCAGCCGGGGGCTATCCCCCGGGAACACCACGGAGAGCCGTGAACACACTTTACGGGAAGGTGATGGTTCATCTTCTCAGAGCTCGCGGGGAACGGTAGAGAACCAGCCCCTGAAGTGGCGGTATTGACAGTGCTCTCTGGTGGTCCTGAAATGCTGCTGCCCCCGAAGCAAGGCTGGGCGGCATCGGGAGTGTCGGCAAGGCAGACCTCACACCTCGCCGAGACTCCACTTAGCATCCAGCGGCAGCCTCCCAGGCCCCCTCCACAGGCGGACCTTCGGGGAGTCCCAGAGGCTCCCTCCTGGCTGTTACCTGCCCATGATTGATGGCCTCCGTCTGGATGACCTGAGGTCATCTTGTTAGGACCCAAAAGCTGGAGTTGCTGCACCACACAGAGATTGGAGCTGTCCTGGGGTCAACAGACACAACTGCCCCCCATTTATCTCCCAGGACTGACCTGTCATCCAGCTGCCGTGGCTTCGAGCGTGTCCGCCCAGGCCGTAGTGTGCAAGAACAGGGAAACTTCACCCGTCTCTGCGGTGCATCCCCGCTGCCCCTCACCCCGGCGTGCTTCGGAATGCCTCCTCCAGCCTCTTGCTCGTTCCCTAATTCTTCAAGTTCCTAACCTGCCACTTAGCTAAGAATAGCTGCTGGACAAGCAGTGATTGCTTAGAATTGGGTGTTTGTGTTCAGAGCAATATTAGACTCCAACTTTTTTGTGGGACCACCATTTTTTAAAAAGATATTTATTCATTCATTCATTCATTCATTCATTTATTTACTTATTTGAGAGAGAGAGACCTGAGATCATGACCTGAGCTGAAGGCAGATGCTTCACTGACTGAGCCACCCAGGCACCCCAGGACCATAATTGTATGGTGATCAGTTGCTCTGGCTTTTCCAGAGAGAGTGGTCCCTGCCTCCGTGCTGTGCGTCCTCAAGTCATTGAAGATCCCAGGATAAGCCACAGCCCTGCAGCCCCTGCTGTGTGAGCCCTGCAGCCCCTGCTCACCTCCGTGTGGGTCTGGCCGTGCTCGCCTCCCTGCTTGCCCCACATTACAGGAGCTCACTTGCTGCCTTCCCTCCCACATGTCAGCCACTAGCCCGGGAGGCAGCTGGTTTTCTCGAAATGTCCATAACTGCCAAATCCAGTGAGTGTTGAGAGCTCAGTGCCTCGCCTCTTGCTGCTCTGATCACTCTCGGCCTGGCCGCCACTGGGTACCGGACACAGGCTCAGCCCACTCTGGTGTTCCGTGGACTCTCATCACATCTCACTGAAGTCCGGGCACCCACGCTTCCAGAAACGGGGAAAGGTTGGCCATTCACGAGGAGACGTGCTCGGTAATGTCAGTGAGGCAGCAGAAGTACCCAGGTGTCCGAGGTCCAGGCCACAGCCTGCCAGGTCTTAGCCGGGACGCGGGACACATTTCTAATCTCTCGTCCCAGCTCTTCAGGCTGCAGAACGGGCACCCTGATGTCGTGCCCCTCACCGTGGCTGTGAGGGTGGTGGGAGTCCCCGGACGAAGGGCCCGGAACAGTAAGCGCTCGGGGAGCCCTGCGATGAGCGAGTCCCTGCGCGGAGGGGGTCCCCGAGGAGGAGAGACCATCTGCCGGTCGTGGAGCAGCTCTGGCTACACCAGGAATTCACACAAGCACACCTGAGGGGTTTTGGACGGTGGCTGAATCACAGCTGGAGCCAGTTTGCTCTTGGGCACGTGACCGAGGCGCACCTGTGGGCGTGCAGCGGGAACGTGCTTTTAGGGGAAGGCACGCACACGGTGCCTCAGCGTCTCCCTGAGAGAGGACGCGTGCGGGCCGGAGGGCGGCGGACAAGGCGGAATTAGAACCCGCTTCTCTGCTCCCCTCTGCCACAGGGCTGCCTGGATGCCTCCCACCGCGGTCGGGCAGAGGCTTCTGGGGAGAAATTCAGCCGCAGGTATGTCCTGTTTCCGGCTGATATCAGGTCCTCCCCTAGACGGGGTCTGGGGGGTGAGGGCGCTGGCCGCCGCCGAGGGCGGGGTCCCGGGGGCGCCCAGCCTGGGCTCAGGGAAGGCCGGCAGCCAGAGGCAGACTGATGAGCAGAGAGGAAACACGGGCAGGACTGCAGCTAACTGGAAATCTCTAGACCGCAGACACGTTCCCCTGGGCAGCGTGTTCTAGTTCCGGGGATCTGAGGTCATGACCTCTTCTGTCCAAACGGCCTCAGGCTTAGATTGTTCTCTCCTGCCCCCAAAAGCTGTGGCTACGATAAGGACACGGTGCCTTACACCCTGACTCCTTCCTCCAGCTCCAGGAAGATAGGGCATCAGCTGTCCTGGGTCCCTGCCTACCCGGTGCACAGCTGGCATGGAGGTGCCGGGCACCCCACCACCGCCAGCCGCCCCTTCTCCGCAAAGCCGCCCCCACCTGTACTTACTGCTCCACTGTCCACGTAGAGCCTCGGCCTGGGCCCATGTGTGCGTCCGTGCTGGGCCTCCGTGGCCCCGTCTGCATGGCCCAGTGGAGGCTCTTACAGCTTTCCCACCGGTGGGCCGGGTGCCACGCCCTGGGTCTGCCATAGGGTGAGCCTGCGTGCCTCCACGGGTGTCCCTCAGCAGCTGGAGTTCGCCCATTCCTTCTTCTAGCAATGGGCACACAGGCACATTTGTTATGAAAACGTCACAATTCACAAAACTCCACAATTTAGTCTTAGTTTTGAGTGCATAAAACTATGTTTAATAAAATACAGTCACACATTATTTTTGGTGGCCAACATCCTAACCCTAAATTAAATCTCCGTAAGATAACTTCGTACTGACCGGCCATGTAGAACAGGAATGTGGATGGTCTCTCCCAGTCCTAAACCCTCAGAGAAACAGTGTGTTAACTACAAGAGTGTTCTCTTCCCCTTGTGGTTAAAACAACTTAAGATGGTATACTGGTTTTGGAATACCACCTTCATAGTGTTTCAGAGAAGCATGGCTACTTTTTATTTTTTATATTATGTTAGTCACCATACAGTACGTCCCTGGTTTCTGATGTAAAGTTCAATGATTCATTAGTTGCGTATAACACCCAGTGCACCATGCAATACGTGCCCTCCTTACTACCCATCACCAGCCTATCCCAGTCCCCCACCGCCCTCCCCTCTGAAGCCCTCAGTTTGTTTCCCAGAGTCCATAGTCTGTCATGCTTCATTCCCCCTTCTCTTTACCCCCCCTTTCTTGATCCCTTTCTTCTCCTACAGATCTTCCTAGTTCTTATGTTCCATAGATGAGAGAAACCATATGCTCATTGTCTTTCTTTGCTTGACTTATTTCACTTAGCATATCTGCTCCAGTGTCATCCATGTTGCAGCGAATGTTGAGATATCGTTCTTTTTGATGGCTGAGTAATATTCCATTGTTTATATGGACCACAACTTCTTAATCCAGTCATCTGTTGAAGGGCATCTTGGCTCCTTCCATGATTTAGCTATTGTGGACAATGCTGCTATGAACATTGGGGTGCATATGGCCCTTCTCTTCACTACGTCTGTACCTTTGGGGTAAATACCCAGTAGTGCAATTGCTGGATCAAAGGGTAGCTCAATTTTTAACTTTTTAAGGGACCTCCACACTGTTTTCCAGAGTGGCTGTACCAACTTGCATTCCCACCACCAGTGTAAGAGGGATCCCCTTTCTCCACATCCTCTCCAGCAATTGTTTCTTGCCTTGTCAATTTTTGCCATTCTAACTGGTGTAAGGTGGTATCTCATTGTGGTTTTGATTTGAATTTCCCTGATGGCTAATGATTTTGAACATTTTTTCATGTGTCTGTTAGCCATTTATATGTCTTCATTGGAAAAGTGTCTGTTCATATCTTCTGCCCATTTTATGATTTATTTGTTTCTTGTGTATTGAGTTTGAGAAGTTCTTTGTAGATCTTGGATACCAATCTTTTATCTGTAGTGTCATTTGCAAATATCTTCTCCATTCCGTGGGCTGCCTCTTAGTTTTTTTGATGGTTTCCTTGGCTGTGCAGAAGCTTTTTTTATCTTGATGAAGTCCCACAGGTGCATTTTTTCTTTTGTTTCTTTTACCTTTGGAGATGTGTCATGAAAAAGGTTGCTGTGGCCGATGTCATAGAGGTTGCTGCCTATGCTCTCCTCTAGGAATTTGATGGATTCCTGTCTCACATTGAGGTCTTTCATTCATTTGGAGTTTATCTTTGTGTATGGTGTGAGAGAGTGGTCAAGTTTCATTCTTTTGCATGTAGCTGTCCAATTATCCAGCACCATTTATTGAAGAGACTGTCTTTTTTCCACTGGATGTTTTTTCCTGCTTTATCAAAGATTAGTTGCCCAAAGAGCCGAGGGTCCATTTCTGGGTTCTCTATTCTGTTCCATTGGTCTATGTGTCTGTTTTTGTGCCAGTACCATGCTGTCTTTGTGATCACAGCTTTGTAGTACAGCTCGAAATCCAGCACTGTGATGCCCCCAGCTTTGTTTTTCCTTTTCAACACTTCCTGGTGATTCGGGGTCTTTTCTGGTTCCACACAAATGTAAGGGCTGTTTGTTCCAAGTCTTTGAAAAATGTCATTGGTATTTTGATCGGGATAGCACTGAAAGTGTAGATTGCTTTGGGTAGCATGGACATTTTAACTATGTTAATTCTTCCAATCCATGAGCATGGAATATTTTCCCTTCTTTTTGTGTCTTCTTCAATGTCTTTCAAGAGTGATTTATAGTTTCTAGAATATAGATTTTTTACGTCTCTGGTTAAGTTAATTCCAAGATAACGTATGATTTTTGATGCTATTTTAAATGGGATAGATTCCCTAATTTCTCTTTCTTCAGTCTCATTGTTTGTGTATAGAAATGCAACTGATTTCTGAGCATTGATTTTGTATCCTGCCACATTACTGAATTGCTCTATAACTTCTAATAGTTTGGGAGTGGATTCTTTTGGGTTTTCCATATAGAGTATCATGTCATCTGCAAAGAGAGACATTTTGACTTCTTTGCCAATTTGGATACCTTTTATCCCTTTTTGTTGTCTGATTGCTGTTGCAAGGACTTCTAGTACTATGTTGAATAATAGTGGCGACAGTGGGCATCCTTGTCGTGTTCCTGATCTTAAGGGAAAGGCTTCCAGCTTTTCCCCATTGAGAATGATATTTGCTGTAGGCTTTTCATAGATGGTTTTTATGAGATTGAGGAATGTACCCTCTATCCCTACACTCTGAAGGGTTTTAATCAGGAAAGGATGCTGTGTTTTGTCAAATGCTTTTTCTGCATCTTTGAGAGAATCATATGATTTTTGGCTTTTTTCTTGTTGATGTAATCTATCACTCTGATAGATTTGCGAATGTTGAACCACCCTTGCATCCCAGGGATGAATCCCACTTGGTCATGATGGATAATCCTTTTAATGTACTGTTGGATCCTAATAGCAAGGATCTTGTTGAGGATTTTGGCATCCATATTCATGAGGGAAATCAGTCTGTAATTCTCCTTTTTGAGGGGGTCTTTGCCTGGTTTGGGGATCAAGGTAATATTGGCCTCATGGAATGAGTTTGGTAGCTTTCCTTCTGTTTCTATTTTTTGAAATAGCTTTAGGAGAATAGGTATTATTTCTTCTTTGAATGTTTGGTAGAATTCCCCAGGAAAAACATCCAGGCCTGGAGTTTTATTTTTTGGAAGGTTTTTAATCACTGTTTCAATCTCTTCATAATTAATTGGTCTGCTTAAAAAATCAATTTCTTCCTGTTTCAGTCTTGGTAGTTTATAGGTTTCCAGGAAGGCCTCCATCTCTTCCAGATTGCTTAATTTATTGGCATAAAGCTGTTGATAAAAGTTTCTAATAATCCTTCCAATTTCATTGGTGTTGGTTGTGACCTCTCTCTTTTCATTCATAATTTTATTAATTTGGGTCCTTTCTCTATTCTTTTGGATAAGTGTTGCCAGTGATTTGTCTATTTATTCTTTCAGAGAACCAGCTTCTAGTTCTGTTGATCTGCTCTACTGTGCTCCTGGTTTCTAATTCATTGATCTCTGCTCTAATCTTGATCAACTGCTTTCTCGTGCGTGGATTAGGCCTGTTCTTCTGTTGCTGTTCCAGCTTCTTGAGGTGAGAATATAAAAACTGCATTTTAGATTTTTCTATTCTTTTGAGTGAGGCTTGGATGGCTATGTATTTCCCCCTTAGGACTGCCTTTGCAGTGTCCCATAGGTTTTGGACCATTGTGTTTTCATTCTCGTTGGTCTCCATAAATTGTTTAAATTGATTTTTGATTTTCTGGTTTATCAAATCATTCTTGAGCAGGATGGTTCTTAGTCTCCAAGTGTTTGAGTTTCTTCCAAATTTTTCCTTGTGGTTGAGTTCCAATTTCAAAGCATTGTGGTCTGAGAATATGCAGGGAATAATTTCAATCTTTTGGTATCAGTTGAGACCTGTTTTGTGACCCAAAGCATGGTCTATTCTTGAGAATGTTCCATGTTTTCAAAGCACAGTGAAGAACATTGGCCCTGGGATATGAGAAACAGATGATGGAGCCTGTGCTTGCCTTTGCTTACTGTATGGACAGTTCCTGTTATGTGGCACCTGGAGGAAGACAAGGCAGAGCTCATTAGACTTGCCAGGTGGAGGGGATGGAGATGAGGGTTTAGCAGCTAGAGATTGAAGGACAGAGTATCAGATAGATAGATAGATAGATAGATAGATAGATAGATAGATAGATGATAGGTGGATAGGGAATGAAAGAAAGAGAGAGGGAGAGTCAGAGGGAGAGTAGAGGGAGAAAAGAAGGGAAAGAAGGGGAGATGGAGGAAGAAGGAGAGAAAGACAAAACTATGCAGATAGTGAGAGTGACCCCTGAGTAATGATAGTAAGCAGAATAATGATAACATATATGGACATGTGTAAGGATATTATTGAAGACTAGGTGAAAAGTGCCGAGAGAGTTAGAGGAGAAAATGATCCTTGAGATATGGGATGTTCCCACCAGGCAGAGAGCAAAGCCTAATTTCACAAGACATGGAGTATAAGACTCAGTGTCTTGTACTCCCACCAGTGGGGAATAGTAACACTTAGAGTGCTCCAGTCCTGCTTAACATAGCTTAAAAGAAGGCCTAAAAGGATGAAACTTTCAAAGGAATTTAATATGGTCCCAGAGTGAAGTCCAAGAGTATTTTTAGCAATACAGAAATATTCAGCACCCAACAAACTGAAATTCACAATAGTTGGCTTCCGGTAAGAAAATGACCAAGTAGGTGCCTGGGTGGCTCAGTTGTTAAGCATCTGCCTTTGGTTCAGGGCGTGATCCCGGCAATCTGGGATCGAGCCCCACATCAGGCTCTTCTGCTGGTAATCTGCTTCTTCCTCTCCCACTCCCCCTGCCTGTGTTCCCTCTCTCGCTGGCTGTCTCTGTGTCAAATAAATAAATAAAATCTTAAAAAAAAAAAAAAGAAAATGACCAAGCATACAAAGAAGAAGAAAAATAAAACCCATAATGAGGAGAGAAATCATTTGAAACCAACACAGGGCAGACACAGTTGTCAGAATTAGCAAACAAGGATATTAAGGAGTTAATACTGTATACCAACTGTTCAAAAGTCAAGTAGAGACATGGATACTACTAAAAAGATTCAAATGAATCTTCTAGATATGAAAAATGCATTGTCTAAATTGAAAAATACATTACAGTGGAATCAACATCAGATTAGGCATTTCAGAAGAAAAGATTAGGGGCGCCTGGGTGGTTCAGTCGTTAAGCGCCTGCCTTCGGCTCAGGGCGTGATCCCAGGGTCCTGAGTTCAAGCCCTGCGTCAGGCTCCCTGCTCTGCTGGGAGCCTGCTTCTTCCTCTCCCACTCCCCCTGCTTGTGTTCCCTCTCTCACTGGCTGTCTCTTTCTCTGTCAAATAAATAAATAAAATCTTAAAAAAAAGAAGAAAAGATTAGTAAACTTGAAGACAGCAATTAAAACTATCTAAAATAAAAGAAAATAAAACAATACTTGAAAACAGTGAAAGTGACAGAGCATTAGTGAACTCTAGAACAAATTCAAGCAGCCTAATATAGATAGATATTAGCCTAGTATACAAGTCTATGAAGTAGGGAAAAATGGGGGGCAGAAATGTTAAGAATGTTAAGAAATTGCTACCAAAATTTTCCAAATGTAAAGAAAATTATAAGCGTACAGTATTAAGAAGCTCAGCAGACTATTATTACAAAAAACATCAATATAGCTGTACAGAAACACATCAAAATAAAAATGTTCAAAGCAGTCATAAAAAGAAAATCTTAAAAATGGCAAATGAAAAAGAAACATCATGTAAAAAGAAGCCATGATAATGAAGACTGCAGACTTCTCAGCAACAATGCAAACAGGAAGCAACATCTTTAACATTCTGAAAGAAAAACAAATCAATCTAGAATTCTATACCAAGTAAAAATATCTATCAAAATAAGGTGAAATAAAGTTTTGGTTATGAAAGTTGAAAAAATTTTATCATCAGCCAACTTGAAATGAGAAAAAAAGTTAAAATAGGTCCTTTCAACAGTAGAAAATGGTATCAGCTGGCAATATGTATCCACGCAAAAGGAAAAAAAGGGATGAAGGGACATGGTAATATATTGCTAAACATGTAAGATCTTTTCTTATTTAAATCTCTTGAAAAAATGATCATTTATATAAAACAAAATAATGGCAATGTGCCGGGTTAATATATGTGAGTAAAATACATGAAACAACAGAACAAAGCTTGAAAGACAAGAAACAAAGCTATACTACATAAGATTCTTATATTATACACTTAATGGTATAATAAATTCTGGAAGGTAGACTTTAATAAAGTAAACTGCATACTGAAAGCCCATTGACTAGAACCAAAACCCAAACTAAATACTAAAAGGTATAACTAATAAGCAAGTGGGGAGGTAAAATAGATCATAAAAAGTTTTGATTAATCCAAAAGAAGGCATTAAAAGAGATGAGAAGGAACACAGATGGGACAAATAGAAACCAAGTTGAAGAGGATAGACTTAAACTTAATGATATGAATAATCACTAATAACCCAATTAAAATGCAATGTTTATATGATTGGATAAAAAAGAAACACTCAAGTCCACGCTCCCTAGAAGAAACCATTTCAAATATCAAGACACATATAGGTTTAAAGTTAAAGTATGTAAAATATATACCACAATAATCATTTAAAGAATTAACAATGCTTCTGTAGCTATAGGACATCAGACAGTAGATTTCAGAGCAAAGAACATTACGACTTTGTAATGATAAGAGGTATCGCTTCATCAGATGGTCACAATGATCCTAAACCAGTGTGCTTATAATAACAGTGCTTCAAAATAGATGAAGCAAAAGCTAATAGAACTGAAAGAACAAGTAGAAAAATCCACAAATACAGGCAATGATTTCAGTGCCTCTGTCTAAATAATTGATAGTAACAGCAGACAGATTATCTATAAGGATATAGAAGACTTGAAAATTTCTTTTTTTTTTTTGACTTAAGAATTTGCAGCCATTTCTTCCTTATTCTGTAATTTTTTATTTTTTATTATGTTAAGTTAGCCACCATACAGTACATCATTAGTTTTGGATGTAGTGTTCCATGATTCATTAATGAGAGACTATGGGCTCCGGGAAACAAACTCAGGGTTTCAGAGGGGAGGGGTGTGAGGGGATGGGGTAGCCAGGTGATGGGAAAAATACTTTCATTTAATGTACTTAATTTACATTTGCAGAGCACTCCACAAAGCAATAACAGGGTACACATTCTTCTCAAGCACACTAGAAATTTACGAAGGCGGGTCATGCTCTGAGCTATAAAGCAAGTGTCAGTAACTTAGAGATGTTTCTAGTCATACAAAATATCTTCTCTGTCCACTATGGAATGAAATTAGAAACTTATAGCAGAATCAACTCTTGAAAATCCCCAAATATTTAGAAAGTAAATGACACACTTTGGTATAGCCCAGGGATTAAAGAAGAAATCAAAAGGGAATTTAGAAAGTATCATGAATTGGAAGAAAGTGGAAGAAAGTGCCAATGAGTTGGAAGAATGTGGAAATACAACATGTCAAAAGGTGTGAGATGAAACAAAAATTGTACTATCTGGATATATATAGCATTAGATGCTGATGTGGGAAAAGAAGAAGTCTCAAATTAATGAGATCAGCCTTTCTGGTAAGAAACTGGAAAAAGATGAGCAAGTTAAAGACCAAGTTAAATCAAAAGTAAGTAGGAAAAGGAAAAAACAAGTAGAGAAAATCAATGTAATAAAAAACAGAAAAGCAATAGAGAATTTTAAATGAAACCAAGAAGATCAATAAAATTGATAAATTTTGCCAGACTGTTTAGGGGTAAAAGAGAGAAGACAGACATGTTTAATATCAGGAATGAGAAAGATTGCATCACTATAGATCCTACAGATATTAACAGAACAAGAAGGGACTATTATAAAACGATTTCTTCCAATAAATTTTACCACTTGAATGAAATGGGAGAAGGTCTTGAAAGTCAAAACTACCAAATCTCACTCAAGAATAATAGAGCCTGGGTGGCTCAGTTGGTTAAGTGTCTGACTCTTGATTTTGGAGCAGGTCATGAACTCAGGGTTGTGGGATTGAGCCCCATGTCAGGCTCATGCACTGGGTGTAGAGGCTGCTTACGATTCTCTCTCTCTCTCTCTCTCTCTCTCTCAAGAAAGGCTCATAGCACTATGACTCTTGAAAAAGTAATAAGCCAAGAGCCCTAAAAAAAGTAAATTCCTTATCCAGATGGCTTCATATTCAAATTCTACCGAAGTTGTAAGGAGGAAATAGTACCAAGTCTACACTAACTCTTACAGAAAACTGAAGAGGAGGAAATACATTTGAATTTGTTCTGTGAGGCCCGTCTTATGCTGACCACGAAACCTGACAAAGATGTTATGAGCCCAGGTGACCCTTGAACAACACAGGTGTAAGGGGTGCTGACCCTGTGCGTTCGAAAACTCACATGGAGCTTTGACTTTCGCAAACCTTAGCTACTAAGGGTCCACTGTTGGCCAGAAGCCTTACCATAAACAATCGATTAACACATATTTTGTAGGTCCTGTGTATTATTTACTGTATTCTCACAATAGAGCAAGCTAGAGAAAATATGATGTTATTAAGAAAATCGTAAGGAAAATACAGTTACAGTCCTGTACTGTATTTATCAAAAAAAAATTCACACACATATGGACCCACGGGGTTCAAACCCATGTTGTTAAGGGCCAACCATAAACGGAACTGCAGATCCACAGCCTCCGTGAACACTGTAAGCACAGTTTCGGCACATTACACCCACAATGTGTCAAAAGTATAATACATTACAGCAGAATAGCGCTTATTCCAGGAACTCAAAGTTGACTTAACATTAGAAAGTTAATAGATGTAATTTGCCCTATTGATATACTATAAAAGAAAAAAAATATGATCACCTCAGTGCATGCCCAACTTTTTTTCATTATCATAAAAACCTACAGCAACTCCTGATGAAAGTCTCAGCAAACCAGGGATGATAGCACACCTCAAACTGATAAAGGAAACACTGATATACGGAAAAACCAACCAGAGGAAACTCTGTTTGTATTTAATGATGGAATAATAAACATTGCCTGCCTGATACCAGTAGTCAGAGTAGTATGTTCTCTTTCGCCACTTCTGTTCACACTCTGTAGCATGGGCTGACCGCGGCAGGGAGCAACAAAACAAAACAAAAGCAGGTAGCAGTTATCCACATCGGAAATGTTGGAAGTGATGGAGTAAAACTCTTTGTATCATCAGATGACATCATCATCTGTGTAAGAAATCCTATGGACTGTACAAAAATGCTACATAAACTCATGAGTTTAGCAGATGGCAGGATACAATGTCCATATACAAATATCAATAATTTTTTCTGAATACTTGCAATAAACTATTGTAAATTAAAATTAAAAATTACTATTTACATAGCATTGGACCAAAATATTGGGAGAGACTTATATACTTATATACTAAGCATTAAAACATTTCTAAGAGAAATTAAGGAATACTGAAACAAATGGGTAGATACGTATGGTCACAGATCCCAGGATCCAATATTGTTAAAGTGTCATTTGTTTCTGAAATGATCTCAGTGCTATCCCAAGGAACACCAGCAGGCTTTCGTTTTTGAACAAACTGAGAAACTCATTCTAAAATTAATTTGCAATTGCAAACGGCTTTGAATTGCTAAAATGATTTTAAAAGTGAAAAACAAAGTTGGGGGACAAACACTGTCTTTTTTCCTGACCAAAAGCTGCCATAATCCAGACAGTGTGATTGGCAGCAAATTAGACAAGATCAGTAGAACAGTGTCCGGAAAATGACAACTGCATATGTGAAGAGCCGACTTCCAACATACAAAGAATTTAGCAGAGAAAGGGTAGCCTTCTTAAGAAATGGTGCTGGAACAACTGGATAGTTCATGCAAAAGATGAAGTTTGATCTATACATCATACAGAAATGGATTATAGACGGAAATATAAAGCCCAAGACTATGAAAAATTTCAGAAGGAATCATAGGAGAAAATCTTTGTGACTTTGAGTTAGGCAAAGATTTCCTAAATATGACATCAAAAGTATGGTCTATAAAAGTGAAAATTTGATAAATTTGACTTCATAAAAATTAAAACTTCTGTTCTTTGAAAGATACTGATAGGATAATGAAAAGGCAAGCCATTGACTGGGGAAAAATTGCTAATCTTATATTGACGAAGGACTTGTATCCAGAATATATAAAGAATGCTCAAAACTCTGTGAAATGAAAACGAGCAGTCCAATTAAAAATGGACAAAATTTAAACAGATAATTCGCCATAGAAGACGAGTTAATGCAAAGAAGCCCGTGCAAGACGGCCAACCTCAGGGACCCCCGGGGAGGTGCACAGTAGGACCACATCAAGGACCCACCACGCAGCTGGCAGATGACCATGACTGAACAGGGGCGAGTGTGGGTCTGGAGGTGCCCTGGTTTATATTTACACCATGGGCATATGCTGGGGAAACGGTTGTATGTGTTTTTGAGTTTTGTATTATTTGTTTTGTATTTAACATCCCTTAAAATATATTTTTGAGTTTATTGATGATAAAGGGTTATTGAAAATTATAAAAACATTTTCCAGCAGACTATAAAGAGGTGGGTAATGCAATGATGGACAAGTCATAGTGTCCTACGAGTGTGTAAGTGTCATACCTGCTGGGCATTCGGGGCAGTTCTGTTCCGCCCCTTCCTGCTGCACATTTCCCACGCACTTCATATATGATTTCCCTCTTTGCCCCTGACCTACTCCACTGGCAGCTTGTGTCTCTGTCTTTAGCACAAGCCACGCCTCCACACTAAGTGGCCAGCGGGCAATCATGTCCCTAGACACTCCTGTCCAAAGCGCACTTTCAAAGTGAGCAGCCACATCCTGTCCTTGAAAGAAAAATGTAATAACATCACGTCAGAAAAGACTAGAGAAAGAAAAACAAATGTTAGCAGGTGTTCAAGTGCTTCAAATAAATGAGTCTTGCAGGTGGCAGAAGCTGGAGATGGTGAAGCTCCTAATATGATGCTTGGAAGTTATTAGTCACAACCTGATATTTTGTGCTTTTGTCAAAATTTAAGTTAGTTTATCTTTTGTTTTCTATTAACCAGGTGAAATTTCCTTAAAGGTCTGATATGATATATAAACTTCCTTTTTGTGTTATGTGACACATAGTTATTCATTCATGAAATAATTAAGTGAAGAGAGGTTTTTTTTTTTTCTATTTATTTAAATGCTTGGTCATGCTGTGATTAAAAAACAAACTAACAAACTAACCCCCCAAAACCGAGTATATGCTCATAGACAAAGAAATTCAGATGAGTCAGCCATTCCATGCTATGTACCCGCCCCGGAGAAGAGACAGCACACGTTATCACAAGGATGCGAACAGAAACGTTCACGGCAATTTGTCTGCAATAGCCAGTAACCAGACCCGATCCAAATTGCCATCAACACACGAATGGATAAACCTTGGTATATCTTTTCAATGGAACCCTACGTAGTGACATTAAGGGGAAAGACCAGCTATTAAGGACTGCATTTGTGATGAGCACCGGGTGACGTACGGAAGTGGGAATCACTATATTGCACACCTGAAACTGACATAATACTCGATGTTAGCTAACTGGGATTTAAAGAAACACTTTTTAAAAAGAGGGCAGGGCAACCAACTATTGAGACGCATAACAGCATGGGTGGATCTCAACAGTATAACGCCCATGGAAGAGGCCGGGCAAGGGTTGATACCTCATGCACTGTCCTACTTAAAGAACCATTTACACACCTAGTGATAACAAATAGTGACTTACGGATCATAGAAAATGCCAGCGCATCTGTAGAGACAGAGAGCAGATTGCGGACGGTCTGGGGCGAAGGCCAGGGGGCGGGAGGGAGCGATCCAACAGGAAACTGCAAAGGAAAACTTTGAGAATGGTATAGTCACTATTTCGATAGATTTGGTGGTTTTAAGTGAATGATGAATATTATAAACTGGAGAATCCATTTTGAAAAAGAGCTAATGGGACCCATATGCTCGTTGGAAAACTAACACAAACGTAATATGTGAACATGTGTGCTGTGTTTGAGTGAAATTTGAGGGACACTGAATCTTGAATAATGACTTGATGGGAATGAGCCTTTTGGGAGTGCTCTTCAGCCCGCCTGTCCGAGGAGCTCCCTCGGCTCTGGTAGACAACAGATTCCCGGGAGTGTGGGCGCAGGTGGTGCTGTGACTCCGTGTGGCCTTTGGGAACGGTACGGGACCCCCCTCCGGGGACAGAGCGTGTCTGCGACACTCAGACCTACAGAGAGGCTCTGACCCGGGAGGACAGGTGCGTGTGGGGATGGGCCCGAAGCGGCCTGAACGCGGCTGTGACCACGTCCTGTCTGTGTGGGTGGCCCTGCCTGCTCACAGTTTGGGGGCACACGCCTGTGGGTGGGGGGGCGTGCCTGGATCTGGGTGGCTGTTGTGCCTGCGTGTCCCATCGTTACTGTTTTCCTCAACAGTCACGACACTTCCTGGACATCTTCAGGGACCTGGCTTATTTTAGTTTAGCTTGTTCCTTACGAAATTCCTTAGTCATGAAATATTGTCTGTGCAATAAAACTGTAATTTGTTCCCACTGTCAGGGCAAAATGTTTTCCCCTCTTCTAAGGAGCCCCCACTTCCAAAGAACCCCAGACTGCCCAGGAGGTGGAGACAGTCGGTGAGGAGGGCGACATCCTTGGGCTGAGCCACAGAGATGCTAAGAGTGATGGAAAGAACTGCGTGGTACTTACAAGAGGTCCCAACCGCAGCGCACTTGCCAGAGTGCAGGTCTGGGGGGTGAGCCACGGATGTGTGAGCCGCAGAGGCTGGGTGGGCACATCGGTCCCAGAGCCTCAGCTGGGCCACGGTGCTGGTCTGCCCGCTCACTGGGCTGCAGCGTCTGGACTTAGCCCGACCCTCCGCGTTCCTTCTACAGCTGAGCACAGACCGCCCCAGGACCCCCGAGCTCTTTAGCGCAGAGCTGGTGGTCCATGACCCTGGGGCCCCTCTCTTGCCACCTTCAACCATAAGACCCTGAGCACATTTCTCAGCCGTGGTGGAACTCTTTCTCAGAGGACTTGGGACACGGGTGGCAGAAGGTTCACCCATGCTTGCCAGTCAGGAACCTAGTCACAGGGTCACTGACAGCCACGTTCAGGAGATCCTGTGTTCTGTGTCATAGGTCACAGAGGTGCCAGCAGGTCTGGTGTCTGTGCGGACCTGCTTCCAGGCTGCAGCCTGCCCATATCTCTGCGTCCTCGCGTGGCGGAGAGAGTGGACAGTAGAAGAAGAGCTTCATTCCCATTTATGGGGCTCCACTGTCAAGATTGCATCGTTCCTCCCCCCACCCCACCCCGACACCATCACAATGGGGCTAACACTCCAACATACAGATCTGGGGACACACAGACATTCAGTCCATAACATGGATGTTTTAGAAACTTAAAAGACCCACCTGAGCGCATGGGAAAGGTGACCACCTCACTATGATAAGTACAAAGTACATGTAACCCTCATGCTTTCAGAGACTTTTATTTTAGGAGGAGAAGCCCCATGTTTTATAGTTCCCAACTATCACTCCACATCTGCAACTCTTTACTAAGTAGAAACCATGAATGGGAACATGAATTTACATGGCTCCATTTGACTCGCCAAGCTCAAGTAAAACAATAAACACAAAACACGAGGACACTCTTTCCTGGGTCTCGGAGCACCCTTCCAAACCTTCCCTGGGGCTCGCATCGCTAACGCTCATGTTCTGAATGTGGGAGCCTCTTGGACACCAGCTGAGTCCCAGACATCACGGGGCGCGTCAGGCGAGCTCAGCGCTCTATCAGGCAAACAGACGGGTTTATGTGGGAAGGAATCTGCAGGTGGAACCTACAGGGAATGCTCTTCGTAGCGGAGCTAGATGTCCGAAAATGGGATTGATAAACATGCCCCTTCCCCGTCGGACCCAGGCTCCCTCTGGGTGCTCAGACGTCCCCCTGGTGGGGGCAGGAATGGGACGCGACCGCCAATTAAACTCTGGGCCCTTGATACCTGGGATGTCGGAGCAACTCATCCCCGGTCAGATGAAACAGTAACCCTTAATAATTGGCTCAGATTACGTTCTGCAGGGTGAGGGACAAAAGCGTGCTCCAGTGGGTTCTCTCTGGAATCTAAACTGTCCATCGGCCCTGTGGTCTGCCAACTGGGCAAGCGACCTTCCCGTGACCCCAGCGCTGGGAGCACCTCCTGCAGCTTCCAAGGAGACAGGTGACTGTGGCCGGGACCACGGAGTCCCCCTCTTGCCCGGGATGTGCTGGATGCATTTCCTCCCCGATGCCCTGCCTTAGTTCCTAACTCTGCTGCGGCGGGGCTGACCGCGTGTCCTCCTTTAGGACAGCTGAGAGCCATCCCGAGCCAGCGTGGAAAACGTGCCCCAATGCTGCCTTTGCTCCTGGTCGCACTTGGCGGGCGTTCAGCCTGCGGCTTTGCGATTGCTGGCCACCAAGGATCTGGGGGGTTGACATCTCTATTCTTTTGTCTGACAAACCTGTGCACTGGCCTGTAAAATAAATCAATACTGCTTCTCCCTGGTACTTTCTCCACAGGTGAGTTGATGGATTATCTCGGCTCTTCCCAAGCCCACCCCCGTTTCATCAGTTTGTTTCTCTTGCTTTAGGGTCGAGCGTCGGATAACATCTCCAGTGGGATGACACCGAAAGAGCTTCCACGGCCTTACCCCCTGGCGACGGTGTCCCTGGTGACCGAGTGCTGGCCAAGGCTATAAAACAGCGTCCGTGTCCCCCACGGTCCCTCGCCAATTTACGATGTGTTGCTGAAGGCGCCCCGGAGCCAGCACGCGGAAGCCTCTGTGGCCGCGCTTTCCTGCCGAGGCGGCCCTGCGCCCTGACTGCTCTATTATCCGTGTTTAAGGAGATGTTCCTCCATTACATCGAGCCCTCTCCTGCGACGGCGCGGGAGGGGGTGCGCGGAAGCCACGAAGCTGCAGGAATCGGCCACAAAAGGAGCCTGCTTCTCTGGCAGGAAGATCATATCGCTTAGGAAAATTGGGGTTTTCCTGCTCTGGGTAACTTGTAACCATCTGACGGAGTTCAGGCCCCACTCCGGAGGCGGTAGTGGGTTTTCAGCGGCGCCCTGGACGGCTTTGTGGCTCCTGACAACCTCTTCACAGCAGCGGGGCCCGGGCGGGAGGGCCTCTGAACCCAGCAGGGGTCTGCTGACCAGAAGTGGGTGCTTTCCCTTCCCCAGATGATGAAATCCATTCCCACGTCCCAGATGATGTAAGGGGGGCAGACCTGGGGGGGCGGGTGGTGTGGGGCAACAAGGCACCCGCCACTCAAGCCCAGGCTCCCACGTTCATGCCTCTGTGGCTGGAGGGTCAGATCACAGCACTGGCAGTGGCCTCTCCCCTTTGTCTCCCTGTCCTTCTGTTCCTCTGTCCTTCCCCCTCCCTCCCTCTGTCCCCCCTCTCTCTCTTTCCCTCCCTCCCCTCCGTCTATCTCTATCCCTCTCCCCCATCTCCTTCTATCTCCCTCCCTCCGCCCCTCGCTATCTCCCCGTCTCTCCTTGCTGTCTTCTCCTCTCTCTCCTCCTCTCTCTCCCTCTCGCTGACTCTTGCTGTCTTGCTCACTTTCCTTCACTCTCGCTATAAACATTTGAGATTCAACCACTGACCACATGTTGAATTTCATGGGATATTTGACTATAGAGAAATTTAGGGTTCTTAGTAGAAATTATAAACAGTCTTGAAGGTTTTAGGTGTATTTAAAATCTGACAGTTTTCACCCAAGATGCTGTTCTTTCTGGTCACGTGAAACCTTTGGTAACAGTCACAAGATGAGCTGTCCCTTGGGCTCTCCTAACTGACCTCAGCCTCCCTTCTGCCGGCCACACCACCAGAGAGGGGGTCCCATGTGCACCCACACTCGAAGGCCTTTCCCAGGACAGTCCCACAGGCCTGTGTCTTTCCCTGTAATTTTCACAAATGCTTTCCTTTTCAAAGCAGAATCCTCCAGATTAATCTCACTCATTCATTTACTAAATAAATTAAATAAATATAAAAAATAAAAACAAGTGAAAAATCAGTGTTCGCTGTATGCTTACTGGGTGAGACCCAGCAATGTGAATTGCCCCTCGCTTCCTTACGAAGGCGCCGTATGCTGTATTCCTTATTTTAACTGCTAAATATCTTAAGTGTGTCCTAAATTACATTAAGATTTTCTTTGCATCTCACATTATTTTGGTTGGGTTGCATTCCTTAAGATTCCTGTGTTTTTGCTCTGAATCCACAGAGACAGAATGATGGCATTGCCCTGGGCAGAGCCCCGCCCTCTCCGCCGGCTCGGCGTGGCCCGAGTGTGGGAAGGTGGCCCAGGCTGGTTTCCACTAATGTCTCCTCATCCAAAGTGAACCCTTCTGTCAAGCGGCGCCTTCCTCAAGGGGCAACAGGTGCTCCCTTTCTGACACCCAGTATAGCTGAGGTCTCTGGGCCGAGTGGGGCCCCCTTCTCCTGACTCCCACCCAGCTGTGGGCCCTAATCCCTCTTTGTGCATAGACCTCTTGTTCTGCCCAGCTGGGAGCTCTGGTCCTTGCCCAGTGACGGGAGAATGTGCTCGAAGATTGCCGAGGACTATTGTTAATTGCCAAAGTATGGAAAGAGCCCAGATATTCATCCACAGATAAATGGATAAAGAAGAGGTGGCATATGTGTGTATGTATATATATAAAATGGAATACTACTTAGCCATCAAAAATAATGTAATCTTGCCATTTGCAGTGAAATGGATGGAAGTAGAGGGTTTTATGCTGAAGCAAATAAGTCAATCAGAGAAAGACAATTACATGATCTCACTCATATGTGGAATTTAAGAAACAAAACAGAGGATCATAGGGGAAGGGAGGGAAAAATAAAACAAGATGAAACCAGAGAGGGAGACAAACCATGAGAGAGTCTTAAGGAAACAAACTCAGGGTTGCTGGAGGAGAGGGGGTGGGGGGATGGGGTGACTGGGGGACGGGCATGAAGGAGGCACGTGATGTGATGAGCACTGGGTGTTATATGCAACTGATCAATCACTGACCTCAACTTGTGAAATTAATAATACACTATATGTTAATTAATTGAATTTAAATTAAAAAATTAAGAAAAAAGATTGCTGATGAGCCCAAATCCGCACTGCCATTGCACTAGAAGTCAAACCGAGCCCCAGAGAAAGAAGTGCCGGGTCACCAGGAGGTGGTGACGGGCTGGGGGAGGTCTCCCCTCCCAAGCTGTGCCAACGATTCTCATCCCTCCGTAAGATGTGGTTCATACGTGTCCCCAGGTAAAAATCCCCAAGTCAGGAGAAAAGGTCCCACCCATCAGGCCATCTTCCATGTTAAAAGAGCACACGTAATAGTAAATTTCCGGAGCTCCCCCGATTGCAAACCGCCTTGGAGCTGGGCTTGTCGTGTCCGCCCGGGCCCAGCCGGAGGGGTGGGGAGTGGCCTCGGGGCACATCTCTGGGAGAAACACACGGGCTAGACCTAGGGCCAGCTCCCCGTGAGTCTCCACGGAAGGGAGCTTTAACTTTTGTGATTTATTTTACTTCTTACTCCCTTACTTAGGGCTAGCTTGAAGCAAAGGAACCCAAGGTAAACAAATGGTTATAATGTATAATAATTGTAAAATCATCTACTTCCCACACACGTGTCATTGTTGGCTGGAGCACTTGTGAGTTTTAAAAATCTTCTTTTATTTCGTTTTGCCGTGGCCTTAAGTCCCGGGTACCTTTGCCTAGTGCTTCAACACGTTTCTCAGTAACCCGACGCTAGCTGGTGAGGGGTAGGGCCCAGAGTCCCCCAAACAAAGGATAAATTCCAATAAAAGTGAACGTCGAGCAGCATCTGTGAAAGACAGCACTTCCCCAAAGAGTTAAAGACAGAAGTCCCGTGCGGTCCAGCACTGCCACTCCTGGTACGTCCCCCACGGACTCGAGCACGGGGACTCAGGCGGACACCGTGCATCCGTGTGCACAGCGGTGGAGGGACAACCCCCGTGTCTGCAGCGGCCAGCTGGACAACCGTGTGTCACCTGCACAAACACGGATGTCCCTGAGCCACTGACGGGAATGACATTTTGCTACAACATGGATGCACCGTGAAAACACGAATGCGATAGGCCAGACACGGGACAGGTGCTGCATGAGTCCACCGGCACGGGATGCCTGGAACAGGCCGACGCGCAGAGGTGTGGGGTGGAGTAGCATCACCCGGGCTGGGGGAAGGAGGACAGGACTTGCTGCTTCACGGTGGGGAGGCTGAAAGGGTTGGAGGCCCAGGCAGAGACACAGTATCGTGGCTCGATTCAGCGCCATCCGGCTGCCCGCTTAAACATGGTTAAAATGGTAACATCTGTTACATACGATTTATCACAATAAACGATACCTCCTAGAGTTTTTTTTTTTTTAAGATTTTATTATTTATTTGAGAGAGAGAGCGCGCACGCGGGGTGGGGAGCAGAGGGAGAGGGACAAGCAGCCTCTGTGCTGAGTGCAGAACCCAGTTCGGGGCTCAACCCCATGTCCCCGAGATCATAACCTGAGCTGAAACAAGCAGTCGGACACCCAGCTGATTGAGCCCCCCAGGTGCCTCCACCTCGTAGGATTTGTATGTGCTCTGAGCTCACTTGCAACTCACAATCCTAGTGTTTTACAGATCATTTCTGGTTGCTTGCAGAGAGCAGAGAAGGGCTCCCTGTTTATTTAGTAAGCGTGCCATCGTTGCCACCGAGTCCTGCAAGGTGGGTCTAGGGCTGTAGCTCTTACGGGGACAGCAGGGCAGCCCACAGACGCCCCAGCAACCCACTTGCTCATGTGTCTCCCTGTGTACAGAGAGCAAGGGCGACGGTCAGTTGCTGAAGCAGCAGAGGCCAACAGGGAGACTGGGAAACAGCGGGAGGCATGTGCAGGTCTGCCACCTGCTTGGCAATCTAGCCGTGCTTTCTGAGGCTTCAGGATCTCTTGTTGGCGGGCATTCCAGAGGGCTTCCATCCCCCAGGTGTGTGCTGTGTGTGAGAGTGCCCTCATTCCTTGCTGTCACCTTAGAATGGATGTTAAATCTATTTTACAGATAAGAAAACCACGTTTTAGAGCAGTTTCCCCAGGCTGCAAGGCCGCGTGGGGAGGCAGCCTCATGTGCACCTGGACTTACCTAACCCCAAAGCCAGGCTGAGAACCCTTGCAAGGCATGGCTCCCGTGCACAGCACATCTGAGGCCACCGTCGTGCTGGGGGAGACATCAGGACTCTTTGTGCTGCTGTGTCCTGAGCACTGGGACAGCTCCGGCTCCTGGAACACAGGCCAAACTTGCTGGTCACATAAAGGAGTACACAGATACATGAATGAAGGCAAGCATGCATTCAAAACTTAACGCAGATCAGATCAAAAAAAGATAAATAAATCACTGGGGAACAGAAATTGGGCCTTCGTATTCCACCAAATACTTCTGTGCTTATGTTAACGAAAATGCCATATTCAAATGACCAACTTGGTGTCAAGATATACTTCTTTAAAAGCTAATTTAATAGTTCAATGTTGGAAATCTTTCTGCATTTTCGGCATCTCTGCAGCATGAGACACAAAGGACGTGCGTTCCTGGCTCCAACGATTTAACGGCTGTATGTCACTTTCAGGCAGGAAACCGATCTGAGTCTGCGGCCTCCCCTTGTCTGTCTGAGCGTCGATAATTCACCATTCTAGGGCAACGGGCCCATTAACACCGAACAGCTTGAGAATACACTCTTCATTGATCAGATAAACAAGTCATGAGATATTTTATTACAAAATGATGGACCAATTTAGCCATCTTTTCACCAACAATGGACTTATATTGAATGTGAAATGGCAAGAAATTTGCTTCCTCAGGGAGCTATCATAAGAAATACAAAGTGAAAGCTTATCATGAAGATGCTTCATCTAACTGGATTTATATTGAATTCAACCCCAATTTAAGTCAGACCTCTGATCAACCGAAGTTTTACGGAATGTGGCTTGTTTTTTTCTTGGTTAACCTTGCTCCACATCATTTGCAGTGTTTTGCTTTATAGCTATGTCATAATTTTGGCTTTTCCTGGGTGTTTCTTATTGAAATACATTAAGTATTACATTACTGACTTAGATAAGCATTATTTGTTATAATTCTGAATTCATCTTAGGTAAATGATCAAGTTGATTTTAAATCCATTTCATGAAGATTTTAAATTATTTTTAACGTAGAAACGTAACAGTTTTCATGGTAGCAAAGATGTATTTATACAGGGCTAAATTTGGGCATGTTATGGCAACAGCCCACAGGACTAACAAAAACTCTGCAGAAGCCAGGTACGATCAAGGAGGCTGTGGGATTGGTCTTTCTAACATTATTTCTGAATAAGTATTCAGAGAAATCCGTCTCCTACAGAGAAGAGGTGGAGCTGAGGTACACTTGCGAAAGCTCGCGAGTGCAGAGTGACAAGCGAGCTCGGGGCCGCTTTGGCTGTTGTGTGGTTCTGGGGACGCCGACTGGAGCAATCAGTTACAGCACAGCACATGCTCATGGCTGTCCTTGGAATGTCCTTGGAGTGCCCTACAAAGAGTCTACGGGACTGTGTGGCACTCCCACTTCTCCAGGGGGAGCCATTCCAGGAGCGGTATTTTCCTGAGGATGACTGCTGATGTCCCATGGGTCAGAACCTGTGTGCTCAGGGCCCTACGTGGGGGAGCAGGAGACAAGGCCTGGGTAGGCTGAGGGTTTCTATTAAAGGTTCCTGTAAAGTCAGGACTTCCGAGGAATGGGAGCTTCCATGGAAGGTTGGGGGAAACATGTCGCCTTGGAGCAGGTTGCCCCTCATGGTTTTGACTCTGGTGGACACAGTCAAAGGAAAAGTTGTATTCATTTGGCTACACTCAAGCAGAAGCAAACACAGGTCTTTTCTGAAGGAATACACTTTAAACAATAACAACGACTTCTAAGAGTTTCGCAGATGAAGTTCCATGAAACATGAGCTCAGAGTGAAATTTCCATAAACAAAAAAAATGAGTTGTCACAGCCAAGAAGAAGCAGAAGCCACACACACTTCAGATGTTGGAATCATAAAATAGATTAAAAAATGCATATATGTAATACATTTAAAAAGACAAAAAAGGAAATTTATAATATGAAGTAGCAAAAACTGACACATTGAGTTGACAACCAAATAAAACTTCCAGAAATGAAAAATACCATAATCAAAACAACCAGGGGGTGGGTCACGTAGAAGTTCAGAGACTGAATTGGAGCTGAAGTTATTACACATGAAATCTGGAGGACAGATTTTAGGAAATGCCCCAGATTTCACCACCGAGTCAGAAAGAGGTGAAAGATGAACAGGAGTTGAAAGGACACAGCGCAAAGACTAGGGATGGGGTAAAGGTGATATGCAAAGAGGCACACTAGGGATTCTTCAGAATTAATAGCAGACACCAGATCTCAAATTCATGAAGCTCAGTGAGTCCCAAGCAAGATAAACAAACAGAAATTCTCACCTGCGCACAATAAAGTTAATGAAAAGCACCAATGAGAAAAATAGAATTGGTCTTCTCAAGACAGAAATAAAGGTTTACTGCAAAGGGGAGGACTATCAGACAGCAGTAAGCTGAGGACCTCTCAGAACTTACACAGATGTGGGACCAGTCCGTATTCCAGCCGGCCAGGGTGGGGAAGCCTCATGCTGCATGAGGCACCGGGTAGAGTGTGTGGGAGGCCATCACTTCGGTAGTGCAGCTAAAGGAACCTGAGGCTGTGCACCACTCAGTCCCTTACAAAGCTTCAAAGTAATTCTCAAAAGAGCTTATTCCAAAAACTTAAATGTAAGCCAAAAAAAAGTACAGTATTTTTTAAAGGAATACAACAAAATCTAGTATCCAACAATGTAAAATTAACAATTTCTAACACCCAGGAGAAATATATCAGGCATGCACGGAAGTGGGACTGTGTGTCCAGGACCAGGAGAAAAATCAGTCTAGGTGATAGCTATTCAAAAGCTGGCTTCTTGTTAGCAACTGCAGAGGCCAGAATAGAGTGACCCAACATCTTCAGAGGACTGGAAGAAAATAACTGCTCAGCCTCAAATATTATATCAAGTGAAAATATTATTCCAGAATAGAGGCAAATACAGGCATTTTCAGGTATAACTAAAAGAACTTGTGGCCAGCAGACGTCCTGTGCTACAGGAAGTGCTGAAAGTGGCTCTTCAGGATGCAGAACTGCACCGATGGAAACCAGGACACGAGAAAAAATAGAGTAGCTGAAATGGTGAATATCTGAATAAATTCAAAATACTCTTTTCCTTTTTGCTTTTCCCTCTTGATTTTCTATAAACCATAAAACTACTTAAAGGAAAACCTGTAAAATTGTCTCATGGGTTTATGATGTATGTAGCTATATTTTACATAATAATAATAACAAAAAGGTAGGAAATATGGGCATGATTATGGCAAGGTTTCGATATTTTACATGAAAATGGACCCATTAAAAGTTAAGAATGTATATTTTAAACTCTATGGCAACCATGAAAAGAAATTGAATTCTGTAAAATCTGTAGTAGTGTGATGTGTGACAACAATAGGCCAAGGGACAGGAACGAAGGAGAGATAGATGCTAGATAGATGGATGATAGGTACATGATAGACCTAGATAGATAGATAGATAGATAGATAGATAGATAGATAGATAGATAATAGATAGATAATGATAGATAGATGGTAGATCATAGATAGATGATAGATGATAAATAGATGATAGAAGATAGATGGTAGAGAGGGATGGCAAGTAGATGATAGCAGATGATAGATGATATAGATGAAAGATAAATGATAGATAGATAGATGGCTATTGAGCTATTGAGTCAATAGAAGAGATATGATTATCATAAAAACATTAAATGAATCCAAAATAAAGCAGAAATGAGGAAAACAAAGATCAAATGGAAAATATGGAAAACACCTTGCAAGATGGCAGATTTAAATCTAAGTCATCAATAATGATATTACATGGAAATAGTCTGAAAACTGGTTAAAAGGCAGATGTTGTAAGTATAGATAAGAAAGCAAGATCCAACTAAATCCGTGCACAAGAAACTCACTTTAAAAGTAAAAACGCACATAAATTAAAAGTAAAGGATGGGTAATTATGTATCATGCACATGCTAACCAAAGGAAAGCTGAATTGGCTGATTGAATATCAGAAGAACCAAATTCCAGAATAAGGAATATCACCTCAATAAAGGGGAACAATTTGCCAACAATAAGGGAGTCGATTCATGAGGGGAACACAACAATCCAAAATGCATATGGCACCACAACGGGGTTTCAGAGGACATGGAGCAAGAACTGATAGGAAAGACAAGAGAAATGGAATAATCCACAATTATAATTACAAATGTCACCACTCCTCTCTTAGAAATTGGTAGGACAAAGTTGATAGAATATTAGTAAATGAAAAGTTTGAACAGCACTATCAACCAACTTAATTTTCAAAAACACAGACAAGTTCACAAGATAAATCATATCCTGGGCCTTAAGTTAGACTCCACAAATTCAAAAGGATTGACATAATAAAAACTTTGTCTTTGGTTGTTAATGAAATTAATGTAGAAATCATTAACAAGATGTTTGAAATTTCTTCACATACCTGGAAGTTAAACATCCCAGTTCTAAGTAGGTTATGCATCTCACCTCCACCCCCAACATGAGAAATTAGCAAGTGTTCTGATCCGAATGAAAATGAAAACACAACACATCAATGTGCAGCCAAAGCCATGCATAGGGGAACATTTATAGCATTAAAAGCTCTCATTAAATAAAAAGAAAGCTTTGTGTTAATTACCTAAGCCTCTCCTTATAAAAACTAGAAAAAGTAGAACAAATTAAGCCTAAAACAAATTGAAAGGAAGAAATAGAAATCAGAAAGACAGTAGAGAAAAGTGGATGACATACAGGACTGTCTCTTTGGAAAGTCAACTCAGCGACCAGCCTCCAGCCGCAAGGATCATCTATGCAGACCTGTGTGTGTGGTGAGTGGTGGAGTGCAAGGCTGCTGATGAGGGGCAGGGGAGTGTGCAGGTGGGCTGGGACTGTGTTTAGGAGTTCAGAAGAGACACGGGAGTGGTTGGTCACATTTTTCCAGGATCCTGGTAAGAAATGTGTGAATTTTAATTTTTCTTCTATTCTTTAGATAATGTGCATTCTCCAGTACCAGTGGAATAGCAATCTGCCTCCTTCTGCTTGTGGGGTTACTGTGGCACTGTGGTCATGCAAGCACTTTTCCCCACTCCTCTCTTGGCCCCAGACTCATCTGGAAGCCTGAGCCTTCCAGGAAGGGTGCTCACATCTGTAGATACAGTTCTATGCCAGGCTGTGGGCAATACGCTGCCACCATCTTGCTGAGGCCACATAACTGGTGACCCAGAATCTTGCCCTGGGGCCCTTCCCTCAGCCCAGGCCTGCCCCCACAGTGGTGGACATCTCAGAATCCCAGCTGGGAAGAGTTTTCACCCTTAACTGCAGTCGCATTGCCCCATTCTGTCCTGGGCTGGGACATCCCCACCTGGCCCCATCCGCTCACACAAATCCCAGGTCTGCAAGGGTCCCCTTCCACCCGGCACAGTTATGGTGGTGGCTTACTGTGTGCAAATTCCCTGCTGTGTCAATGACGCTCAGTATGTGTGTGAGTACAGGGAGGGAGGTGAGCTGCAAACTCAGTTTATCACTTGAAACCACAAGTTTGTAAAATTGGTTAATAATTGATTACCATGATTATTAAAGAGTTCTAACCGAGGTTGGGATGTTGGTGATCCGCTCACAGTGGTAGCCACACTATGAGGAGGTATCGGGACCGTTGCCTTGTTTGCCTGCCCTCCTTCATCATACTCGCATCGGTACCTACGGACAGGTGCTCCTGGGGGCACTGCCACATGGTCCATCTGAGCTGCAGACGCTGCATGCAGGGACTCTGTGTCTGCGGCCCTCCATCTGCCCAGCTCCACCCACCCGGTCACTCCTGGTGCTCTCCACAGGGATCCATTGGCCACGGGCAGGTTTAGGGGCTTATAGTCAATGCTCTGAGAGGCAGGCAGGTCCCATTGTGATGCTTCCCTCTGTGGTTGGCTTCTGACTCTCTAGACCCCAGCTTGCCCATGGCTCTGCTGCTCTCCCAGGGCTTCTTGGATGGTGATGGCTTCTTGGGCCTAAGGACCCAGGGCAAGCAGATCATAAACCTGGTGCTTGGTGCTCAATCTGTGGAGTGAATGGATGGACCTGGTGCACAGGAGGGTGCTGTGGCTGGAGACAAGCTCGCCTGCCAGCTGTTCTCCTTCTCCTGCCGGTAGAAGATCCTTTCCCTTCCTTGAAGGTGCACCTGCTTCCCCAGGGCCATCCCTCCACAGCTGCCCTCTGAAACTGGGTCAGCCTCCTTCTGCCTCTCCCTGGCCCAGGGCTGTTCTGTCACGTAGCAAGACGATGCTGGGCACACAGATTAATAGCTGCATGAAACATTCACAGCTTCCTTCGATCGTGGGGCTCATATTTAAAATGTGAATGGCATCTGGAGGGATATGAGCGATGTGCTATTTACCAAAATGCCTCATTCAGCAACACAGGTCAGCAGGATCTTGACTTGGAAACAGGGTTTGCTGTGAGATGGAGGTTTTTAGAGAAAAAGGACTGAATTAAAAATTATAATTCAAACTCACATAATATAAATCGTTCTTCACCCAATCAATCTTAGCATCACAATACTTTTTTTTTTTGGAAAGTAACATGGTTTCCTTGAACTCTGAGTATATTAGATATAAGTTATAAATGTGGATGCATCTAGGTTTATGTACTAATGTTTATTATAAATTGGGCAATTTCTCAGGGGATGAACAACATAAATTAATCTTGTAGGTTTTGATGTCTTAAAGTAAAAAAAATGAATTGAACAGTAACTCATTGATATTTAGAAAATAGTAGACATATCCTGCAGTTTATTTTTTCTCCTGCTGAAAACATTTGGGATTTGAACAACTATTTCTTTTAAAGTACAGACAAAAAAGATTGTACTTCTGACAAGAAGGCTCCCTGGAGTCAGAGCCTCGTGTGGAGGAAATGAGTCTCGCCGAAGCCGGAACACCTTCCTGCATGCTCTCCAGTGGCCGTCTGGGTCGGTGACCCTTGGCTGGTGAACACTCAAGCTCCTTCCTTTCCTGGGAAAGGCATTTCAGACTCAGGGGGGGGATTTGCCACCTTCCCGTCTAGGACTGCTGCCCTGATCTTGCCCAGGTTAGTGGCGTCTCCGGTGATGAGGGACCGACCCCCACCTGCCATCCCGGTGCTGGCAGTGACCCTCGCCCTCGGGGTTTGGTGCTGCGTCCAGGCACCACCTAAGGTGGGTGTGCCCCTACGCAGGTACTGAAGCCCAACTGTGGAAGACACAGTCCCTCCTCATTAATCATTTATAATACCCACTTGTTTTTTTAAATTTTTAAATTTTTTATTCTGTTATGTTGGTCACCATACAGTACATCCTTAGTTTCTGATGCAGTGTTCCATGATTCATTGTTTGTGTATAACACCCAGTGCTCCATGCAATACGTGCCCTCCTTACTACCCATCACCGGCCTATCCCAGTCCCCCACCCCCCTCCCCTCTGAAGCCCTCAGTTTGTTTCCCAGAGTCCATAGTCTCTCGTGGTTCATTGCCCCTTCTGTTTACCCCCCTTCATTCTTCCCTTCCTTCTCCTACTGATCTCCCTGCTATTTCTTATGTTCCACAAATGAGTGAAACCATATGATAATTGTCTTTCTCTGCTTGACTTATTTCACTTAGCATTATCTCCTCCAGTGCCGTCCATGTTGCTGCAAATGTTGAGTACTTGTTCTTTCTGATGGGTGAGTAATATTCCATTGTATATATGGACCACATCTTCTTAATCCAGTCATCTGTTGACGGGCATCTCAGCTCCTTCCACAGTTTAGCTATTGTGGACAATGCTGCTATGAACATTGGGGTGCATATAGCCTTTCTCTTCAGTACGTCTGTATCTTTGGGGTGAATACCCAGTAGTGCAATTGCTGGGTCATAGGGTAGCTCTATTTTTCATGTCTTGAGGAACCTCCACACTGTTTTCCAGAATGGCTGTACCAACTTGCATTCCCACCAACGATGTAGGAGGGATCCCCTTTCTCCACATCCTGTCCAACATTTGTTGTTTCTTGCCTTGTCAATTTTTGCCATTCTAACTGGCATAAGGTGGTATCTCAGTGTGGTTTTGATTTGAATTTCCCTGATGGCTAATGATTTTGAACATTTTTTCATGTGTCTGTTAGCCATTTGTATGTCTTCATTGGAAAAGTGTCTGTTCATATCTTCTCCCCATTTTTTGACTTGATTATTTGTATTTTGGGTGTTGAGTTTGAGAAGTTCTTTATAGATCTTGGATACCAGCCCTTTATCTATAATCTCATTTGCAAATATCTTCTCCCATTCCATGGGCTGCCTCTTAGTTTTGTTGACTATTTACTTGGCTGTGCAGAAGCTTTTTATCTCAATGAAGTCCCAAAAGTTCATTTTTGCTTTTGTTTCCCTTGCCTAATAATATCCACTTGTACTGACAGTGTTGTTTTTTGGTTTTATTTTTGTGTTTGTATGTTGTTGCTTTTTAGGCAACTGTCTTCAAAACTGAAGTGATGTGAAGACAACGATTAGTCTGCTTATTGGGGCCATTTCCAAGATGAACTGAGCTGGTTTCCTGCTCCAGTGGTTTGCGGGAGCCATTTAGATGGTGCCGATGATCACAGCACTGCACCACATCGATCGCTGAAAACAAATATAAATACAGCCGAAAGCAGCCTGCCCCCAAATAGCGGTAAGAGAGACGAGACGGAGCAGTTCATAGTTGCTTGAGACACAACAATCAATAGGGTAATTCAGAGTCTAAGAAGAATTCCTTGATTTGTCAAGTTCACTTATTTGTATTTATCTTTAAAATAGAATGAAAGACGGATAGCTCGTCTTCACTCTGTGGATTTCTAGCAAAAGCCAAGAATTTTCCTTAAATGTAAAAAATAAGTGAGCCAATTCATTCATGGTTTTCAAAGTTTCAGTGTAAGTAGTTCTTAATGATTATAGCTGATCACTGGGATGAGAAGGTATTGAGTAGAGGAGATAAACGTATAGTATAAATATAATCGCTGGCTTCAATTCGTTCCAAGAAGAAATAAGAAATAATGCCACCCCTGTAATTGCAGAAAATGGCCACTGTTGGGGTCACTGAGGACAGGGGTGACACAGCAGAGTCCTTGCCTGGGGGAGGGAGAGGCGGGGAAACACTCCAGCGTCAGCGGGCAGAGACACCTGTCTCCTGGATGTGTGACCTCAGGGGTCTTTGTTACAGTGTAGTTTCATTTCTGCGCCAGGCGGGCTGTATGGACGAGCACGACACCATGGGTTCCAGCACCTTCCGGCCATCTGGATGGCGGACCCTGAGCAGTCTGGATGGCGGTCTGGATGGCGGACCCTGAGCAGACCTGGTTTGCTCCCACGGCTGCTCTCAGGAACGGAGGACTCCTGACCCAGCACAGGAAGCACTCTCACCTCCGGCAGCTCTGCCTCAGGGAGCACTTGCTGTCCTCAGTCTGGAGGCTCTGTGTCTGTTTTCTTGCTCCCTGATGCACGAGGGCTGCCCGCCCACGGCAAGAGTCCACGCAGTGGACGGGATGCTTGGGCCACACCGAGGGCTTTGCTTTCCTTGCATCCCGAGAAGCCAAAACAAAAAGACGGCTTGAATCGTTCGGGAAGTCCCAGCCAGTGACAGGGGAGATGAGCGTCTCTCCATTCCCTTCCTGAGCCTGGGTTTTGGAAGGAGGGGGGCCCTAGGGCTGCCACGTGGTGTCCTTACTTGTAGGGCCACCCAGCAGAGGTACCTGTCTGTGGGCTCCAGATATTGCTAACATGACATCAAGAAGAAGTAACTAAATGCTGACACCTGGACCCGAGGGCGGGGTGCTGGTGAAGGTGCGGAGGACAAAGGGTCCCACGGGGAGGACAGTGGGTCCCACAGAGGGGAGGGCAGCGGGTCCCACAGGGGGGAGGACAGCAGGTCCCACACGGCGGGGGGGGAAGCGGGTCCCACAGAGGGGAGGACAGTGGGTCCCACAGAGGGGAGGGCAGCGGGTCCCACAGGGGGGAGGACAGTGGGTCCCAAAGAGGAGAGTGTAGCGGGTCCCACAGGGGGGGACAGAGGATTCCAGAGGGCAGGACAGAGAGTCCCACAGAAGGCACTGTGGTCTCTCCTCTGCAGGGTCTCTGGGGACCGTCTGGCGCACAGTGGTCCAGGTGCTGCTCTGAGACGGGAGTGCAGGTGCCCGGTAGATGCCTGCTCGAAGCATCTGCTGGAAGGAGACTGCATTTGACAAGGCCCAGGGTCTAAGGCTGAGGAGAAGGAAGCGGAAGGGACCAGGATGGGAAAGAGGTGACATAGAAGGACCCAGAACCGACAACCTTGTGTCATGAGTAGAGCAGCGCCTGGGGCCGCGTAGGCACGCGGGGTGAACCGTCGCTGACACACTCAGGAACCAGGGGCTGTGGGCATCATCAGCACAGGCTTATTCCTGAGCAAACACCTTTAGATCCCTGTCCTTCTGGAATGTGAGGGACTCACAGTTAAATGCACCCCTGCAGGATGCTGGGCCACGGAGACAAGGGCATGCGTGGAAAGGCTCTCCTGTGCTGGCTTTGGAAGGCTTGCAGTGTGTTCCTGGGGGGCCACAGGAGAAATGGGTTACTATGAGGGGCCCTGTCTTAGCGGACAGAGGCAGCCTGGAATGTTCTGGAAACAGGCATCACTGGGCAGTACCCTTCCTTGCAAACACCTGCTGCAGGGACTTCTCTCTCTCATAAAAGCACCATCCACACCAGGGAACCTCGGGTGCAGCCTCTCCTGCAGAAATTTCTGCAACTGCCGGAGTGCAGTCCGAGTGGGATTGCTGGGCTTCGCAGGGGCCCGTGGGAGGCGGTGTGTAGACCACGTCCAGCATAAAGTCGTAAGGAACCATCCCTGGAGCCGCCCCCTGGCCTGTCCTGGGGACGAGTGGCTCCTGTGAGCACAGCAGGGGCTGCTCAGGGACCGCGTGAGCGCCAGGGACACTGAACCCTGCCTCACAAAGAAACGCCTACCTATTTGTTTATTTACCTGTGCAAATAAACGTGTGTCTGAGAAGGTCAAAGTGGTGCGAGGACTCACGGACGCCAAGGGCAGGGAGCTGCCCCTTCCTGGGCAGTGGCCCGGGCAAAGTATCCACCTGCAGCTTCCATAATGGACTCTAATAACGGCTCTATTACCGCCGGCCCGCCAATTGGCCCAGGCGCCCTCCAAATTAGCCACAAAGAAGCCAGCCTGTCAATATTAATTCCACCGCAGAGACTACTTGTTATGTGAGAACAAAGGTGTTCTGGCTTGGGCAGAACAAGTTAACTCCTTGTCTCATCAAATTTAAGCTGCTATTGATCGCCTTCTTCCATTGTGTGAAGGATTAAACACGCGCGCACGCGCACACGCGCACGCGCGCAGACACCCGCCCGGGAGGGGCTCGCCTGCGCCCCCATCACTCAGACAGGCTCAGCCCTCCCCCTGCGCACCCAGAGCCATTCAGCAACATGAAGCAAATTAAATCAATGAATTCATCCTAGCAGATGGCCACTTTAACACTCAGTTAGCCTTTAGATAATTGAGCGTTGACTCCGGAATCATAAAATGGATGGCTCGTTTGTACATTTTACTGAAATAGATCGCCGAGGTTAAGTAAATGAAATCCCATTTGTCAGGCGGTAATAAATGGTCTCCCCTTCTGCAAACAGCTCTGTTTGGCCTAATAAATACAGGGACGTTACAGCGTTCCTCCCTTGATAGGGTTACAGCTTAATGAAATGGTCTTCCCTCCGCTTGTTTTTGCCTCCTCCTGCACCGTGTGATAAGTAGCAAACCAACGAAGCTTGTAATTACAATCTTACAGAAACCCGGCCAATCTGTATATAAATCTCACCCTCCAATTACAAGATGTAATAATTTTGCAGTCAAGCTGGTAATGAGGTCTAATACTCATGCCTGCGATAATCCCCCCTGGATGCTGACTCTATCAGATGTTAGCTTTGTAATTATACTGGCAGAAAATCATTATTTCATGTTCAGCAGAAAAATGAGGTTGGTGGGAAGTTAATTTTCTCTATGCTCTGTGAAGCATAGACAAAATTTTAATGATTTAATCATTATGGTTATCCCTTTTGCAATTGACCCACGTTACTTGTGTAGAAACATTGGCACATTTAAAAGTCCCTGTTACCCGATAAAGCTTGCAAGGTATGCAGCTTTTAATGTAAGAATAACTGTATACAATTAAACTATTACCCTGCTGATAGGGAAAATTCATTTTATTTTTAGTTTTCATTATTTGTGTGTATGATTCATGGAAATGTTTATGTCTTGCCCACACTGTAATAAATGGCTCATTTTTTTATAAAAATTGAATTGTGCTTTCCCGATTATGTCGACCCCACAAAATATCGTCATCAAAGAGCAATGCAAGCAGATGACTTGTGTGTGTCGGCCTGAGAACTTATGGCTACTTTGTGTTGCATAAGAAATGAGGACAAAACAGTGGGGGAATGGCCCGTACCCCATTTTGGGACTGTGGTTTCTGAACTATAAGCTTTACTATTCCTGAGGTTGGGTGGTGCAGTCTTTAAAACAATGCAGTTTGGAATACGGTTAAACTAATTTACTTCTCACAGTGTTTTCATGCCATATTTTTGGTAACTCTTTGACGACACGGGGGAAATCACACACGCACTCAGCATCTCAAGCCACTTACAGGCTGAAGAAGAGTAAGGTTCTCAGCATCACACTCTCTAGGAAGTGGAACTTTGTGGCAGACTTTTGAAAACATCAAGAGTTCATTCCTCCCTGTGCTGTATTTTGCAGTAAAACCAGCTTCCTTCTGAAACTCCTAAAAACGTCAGAAAAATGTTTCTGCTTGCCTGGTCCGCGCCTGCTGGTAGCTTGGCCCTGGACCTGCATGTGTGCCCCCTGCTCTGGGGGTTGGCAATCCCAAGCGGGTGGACTGACTGTGCCGGTGAGTGAAGCAGGTGCACTCAGGGTAGAATCGTGTGCCTGGTTCTAGACTGACCCGTTCCCCGTCCACCCTGCTCTGTGAATACCATGTCTTCTGAGTCAGACTTGGCCCACCTGCCTCCCTAGGACCACCGGCTGCCTGGGCTGTGCTCCTGGGGGGAGGGGAGCAGAGCAGCCCACGTGTGGTGTGCAGAGCACGGGTCAACCGCACAAAGAAGGGGCGTTCAGAAGGTAAACCAAGGTGACTGTGGGGAGAGGACGATCCCCGACTGGCGGATTGGCCTTTGCTAAACCTTGTCTGTATGGAACGGTGGACAGATAAACTTTTATACACATTATAATCATACTTTCCGGCCAGATGTATTTGAACAAGTCAATCATGGAACTTGGCTTCTTCCTTCACAAAGAGCCTTCCTTCACAGCTCTCGGAACGTCAAGATAATTGAAGAATTTGCCTTTTTAGGCTGCAAGCCAGACTGATGCTCTGAATGGATGCCACGTCAGTCACTTGCATCCGGACTGCCGAGTGTCCCGTGAGACGCAGAAGGGCGCCTGTACCAGGATGGGGCTTCCGTCACTGGAGGAGTGGAGCTGTGGAGCGCCGTTGTGAAGATGATGGAAGCGCGTCCCAGCTCCCGCCACTGTTAGATTCTGCCCCAGGGGACAAGGAAAGGGAGGACGTCCCTGTCCTTGTGCCGGAGTGTGATTTGTTGGTGGGCGGGGGGCTCAGGGCTGACTGGGACCGCTGTGTGAGCTGACCCCTCCTGGGGGGTCAGGAGCTGGTCTCCATGAGTGCCCCTCTCTGCAGAGGTGAAATGTGGCCACACAGCATGGCCCAGGGGGCAGTGGCCTTGAGTCTCCCGTGTCTGCCCAACCCCTCAACAATTCCTTCTCTGTGCCCCGGCTTCTGAGGCACATTGCTGCAAGCGGGACAAAGTTCTTCCCCACCTGCCCTCTGTGTTGAACAATCTCACCCTAGTCTTGCTTCTCTGACCCCAAAAAAGAAGAGATACAAACACTTTTGTAGAAAGAAGACCACATGGGCTGGGCAGAGTGCCAGGTCGCCATCCATCCCATCACAGATGAACTGGAGCTTGTAGCCTTCTAGGGGCCACTGCACCCTGCCTTCCAGGAGGACCCTGCCGGCTGGGGCATAGCCTTGTTGCCTGCTGTTCCCACTAGGACAGGGTGGGGGCAAATCCTTTTCCCTGAAAATTTCCCTCTAAACCCTTAGCATCTCTCATTTCTAAAGAAGAAGTTTCCTTCCGCCTAATCCAAAGAATGCTGCATCCCTGCTGCTGTTTCCTTCTTGAGATAAATATGGCATGGTTATTTTTTACCTTTTTCAAGATGGGAGTGGTTAACAGATTATCCTCTGGTCAGAGGGATGGGGCCAGAAGGTCAGAACATCTCATCCACACCGCAGGTGCTGAGCCTGGGACTTTGGCTCTCGTCTGTCCGTATGTATGAACGTATGTATGTACCTATCATCTATTATCCGTCTATCATCTGTCATCCATCCATCCGTCCATCCACCCATCCATCTGTCCATCCGTCCATCCATCCATCCATCCATCCATCCATCCATCCATCCATCCGTCGGTCCATCCATCCGTCCATCCATCTGTCTGTCCATGCATCCATCATCATCTCCTGTTGGTTTTGTTTCTCTGGAGAAACTGTCTAACACAGTGATCAAAACTCAGTATTTATTTCTGTGAAGGTGACAGGAGTTAAGCTACAGAATAACCAAATTTTCTACAAAATGAGCACCTTTTTCCTCATTGACAGACTTTTGTGGCTAAAGCACGAGAAGAGATTAGAGAAGCATGCTAGAGTCACATGACAGCATGTCCTTCTTCTCCACCCACAGGCTCCAAGCCCGGGTCTGTGGCAGGGAACCACCAGCTGCACGAGCAGCTCTCTGGCTCTAAAGGAAGGCAGTTTAGTGGGTTTCGACACAAATATTTAACTGACATTTGCATGCCGTTTTGTTTTCTCTTAGTTTCTGTAAACTCCTTCAAGGCTTTAGTGGAAGCAAGCAGGATACATGTGTACACATCAGTAAAAGGGAAATCTCAAAAGCAAGATGTTTGGGTGGCCATGGAATGCTGGGGCCAGATGCCCAGCACTGACATTTGAGGTCACAGGGGGCACCTGCTGCTGTGTCCCCCACAGTGCACCCCTTGGTGCCACGGTGAGATGCCACATACATTTGCCCTGGGAAGGTGTGGCCTGGAGTTAATTATAAGCAGGAGTCAAGAAGGCAGTCCTCCCGGGCTTGAGCTCTGGCTCGACATTTTACTGTGAGATCAGAGACTGAGCACATTGTGTCTCCTGACTCATTGTCCTTATTCACGTAGCTGTTACAAGGGTTAAATGCGTGGGGTAGTTAGCATGATGACTGGAGAACAGTAACTTCTTAGAAAATGTTAGCTGTGATTTAACCTGGTTTTGAGTCAACCCTACCTTTGAATTACATGATCACACGTTTACCAGTAGGAGGGAGTGTTCTGGAAGCATGCTGTTTGTCAGCCATGCTCTTTCAGAGCTGGACGTGCGTGGTGCAGAGGCCACGGGGATGGACACACTCTGCTGAGCACGGGTGAGAGGGTCTCCCTTCTGCCCATCGGGGGCCAGATCTAGAGACACGCCCTACAGACAGTGTCACCTCCCTTACTACCATCACTTCCTTTGCTTCTGTGTGTAGGAAGCAAGATGACAGGCAAAATTTCATTAGCTGCAAGAAGTTTTTCTTCCTATTTATTATAAGAGAGCATGATTTTCCTAAATATTGGGAAAATAGAAGACATGCTTATCATTTTTCTTTCCCCTAACATCTTAACTGTTTGTATTTCACTAATGCATCCAGGCATCTCCTGTGTGGGGCCAGGTGGAGTGAGGAGCGTGGAAGACCATGCCCGAGTTCTGCAGGTCCACCAACAGCGGGGTGTGCCCGTCAAACCCACTGTGACCGGAAGGCCCCCTCCACCAACAGATTTGTTTGGTTGGTGAACTTGCAGCTGAAAGAAGCTACCGGCACCAGATGCCCAGAGAATGGGGACACTGGCCTTCCCCATGGACTCAGTCTCCAGGATTGTAATCCCCAACTAGACGCTGCCAGCAGAAATGCTCAGCTCTGCATTCGAAGGAGGGCGGTTCTTAAGGATTCAGACTTTCAAATAGGAAAGACAAGGGTCTTCTCTTCCATGTGCTGGTCGGTGAGTCAAGGACAGTTAGTAAGCTCCTTGAGGCTCAGCACCCTTCTCTCTGAATACAGAGCTAACAGCTGCTTCCCCCGGCTGCCGTGAGGGGGGGATGGTCAACAAGAAACCCGGCTCCTGGGGGAAGTTAGTGAAGACACAGGCTTGGAGAGAAACCAGGGCTCCACCCTGCTCCCCGAGGCCCCCTCCGCTAGGATGCTCGGTCCCTTGCACACGTACTTGTGCCCACGGTCGTGCACACAGGCACAGACATGTGCATGTGCACACATATCAGCACACCTGTCAAAGCAATGCAGGTCTTCCTGAGTAGAAAGAGAACATTGCCCAAATCCTCTCTGTTAGTGGGAGACACCAGGACTCTGCCGTGTGATACTCAACAAAACACCTCTCCACATCCCTCTCTGCTCCAGGTCCCAGACTCCAGACACCCCTCCCCCATGTCTCCCTGAGCATGTCCCCAGCCATGTCCCCAGCCGTGTCCCCAATAGGACAGTTCCTCACCCTCTGACAAAGAACAGCCTGCTGCCTTCTGCTGGCCTTCCCACGTGTAGCTCTATGTGCCAGTCCAAGGGGGGAGAGCACTTGCAGACCCTCCACGGGAGGCAGAGCCGGGAGCTCCTCATGCCTTTCACGTGCTGGACACTGACTGCCACCTAAATGCAGATGTCCTCTCAGAGTACTGTGACCACTGCCAGTTTCAGAAATGTTTTTCCTGTAAGTGTACGGGAAGACACCCTGTGGTTTGTAAACAACAAGTTACAACCCTTCCTTTATCTGTACATGTTGGTTGGTTTTCCACTGAAGTGAAGGAGCCCAAGATGAGGGACCCAGTGTCACAGCCTGGGGCTCGGGACTCTCAGATCACCTCTGAGGTGAACAAGGGCCAGTTTCCTAAATTCCTGGATGTAAAAAAAAATTCTATCACATGAAATGGCAATTTTTTAAAATGACCAAATCTCTCATTAGATGAAGTGTCCCCCCCTCATTTAAAGTCGGATAATTCTTTCATTTGTTTGTAAAACCTTTCTTACGTGGGCACTAAGAAATGAAAAGATTCCCCATGAACAGAAAACTATCTTTCCACATTTCCTGTTTTTTTTTTAAATCACAAATAGTTATTAAAGCTTTGTATCAGAATTATACATTTGATTCCTAATATATGCCAAAATACATTTTATCAAATATTTATAGTAGAGTCATGCATAAAGTGTGCAACCTCGAGAACATGAACTATCAATTTGTACTGCTCCGGACTCCATGTGGGGAGTTAAGGGATTAGGAATGAAATTTAAGGAGAAGCCAAAGGGTACATTTGTTTATGATAAATATTTGAAGCATTGTCATAAAATGTGGCCACTCCTGTCTGCACTTTGAGGACTGATTTCCATGTTTATCTCTCTCTACACCCCAAGTTCTTTTTATACATTTTTCACACATAACTGCTGTGATTTTTTTGCCCTGAAGTTTCTGAAGTTAGTCTGGAGGAACTCTTTTGTGACAGTGGAATCTGGAGGGAGGGGTTGAAGAAGAGCCCCCACCCCCCAGCCAAGGGCTCCTTCATGCGAAGCTGTAGATGGTCCAGACATCTTGCAGTAAATCCCGACGATGGGCTGACCCAGGCAGGATGCAAACACCTCTGGGCACAGACAGTGCCCTGTTGTGCCCTTTCCCTCTCGTTTTGATAAGGAATAGTCCTTTTGTCCAGCTCTCAGCTTTACTTAATTTTTTGTAAGTAAAAATTACACCTCAAGACGAAACGCTTTATTTCACACTCAGAATAAGTATTTATTAACACCCATTTAGAGTCTTATTTTTAGCAGATTGCTTTTTTTCTCAGAGGAGAAACATTTGCATTTTGGATTAGAGAGAGCTTTTGACAAATCTGAAGTCCTTTTAATCATAATAAAGCATGTTGGAATGGTGTTAAACATGTTTATAAAAAATACATGTATTTACATTGGCAAGAAATCTTTCAGAAAATGCCAAGAATTTCCAGGCACCTTTCAGATTCTCTAGATAATAAGTGATCACTTTTCAGTTTTCATAAGCATGCTGGATTGCCTTCACCCACTCCGTTTCAAGAAATACAGTTAATAAAGGCTGTGTCATGCTCCCAGAGTCCCTGCTCATTATACTGACACCTGTAGATGTTGTTAGATAATCACAGAATGACAGGTTGTTTTGGGAACGGAGGTATCATTTCTTCTACATCCAGTAAAAACAACCCTGAACTTTTTCAGAATAAGGAATAAAAACACATTCTACTTTTAAATACCATCATAATGGAGATCTGGTAAAAACCACGGACTATGAAAGTTGCTAGTGAGGAATTCTTTCAGCTTCCTTCCTCTGAGAATGTCTTTGTTTCCCCTCCTTCCACCTGCCGGAGACTTCTGTTAACACTTCCCTTGGGGGGCTTGGCGAGATGTGGTGCCACTTCCTCCCGGCCACCATGATGCACGGTGGAAAATCTGTAGTCTCTCCCACTGGTGATCCCTGTCCGGAGTGAGCTGTTTCTCTTGCTTTCACAACTCGGTCTTTGATTCTAGTTTCCACAAGTTTACTCATGAATGTGAGTGTGTGTGTGTTTGTTTGTTTTTGATTCATCCTGTTTGGGGTTTCCTTACCTTGTGTGTGTGCAGGTTTCTGTCATCACCATGTTTGACATGTTTTCAGCCACGATTCCTTCAAACACGTCCACAGCCTCCCCTCTCCCTGCAGACTTCAGTGATGGGATGTCGGGCCCTCTGCTGACTGCACGGTCCATGGGGCTGTCCTTGATTTTCCAGGCTCTTTTCCTGTTGTCAGGCTGGTGAACGCTGTTGCTCCTCCCTGAGGCTCACTGATCATTTCTGCTGTACCTTCGCTGTGCTGCTGGGCCCGTCCAGGCAGGTTCTACTGATCCGACCTTCCCTCCTATGAGCTCCATTTGGTTATTTTTTACAGCTTCTATTTCTTGGTTGTGATTTTCCTTCACTTGTTTCTAGGCAATTTGTAACTGATTATTGAAGAATTTTCATGACAGTACTTTAAAATCCTTATTGGATAATTTCAACATCTGATTCAGGTCAGCGTTATCAACAGCTGGTCATCAATTTTCAGTCCAGTTGTGACCACTGTGTGATTCTCTGCTGGACCCAGGACACTCTACCTGTCACGTTAGGAGACGCTGGTCCTACTGTAGCTGCCCCGTTAGGTGCAGCACGTGGGTCCTGGCCTCCTTTTGTGGTGTTGTTTGGTGGGCTGGGCACCCACTGCCCCCTTCTGGTGTTGCCTGAAAGAGCAGAACAGGTTCCCATCAGGGTCCCCATGTCTCTCATTGGTGAAGAGGAGCCTGATGTCAGGGAGGACAGAGAGACATCCAGGCTGGACACCTGTCATGCTGGGATTCCTACAACTGTCCCTGGATGCTTCCAGGTCTCTGAGCAGGGGAGGGGGCTCCAGCCCCAGCTTGACACAGAGAGACATGAAGACAGATGAGATTGTGGGATGGGAAGTGGAGGGACCCTGTGTTCCGCAAGCAGGAAAACAGTTGCCGGGGAGGGATCTGGGTGGACAAATTGGGGGAAAACAGGGAGGGGGGATTACGGGCGGCTGTGGTGTTTCCTCTGAGGATGGGACAACTGGAGGTTAATAGGACAGCAGGTGCCAGTAAGTTAGAGATGCTGACTCTGCACTATTCTCCCTGCATCCTGTGTTGGGGCTTATTAACCAGAAAACCATTTGTGTAGGAGGGTAACATTTTAATGTGTCTGCATATTTCCTTTAATATAGATTTCACAAGAAACTGAAATCAAATTAAACCATATTGTTGTGGTATTTTCCTCACTCTTTAAGTTAGCAAAATGCCTAGAGGTGCTGAGGACATATTTGACAAAGGAACTGTATTAATCTCTGGGCAGAAGACACATGAAATACAGGGCTGTCAGCGCCCAGCATTACCAGCAGGGTCGTGTCTGTGATGGAGAGCATCCCCGAGCTCTGTCTGCGGCTGCCCAGGTCGGGCACAGCCCTCTTGGCACCAGCAAGCCTGGGTCAGAGATGTCCTCCCGCTCACAGGGGAGCACAGAAGGTGCCGTGCACTTTCCAGAAGTGGGTCTGGTTCTCCAGCAGGACTGAGGGCCCTTGGTTTTGTGGGGGCACACTGGAGGTTGGGGAGAGGAGCTGCCACAGGTGTGGGGACCCCTGAGGGGGCGTATGACAGCACAGTGGGCTCTGGGTGGGGGCATACATCCTGGTTTTCCAGGAAATGCTGAAGGTGAAGATCGGTGACTTTGTTTTTTTAGAACAGTTTTATTTATTTATTTATTTATTTATTTATTTATTTATTTATTTATAACTGTTTTATTTATTTGCCAGAGAGAGAGAGAAAGCACAAGCAGGGGGAGAAGCAGGCGGAGGGAGAAGCAGACTCCCCACTGAGCAGGGAGCCCGATGCGGGACTCGATCCCAGGACCCTGGCATCATGACCTGAGCCAAAGGCAGATGCTTTACTGACTGAGCCCCCCAGGTGCCCCAGCAGTTTTAGATTTACAGAAAAGCCCAGCAGGGAGCACAGAGTCTTCACATGCCCTGACCCCCCCAGACCAGGGTTCCCTTACTATTGACGTTAGTGTGGTGCGATGGCTCCAATTCATGAACGGATAGCGCTACTTTATTATTGTTATTATTATTCTTGAAGATTTTATTTATTTACTTTAGAGAGAGGGGAGAGAGAGAGAATCTCAAGCAGACTCCCTGCTGAGTAGGGGGCTTGATCCCATGACCCTGAGATCACAACCTGAGCTGAAACCAAGAGTTGGCCACTTGACCGACTGGGCCACCCAAGGCGCCTGCCCCTGCTACATTATTATTAATTGAAGTTCCATTAGGTCACTCTGGGCGTTGTATGTTCTATGGCTTGGACAAATGTGTAATAACACACGCCCAACACAGTAGTAAGATACAGAGTGTTTTCACGGCCCTAACGATCCTCTGTGCTCTCTTTATCGCCCCTTCCTCCTGAGCTGTAAAGTCACTGAGCATTTTACTGTCCTCATAGCTTCGCATTTTCTGGGATGTCATGGAGTTGGAGCCGTGCAGGGTGGGGCCTTGTCAGACTGGCTTCCTTTGGTTAGTAATGCACTTTTGAGTTTCCCACATGTCTTTTTGTGGCTTGATAGCTCATTTCTTTTTAGCACTGAATAATATCTCATTGTCTGGATGGAACACAGTTTATTTACCCGTTCACCTGCTGAAGGACACGCATCTTGCCCAGTCAACTTTTTTGCGGCAAGAGCATCAGGATTAGGATAAATTGCGCAATTTTAAGGGAAAGAGACTGTGGGGTCTGGATTTTTATTTCTACGAGCCTCAGTTTTCCAAAGTGCAGCCCAACCAAGTGTGCCGAAAAATCAGAAACAAAAAAGACTAAATACTTATAAATGGCGTTTAGGTCTACTGATAAGTATTTCCTTGCCTTGCTGATTGGGTCATCTAGCACTTCCAGCAAACACTGTGGGGCTCCGAGGAGAGCCTACCCGGTCATTCGGTGAGAAGGACGGACGGTGGGGAGACCTGGGGTGTAACTCCCAGAAATGTGGAAAATCACATTTGCATCAAAAATCACATTTGCCTCACTCACAACACTGCTTTGTACTTTCCGTCTTTGGTTCTTACCTTTTTACGTATTAAATTTGCGTTGTCTTACAATGAGGTTTGCGTGTTATGTTGAAAGAGGGCGGGTGACGTGGTCTCACTGGTTATCCTGACCCCCCTGTGATCGCGCCCCCCACCCCGTGATGACGCTGTGTGTTATTACACAGCTGTATCGGGCTCAGTCACTCCTGAAGCAAAGTGTGTCATTGCGTCTCTGTCTTAGAGGCAGGATTTTGGGGGGAATATCGTTATTTTAAGAAACCTAAGAACATGAATGTAAACAGACCCGCATGTTCAGCGTCACTACAGAGGTTAATCACTTTCCTGCCAAAATAAAGTGAATGGAAATTCGCTCTTGCAAGGAAGCCAGGCTACCCTGCGCAGGGAAACCCAAGCTGGACGCCTGTGTGTGGGGGGGGGGGACGCAGGCGCACCTGCGGGACAGGCAGGCCCCCACGGGCCGTGGCTTAGATGTTGTCGCCAGAGCGGCTGGAGCTGGCACCGTGCAAAATTCACGTACGGAAACTTTCGGTCACACTTGGAAAGTTTGGCAGATGGCGTCGCTTCTCATTTAATTTTTTTTCCTCCAATTTTTCCCCCTGAAACTCCAGCTCCAGGCCCTCGACCCCCCAGTTCGATACCTTTTTTGTCAATAGATCTAATCAGCAGCGTGTTGAACAAGAGAGGCCCTTTATGTGCGCGGTGTCAGGACAAGACGCGTGCCGCTGTAGATTGCTACAATACACAACTTGGACCCATTCAGTGACAATGAGGGGGCCCGGCCTTTATCTGGCTGTGACATCATTTCAATCAAAATGTAAAATAATACAATCCAGTAGTTGGGAGAGGTAGAGATAGGACACAGACGGCTGCACTGAGTCATTTAATGAAGAGAAGAGGAAGGTGGGGCGGCCCTCCTTCTGACAGCCGGCGAGGCCCCAGTTCCCAAACTCCATTACCTGCTATAATAGTATTCACAGGAACCGAGTGCAGGAAATTGTCTATTACTTTTTATTAGTGGAAGCTGTTATGCAGGATACAGCTTACTGCACTGTTTTTTCCTTTGTGCGTTTAATTAACAAAAGCATGAAATCTCCCGTTCGGCAGCTTCTGTTGCCTTCCCCTCCGAGCAGGGATTTTATTCATTCCCTTTGTCTCCTTTGAATTTCTTCTTCTTTTTTTTAACAGTGATGTTTTTCAAGACTCACAAATCATCGTGAGAAGAAAAACATAATTCAAGGGCAAACCCGTCATCTCTGAACGGGGCGGGTGGTGGGAACGACCAGAGGCGTCCCCGTCTCCGCGGCCTGAGTGTGAAAGTTCCCTTCCCCTTGTGAGGCTTCCAGAGCGGGGGTCACCCGCTCCTCGGGGCTGATAAAAACAACACGCGGCTCTCTCCGTGGGGCCCGAGAACAAGGGTACAGAATGGAGTGCGTCCTAAAGTGAGTTCCCGGAACCGGCTGTTTAGACGCCGGCCCAGGCTCTTCCACAGCCCATTTCAGCCAATCAGTGAGTTCACCGCTTTTCCTTGAACTGTAGTTTATAGCAATCAATCATTTTTCAAAGGAAATGATCGTTATCCTTCAATGTTTCCGATCATTCTGTGCACCAGGCAGATCCATCACACAAAACGGGCTTGCGTGAGCTCCGAAAGGAGGTGGTGTAGGGCAGGGTCCTTTCAGGAGATGCGCCGTAGGCATTCGGGTGCTTTCCCAGGAGCGTTGGCAGGACCGTGACCCTCCAGCCCCGGGAAGACTGGATGTGGGTCTCCTTAGCGGAAGAGAGTCAAATACCACGCCCCCTGCCCCATCCCCCCCGCCCCGGCCTCATAAAGAGCACAGTGTACCTGGAAGGGCATCTTCACAGAAGACGTTAGACAGCGGCGGGCTCTTGTGTGACCAGAGCAAGACAAGAAGCTGTGTAAGGGCACCGGAAAATGGGGTCCGTGCCTAACAGGAGACTAAGCAGGAATCTTCCCATTGCCCGAGCTCCAAGTAGGACAAGAGATCCTCATTCTAGACAGGGCTTAGCCTCACCCAAGCGAGACCCACTCCAAGAAACACATCCTGTCTCCTGTTGTCCCACCCACCATAGAAGGAGCAGGAGCCTGGGGCGCTCGGCGGCAGGACCTTCGTTCACGTCACATCCGAGGAGCAGACTCCGGCTTTCTGCCTGTGCCTGCCTCTGGAGCAGGGAGCGCCCTGACCCCATGCCAACAGAGAGGCCTCCACGGAGAGACTGGCAGACACGGGGTGTCCCATGAGCTGGGGATTACAGGTCCCTGTGCTGCCCGGAAGCCCTAGGACGCCATTCTGAGACGGTTCTTAGGAGAATGAGAAGTGCAACCAGAGGCTCTGGGGTGGATTTGAACACGGACTCTCCCCGGAAAACTCTCAAGAGAGGCGGTTGGCCAGGAAGCCCCCAGCGTCATGTGGGCTGGAGGGCTCAGCAGCTGGGCGGTAGCATTTCTGCAGCTCGTGGGGCAAGGCTGCGGGAGTCTCTCGGTGCTGCGTGGAAGGAGCAGAGGGGTCGTGGGCTTGAGCCATCCTGATGGGCAGCCCCTTCTTCTCAGAGAGACGGGCTAACGGTTGTGCTGGCTACCATCAGAACATCCCTGATGACCCCACCCCATAGTCGTGCCTGTTTTCAGGGTCACTCAACAGCTCCCTCGTGAAGAGGCAATGGCTCTCTTCTCACTGCATGAATCTTGGCTGGCCCCCCTGCTGCTGGCTGGCCGATAGAACACTTTCCAGAGAGTTCTGAGCCTGGGACTCCGGCCGCTGTCGTGAGATCTGAAAACACCCCAGCTGAGAGCCCCCTGACCACCAGCGTGAGTGAGACCATTGCAGACCCGGCAGCCACAGCCACCCAGGCTGATGGCAGAGGCCTGCGTGTGCCACTGAGATCAGCCAGCCCTGGCGCACATCCGTAGACCGCGGAGCCGACTTATTAGAAACCTACTATCCAAGCCATGGAGTGTCAGGCAGCTGGTATGAGCCCTGGATGACTGGTGCCAGGAGTGTTGGTGGAGTATGGCCTCTCAGCACTGGCGACATCCCAGCAAGGAGCTGCCAGTGGACATGTTCACACCCATGAGCGCGGCCCATGAGAGCCGCCTGCCGTAGTGAGGGCTGAGTTCCTGGAAGAGGGTTCCAGCCCCTCTGAAGGCTGACCTTCCCCACCAGCGTGGGCCTTGGACTCACAGCCGTGGGGGCCCCCGGAGGGACAGCAACCGTGAAACCAAGGAGCCCACCCCACACCCCGCTGCAGGGTCAGACCTGGAGGGTGGGGTCTGAGTTGTATGTGATCCCGGGGTCTGCCTGATGGGCAGGGTCTGCCTGACGGGCAGTGTCTCCGTGTCCGGAGCACAAGTAGCCGCTGCTGTGGGGAGTGACTGGAAGTCCAGGGATGGGGCCAGGGGTCCCAGGGGCTGGGGAGGGAAGCCTGAGGTGGGGTGGAGGCGGCGACCGGTGGGGGTACACTCTGACGCCCCACAAGCCCTTACATGGCCTGCTGTGGAGACGGGCAGCGAGGCCCTGGATGAAAGTTTGGTCCTGCTTGTGGGGCCTTTGAATATGGGTGTGAGGACTGTGGGCTGCACGTGGACCCTGAAGGGCTTTGAGGGTGAAGAAATACACAAAAATGCACTTTCGACATAGGAACCAGTTGTGGGGAGCCCGTGTACCCACTGGGAGATGTGCAACCTCGGGGGAAAGCAGGCGCCAAACTGAGGGGTAGTTTCCCGCCTGGAGCTCAGGGTGCGGGGGTAGGGGTGGGGGCACCAGGGCAGGGGACTGTGAAGGTCTGAAAAGGAATTGCTAGTAAGGCCTCTGCTGCTGTCTTTGTATTTTCATTGTTGGGGTAAACAGTGGTGCCTAATAGAGCACCGACGGGGAGAAGAAGAAGACAGGCACAGCCTTGCTTCCTGTTTTTCAACGAATAACCCAAATCCTCACTGTCGTGAGGTCAGCACGCCTGCAACCCGATGACCTACAGCCCGCGTTTCGGAGGAGACTGGCCGCTCACGTCCCGCACGCGGAGCTCAGGGGAACAGCGCTGTGTCCAGAGAGCAGAGAAGAGCTGGGAAGAGCTGGGAGTTCCGAGGTCGAGAGGGTCGGGGCGTGGGGTGCTGGCTTCGAGGCCTCACTGAGGCCTGTGGCGTCCCCGTGGGGACACGCTATGCCCTGCCTTACTGACGAAGTGTGCAGAGGCACCTGCCCGCGCCCACGGCTGTGACTCCTCGCAGACCAGCGTGGAGTCTGCAGACCCGTGCCCAGCACGGCGGATGGCAGCATGCTGCGGAATCCGGAGGCTTATACTCCTCGATGTTCACTCTCTCTTCTGCTTAAATGAATGGAGCTGAAAGGGGCCAGGCTGTACCTCTCAGAGCTGAGACGTCCTCAAATGCAGATGACTCTACTCCCTCGGACTCTGCAGCTCCCGCCCAGGCTCCAGACGCCTACCCAACAGGGGTTGGCACTGAAGACCCCTGCTGCAGGCCCTCGGTCCCCTCAGCACACCAGAGAGCGTCCTGCCCCATGTCGCCAGTCCCTGGGTGGAAGGAGACCACTTCCTTCCCAAGTCTGCACCCCACCTGCCAGCAAACCTGCAGCTGTCCTTTCAGCATCGGGAGGTCTCCCTGCCTCCCCTGCTCTCATCCCCGCCTCCCCTGCTCTCGGCACTTCCCTGGAGTCCCGGAGCCTGCGGCTGGTCCTTTCTGCTTGCCTGTCCCCCTACAGTCTGTCCTCCACCCAGCAGCCGAGTGACCCTGTTAAATGCAGTCAGATTCAAGGAAGATGCCTGCCTCTCAGGGGGAGAGCCAGCATCCTTGCTCTGGCCCTGCTGGATCCTAGCTGGTTGGGGACCAGGCCCCACACGCTCCCGCCCCAGGCCCTTCCTCTTGCCTCCGTGCTGGGGCTCTTCTCCCGATGTCCCTTTCCTGCTCCCCTGTCTGCTCAAATATCAGCTACTTAGTGAGGACCCCGGGGGCTCCTCCTCACCCCAAAGTCCCTCGCCCTGCTTGGCATCCCGCTGGGCCCTAGCCCCACGCTCCATGTCATACCGATTCATTTCTTCCCTTCTCCTCCCCATCCAAAGCTGTGCGGGTCCCGTGATTCGGACTCCAGGGTCCCCCCTGGTGTCTGTTCTCTAGAGCCACGAACGTGCCCTGGAAATTGTGGCGGCTGCTTATTGAGGGTCAGTGGGAGGGGTGGACGGAAGCTGCCCTTGACCAGGCTCCCCTCCCCGCCTTCCCAGGGCAACTTTTTAGGCGACCTGATTCTCAGTCAGTGCTAAGCCCAAGCCCCCCTTGGTTGTTCGCGTGAACATTCACACGGACGCCTTCAGGCTCACTTTCTACCCTGAGGGCTTGACTGTGTTTTTCCAAAAAAGGACAGTTTCTTCACCAAGAGGCCGTGGGGGCAGACTCCCAGGAAAATGCACAGCACGCAGTTTGAGGTGCTGTGTCTCAGGAGACACTCCGTTGTCCTTGGAAGGTCTGAACGGAAGCCCTTCCACTGAAGAAGCCAAGGACACCGTCTGGGGTGTGTGTCCCCCGTGCGGCCCCTGCGTGGGGACTCAGGCTCCTGGCTGCAGGAGTCCCGTGGTCACAGTCCCATCTGAGTGGCCGCTTAGGGTCTTGCCTGCAGACGGGACTGTGTCACAGCCATTTGAATCTGGTTCGTCTTGTAGTTTTGGTTAGGAGCAAGAGCTCGCCGTGCGGGCAACCAAGGGCATCCCCAGAGTCATGACGGCGGCCATCACTGCCTTTGCGCGTATGGTGGGTGAGAACCTTCAGAAATGCGTGTCAACGTGAAGGGGTGGAAAATGTGTAACTTCTGAGCAAGCCCGAGGTGGGGTCGCACACCTAAGACTGTGTCTCTGGGGCTACGGCATGACATCGCACAGCTGGTAAGGGGCAGGGAACGGGCCCAGCTGCCAGCTGCCCTGGGAGAGTCTGGCAGGGTGCCCTCCTGGGGGACCTGCCCGGTGTCCCTGATCAAGCTCCCGCCCGCAGCTCCAGGCCCAGCGAGCGCCCTCGTAGCTGGACCCCGGCTCCGTCCTCGCAAGAACCATGTCTGACATCCTGCGGGCCCCGCCACGTGGCCTGGGCCTTGCTCTTGTCTTCGTGGAGCTCGATTTGGTGAAGCCTGACCTAGGCGTACTGGAAAGCGTGCCGGCAAGCGGAGGGCGTGGACATTTTGGGGCTCCACGCCCTTTTTGCTACTTGTGTAGAAACGGAGATTTCAAGGCACCACAGACATACTGGCTCTAGAAAGACTTATCACAAAGACAAGGAAAGGTCCGGTTCTGGAGTCAAGAGGTTCAGAGTGGGACATCCTGAGCAGTTTGCATCAAAATGTCAGAGCGTGACTCATCCTTGTCTAAATATGAGTTTATTTTGTACCACCTCAGAAAACTGCTGTCACCCTCATAGACGTGCGAGTTCTCGTCCGAAAGCAGGGTAGAGTCAACCTGGCTATGAGGCCTGGAGCACGCTCCTGGCCCCTGCGGGCAGCATCCTCGGAGAACTCTGGGACCAACCAGCCCGGTGCACCTGCTGCGCTGTTGGGGCCTCAGAGGCAGACGTTCAAAGGGAGTAAACCCAGAAACGTGCGGAAAGAGCTCTTTTCCCCAGTGGGTTATGCTGGGGGCGGTGAAGGGCGGGACGTGTGGTCACAGGGGCTGGGCTTGTCCCCGGAGGACACAGACCCCCCTCAGTCTCTCTGAAAAGAAGCCGTGAGCAGGATCCCGGGGGCGGAAGAGCTTGCTTTCTCAGGGGCTGGCCCACTGGTGGCCAACTCTCAGGACTGGGCACCGGCGAGCAGTCTCCCTTGGAAGGAGCACAGCTGACACCTGCCAGAGGACGGTGGTGCCCGCGGCACGCCCCCAGAGCCTTCAGCCTCAGCTTCTAAACAGCCACCCAGCCCAACCGCCCACGCCACCCCCAAATTTCCAGGAGCTTTGGTTGATTGAGAGTCTTACCCTGGCCCTCCTAGGGGGGGTGGCAGGGACGGGGCTTCAGCAAGGCGGTGGCGGGAACCGCAGCCTGCGGGTCTGGCCTGGCGTAGGACACGGAGGAGCTTTCCAGACTCCCCTGGAGGCAAGACTGGCCGACGTCAGCTGGGTGTCTCTCTCAGGTTGCTGAGACTTAAGGCCTTTGGAAATGAAGCGTGATGTCACTGCGCCTCCCAGGCCGGCTGCAACCCGAGGGCTGAAGATGCAGGCAGCTCCCAGCTCTCCCTGCCACTGCCCTCCCCGTTGTCCATCTGGTCTCAGGCTCTGAGGTGCTTCCTGTTCCCGAGTTGGAAAGAAACGCTCCTCCTCATTTAGGTCCTGGTCTTAGGGACGGACTCATCACCTCCCCCACGGTCTGCAGGAGATGGGAGCTCCCAAAAGGAAGGGGTTGCCTTCTCCATCTGCACACCCCCGGAGACAGGTTGTCCACTATCTTTCCCATAGTAAGGGCTGGGTACATGTTTATGAAATGGGTGGTGTGCAGGTGAGAGCCTCCTGCAATAGGAAATTGGAGGGTTGCTGGTCCTTTGGGTTTGGGCTGTATTTAGGAACAAACTTTCAGATTCTCGGGTGTCTCTGTTTTGCATTGTATTTCTTTTTAAAAATCAATTGGATGCTTACACAGAACAGTTGACAGTTACACTGACTTGTGCAGAGACACCCCCAGACCTGGGAGTTGGGAAGCAGATGCCGTCCTCTGGGGCTTCTGGGCGGGAGGACGAGGCTGCTGTCCCAGGGCTGTGCTCCGTGCACTCCTCGTCAGCGGACGGCCCTGAAGGTCGTCGAGTCCCAGCCTGTGTCTCCAGCATTCCGAAGAATCCGCCGCTGTCAGCTCCTGATTTCGGTTTTCCGCAGTGACTCCTGCCCAGGCCCGCGGCAAGTCCTGGTGTCCTGGCTCATCACCACGGGAGGACGCCCACAGGGGGGACAAGGCCTATCCCGAAGGGGACGGGAGGGGCTTAGGTCAGGACTTGGCTCTGTTCCGAGGCTTTGGGGAGCAGGACTTGGCTCTGCGTGGGTTCGGGCTGGAGGCTGGGCGGGTCGTGACCCTCAGTCTGACACATGACATCCAGCAGGTGGGAAGAAGTGCGGCCCAGTCGTGCAGGCCGAGGAGCCCTAGGGGGCGGTTTGGCCACTTTGTGGTGGGGACGAGCTTGGGCCTGTGTGCGTACGGAGTGGGCTTGTGGCGGCTGGCGCTGCGCAGACCCCAGGCCTTCCGGTGGGGTGGGCGGGGGGGCGAGATGCCCTCCCCTGCGCAGGCACGAGCCCTGGGGGTGGGAGACCCGCGGCCTCCTCACCGCGGCCGCCCCGCAGGCAGGAGCTGCCCTGATGCCCTTTCCCCCCGGATCCCGACTCCGCGAGCCTGGCGAATGCGCGCTTCCCCTAGGGAAATCGGGAAATGCGGACTTCCCCTCAGATCATGGAGGATTCCCGGGAATTTCATCGCGGTACCGAGGGGGCTTCTCTAGGGTTGGGGCGGGGGTGGGGCGGTGCCTCGCGGGCCCTTCTGGGGTCCCCTTCGTGCGCCCGCCAAGGTGGCCCTGCGATCTATCACATGAGATGCGTTATCAGTTCCTATCTCTCTGGGGGTGTTTTACCCACCCTGGCTTATTTTCCTTTCCAGATTTTACATTTTTGTGGAAATGGTAAAGCGCTCTTTCCTGTGAATTGCTTTCGTTTTTCATTTCATTGGAAGGAACCCTGATTGGAGGTGGGCACTGCTCTAGGGACCAGCGAGAAGGAACAGACCACCAGCCTCTGCCCTGTACTCACCGCAGACACACAGTTTAAGGCTTGTGTCCCTTCCAACATGCCCATCTGTTGGTGCATCGACGGATCGCTGCTCGCACACCTTGGAGAAATCCAGGGCTGTGTGCAAGCACACCGCTGTGTGGGTTGTGCACTCCTGCAGGTGCCGGCTGCCCGGGCCCTGGCCTCCCAGAGCCCCACGTGCTGGGCCCAAGGCGGCTGTCGGCTTTCACCCAGGCTCCTCTCTGTCCTTGCTCGCCGTCCCTCCCACCGCACCACCACACACCCTGCTGAGCCCTGCTGGGTTACCTCCAGAGCATCCCTCTCTTGACCCTTACCGTGGAGGGCCTCCTGGTCCACATGGCCTGTGCACCAGTGAGCCACACAGACTCCTTTCCAAGGGGCTTCCTTTTTTTTTTTTTTTAAACATTTTATTTATTTCTCAGAGAGAGAGACAGAGAGAGAGCCCAAGCAGGGGGAGAGGCAGAGGGAGAAGCAGGCTCCCCGCTGAGCAGGGAGCCCAGTGTGGGGCTGGATCCCAGGACCCTGAGATCATGACCTGAGCTGGAGGCAGACGTGTTACCCACTGAGCCACCCAGGCGCCCCAAGGGGCTTCCTCTTAATAAAGGAAGGAACGTGAACAAACAAACACCGTGTGATGGTCTGTGCGTTAGAAACCTGTACTCCATATACACAAACACCAAGGAGTAAACCATGGATCCTTCCAGAGATTTGCAGCCAGGGAGACGGCCCAGTGCAGTAACGGGTGAACCACAGCCTCTAGGATAAACCAAGCTCACAGGGCAGGCCTTGTGGTCCACGGGCATCAGGCAGAGAAGACAGACAGAGGAGGGCCCAGGTGCTAATTAATGTGGCCCCTTGGGGGCGGTTGGTAGCTGCTTACTGGGGTGGGGGTGGGCCTCCCAAGTAAGGGACACCTGGCCCTGGGCTCCTATCCCTTAAAGACGCCCTGAGAAGTCCTGAGGCTTGAGGAGTCACTCTGCATAATCTAAGCTCTGAGCATTTCACAGCATCATCAGATACTTGCTAGGGTCTGAGTGTTTGTGCCGCACCCCCCCATCCATATGCTGACGCCCTAACCCCCGATGTGAGGGCAGAGCGAGAGGCCCTCCCCCAGCCCGGCTGGCACCGGATCTGAGACACCCCCCCCCCCCCACTGTGAGCACTGCGTTTCTGTCGTTCATAAGCCATCGTCTCAGTGGGATGTGCTCATAGCAGCCCGAGGGACAAAGATGGTACTTTTCCAAACCTTTCATCAAATTCAGGGGGAAAAGAAAATAAAAACTATTGTTTGGAATTGTGATCCTAAAAATAAAATTTGCTTGACACAGTTTTCAACTTTGTCCCACAGACAATGGCCAGGTGTTGACCAAACTCAGGAATGTGCCCAGGCTGCCAGGGGGTGGGGGGCGTGGAAAATAAGCCAGCACACACCCGCGAACACACTGCCCCTTCCTCACGTATCCCTAGAATGTACTCAGACAGCCTCGCGCTGGGTAACCCAGGGGGTCCGGTGCTGGAGCCTGGAATTCACAGCTTTGAGTTTCATCAGCCCCGAGACACCCATTGTAAGAGCAGAAGCATCGTACTGTAAGACCCCTTCAATGTGGGCAGACTCGTCCCAGGTCCAGGTCCGGCGGGGACGGCGGCACAGAGGCCCGGGCCGGGGTGGGGGCCCCGCATCCGCTCAGGCGTGTCTCGGACGCCCCTCTCCTCCGTGCCGCTGACACAGATTCTGAACCTTTTGCTGGTTGTGGGGCGGAAAAAAGAAGGTGGATCTGAGTCCTTCCTTCTGTCTTCCCGTCAGCTCTTTCCACCCCCCCTTTTATTTCCTAAACAAGCTAAGAGTTTTTATAATTCATCACCTGGCTGACAGATGAGTTCTGCTGGAGAATATTAGAAAATGTCTCAAATCTCATATATATGCTAATGGTATGCCGAGACTGGTCGGTGGTGTGCCGGAGTTTTAATCTGTCTTGGCCGGTGTGGAAAGTGGTGGAGACAGTCACTGCACCCGACAATTTATGATCAAACAGCTGAATTGTGAAGGAAGAAGGACATGCAGAAAGGGAGAGTAATTTTCTGATTTAACAGCGTTGTTACTACAAATAAAGAAATCTTGATTTTGACTGCACTCGACATTAAATGAGTTTCCTGTGCCCCGTGCTGGATTTTTCATTTTCCGGATCCATAGGAAGTGCCCTGCTTAGATACAAGTGACAGATACGAAGATGGTTGCATATGGAAATCAAACGTGTATAATAAAGCCGTCTTCTGCTTATTAAATAAACACATGTAGATTACTTCTGTGCAGAATGCACTGATAATTCTTCTCTGTGTCCCCTTTTTTTGCAAGTCACAAAGAATCTTATTTAACAACCATGAATGCTGGATCTGGGCTCTTCAGTTTATTACCTTCTCACCATCCAGGGGGTTCGGCATCTGGAATTTACAGCAAACACTTCGTTTTGTCTCTCCAGGCCCTGCTTCTGCGTATTATTTCAGTTTATCATTGTGAGCACCATAGTAATTGCGGGAGATGCACCATTAAGTTGTGTTTTGCTAATATTTCCATTATGGAAGTGGTAGGATGGACCGGGAGGACGGGGATGCTGGCCTGAAAAGTGAGGGGAGCTTGGCAAACCTCCGTGCGTCAGGCCAAAGGCAGGTGGGACACAGTCGCCTGGAGTCTCTCAGGAAGACCACGGAGCATCCACGGTTTGAACATCTGAGCAGCACAGGTGGAAAGAAGGAGTGGCTAAATCCAACACCCCCAGGGCCTCATCGGTGTGAACTGCCCAGCAGCATGCCCGGGCGACCTGATAAGTCATTTTGGCCAATTGAAGAAGGAGGGAGGATTAGTTTCAGCTGCAGAAGGAGGTCTTGGGGGGCAGGTGGGAAGTGAGCCCGCTTGGAGGAGGGGAGCATGTTGGCCCAAGGTCTTTGCTTTCCTAGGAGATTCGCATTAACAATAAAGTGCTGGGTCTACATTCCTGGATTGTGTAAGTAACATTTTCTAGAAGTTTCAAAGCTAGGGTCCAAGCTGGGTTCAGTTAGGGTTCAGGTCAGAGCCACAATGAGGCATAAAAGCAAAGTCCTTTGCTTTTCTTCAGGTTTCCATATAAGCTTAGATTCTCAAGCATGTAATGGGAATAATACAAATAACTTATTTCTTCTTACACTGTTATCAGCTTTAAAACATTTTTAAGTATCATCTTTCCATCATCCATCCACTTATTATTTATCATGTATTATCTATCTATCTATCTATCTATCTACCATCTATCAATCTGTCCATCCATCTATCCATCTGTCTACCTGTCTGTCCATCTATCATCTATCTGTCATTTGTTTTACTTAGCTCACCTTGTTTTCGTTCTTAGCTTGAACATAAATGACCTAGCTTCCCCCAGTTTGGTGAGAAAACCAGCAGGTTAATATTTGCACACATGGTGATTCCTTCCGTTCCTGCAGGTCTGCTTGTAAGTTCCATCACTCTGACGCAGTGCTTCTCAGCTGGAGGTGACTTTGCTCTCTGCACCCCCATCCCTAGGGTCATTAGCAATGTCTGGAGACATTGTGGATTGTCTAAACTGGGGGAGGCAGTGGAGGTGTCACTGGCGTCTGGTAGGTCAAGGCTGGACACCTCCGTGCACAGGATGGCCCCACAGCAGGGAGGGTTGTCGTGCATCTGCAAGGACAGTGGGGTAGGGACACCTGGCCTGGTGCAGCAGCATGGACAGAGAGCAGAGGATATGGTCAGATGAAGAGTTGACAGGCTGGACCCTGAAGGTCAGAGATGGGCCTTCTGGACCCTGATTCTCCTCCAGCCATGCAAACATGGGAGACTGTTTCCTGTCCACTTCCTAGCTTCCCAGCCAAGGAGCAGATGGGGCTGGAATGTTTTCCTCTCCGTTCCCTCTTCCTGGTCATATGTGTCCTAGGATTGGTGTTGGAATGTGACATAGGGGCCAGCCTGTGCGGAAATGACACTGGCCAGCCTGTGCGGATGGATGAGCACAGCGAGAGAGGCCAGACCAAGCTGGCTGGCTTGCAGCTGTGGTGCTGAGTGTTGAGCCCGGTTAAGCTGGGTCACACTGGAACATCGACCTTGAAGTTTCAGGACTCAAATCAGCTACCCAACTGAGAACACCTTGAGAAAGTGTTGTAATTTTTAAAAGTTCTTATTTAAGTTCCAGTATAAATAACATATAGTATAGTATTAGTGTTACGTGTACAATGTAGTGATTGAATGCTTCCATGCAACACCTGGTGCTCATCACGCCAGGTGCACTCCTGAATCCCCATCACCTGTTTCACCCATCCCCACCCCCTCCCGTGGTGACCAGCAGTGTGTTCTCAGTAGTCGAGACTCTGTTTCTTGGTTTGTCTCTCTCTCTTTTTGTTTTCCCTTTGCTCATTTGTTTTGTTTATTGAATTCCACACGTGCATGAAATCATATGGTATTTGTCTTTCTCTGATTTATTTCATTTAGCATAATGCACTCTAGCTCCATCCACGTGGTTGCAAATGGTAAGATTTCATTCTTTGTGATGGCCGAGTAATATTCCATTGTATTATCTACCACGTTGTCTTTATCCGGTCATCTGTTGATGGACATCTGGGCTCCTTCCATAGTTTGGCTGCTGTAGATAATATTGCTATAAATGTCAGGGTATATGTGTCCTTTTGAATTAGTATTTTTATATCCTTTGGATAAATACCCAGTAGTGCAATTGCTGGGTCGTACGGTAGCTCTATTTTTAACTTCTTGAGGAACCTCCACACTGTTTTCCAGAGTGGCTGCACCAGTCTGTATTCCCACCAACAGTGTAAGAGGGTTCCCCTTTCTCCACATCCTCGCCAACACCTGCTGTTTCCTGACTTGCTAATTTTAGCCATTCTGCCAGGTGTGAGGTTTTGATTTGTGTTTCCCTGATGATGAGTGATGATGAGCATCTTTTCATGTGTCTGTTACTTACCTGGATGTCTTCTTTGGAGACCTGTCTGTTCATGTCGTCTGCCCATTTCTTAACTGGATTATTTGTTTTTTTGGGTGTTGAATTTGATAAGTTCTTTGTAGATTTTTGGATACTAACCCTTTATCAGAAATTTCATTTGCAAATAACTTCTCCCATTCTGTGGGTTGCCTTTTAGTGCTGTTGATTGTTTCGCAGAAGCTTTTTACCTTCGTGAAGTTCCAATAGTTTATTTTTGCTTTTGTTTCCTTTGCCTTAGGAGGCATATCTAGAAAGAAGTTTCTATGACTGATGTCAAAGAAGTTACTGGCTTGTTCTCCTCTAGGATTTTGATGGATTCCTGTCTCACATTTAGGTCTTTCATCCATTTAGAGTTTATTTTTGTGTATGGTGTAAGAGAATGGTCCAATTTCATTCTTCTCCATGTGGCTGTCCAATTTTCTCAGCACCATTTGTTGAAGAAACTGTCTTTTTCCCATTGGATATTCTTGCCTGTTTTGTCAAAGACGAGTTGACCATGGAGTTGAGGGTCCATTTCTGGGTTTTCTATTCTGTTCTATTGATCTATATGTCTGTTTTTGTGCCAGTACCATGCTGTCTTGATGATTACAGCTTTGTAGTATAGCTTGAACTCAGGCAATGTGATGCCCCCAGCTTTGCCTTTCTTTTTCAACATTCTTCTGGCTATTCAGGGTCTTTTGCGGTTCTGAACAAATTTTAGGATAGCTTGCTCCAGCTCTTGAAAAATACTGGTGGTATTTTGATAGGGATTGCATTAAATCTGTAGATTGCTTTGGGTAGCATAGACATTTTATAATATTTGTTCTAATCCACGTTCATGGAATGTCTTTCCATTTCTTTGTGTCCTCTTCAATTTCTTGCATCAGTGTTTTATACTTTCCGAATATAGATTTTTTTTTTTACCTCTTTAGTTAGGTTTATTCTTACATATCTCATGGTTTTTGGTACAATTGCAAATGGGATTGATTCCTTAATTTCTCTTTCTCTTGCTTCATTATTGGTGTGTAGAAGAGAAGACACTGTTATCTTTATTTACATCACCTTACTTCTCTGTCTGGATACTAACTCCATCTCCCTTTTATAAGCTATTTATTCCAGGAAACACCATTCTTACTGTATGGCTCTAATGAGCTGCTAGAGGCATTTACAGAGTGAGCTTTTATTTTTGAAGAAAGAAGAAATTGCTTCTTAAATCTACAAAGTGAAACCACACCAACATGCTTGAACAGATACCCAGAGCAAGTTTTGTTTTGTGTGTTAGGGTTGTGTGTGGTTATTTTAGAAACACTGCTTTGTTTCCAAGCCAGGGAAATGCAGCTGAGGGTATCATTCTGTTTACTATTTGCAAATGCGAGGATGTGATTTTTCTGCTGTACATTCCTGTCTTTCCAGAGTCAACTGACATGAGAATGTAAGGCTGGCAGGAGGAGCAATGAGCGAGGGCTCTGCCGGGGGGCCGGCCACAGGCCAGGCCATTTCTGCAGGAACTGCTGGCCTCAGTGTCCCTCTGCAATCCTGGGAAGCCTCAGCATGGATCCCCTCTGGTGTGTGGACGCCCCTCGTGACTGCCTTCTTGCTTGTATTTTCCATATTCGGTCAGCCCCATCTGGACAGGGGTGGGGGAGCCTGTCCAGGGCTCCCTGGTTCCCTGCAGACACTGCTCCATTCTGAGATAATAACTTTCAGAAAGAGAGGCAAACATTTTTTTCCTTACTTGTGCGTTCAGACAGTAATTCGATGCACCTAGAAGTCAGCTGTTCCGTCCTCCAGCTCCTCCCACCTGATGTTCTGTCTGACATGGGACATGGGGGGAGGCAAGAATTGCACCTGCAGTGGGGAGGACCCCCTCCCAGGATGGCGCATGGGCAATCCCCCTGCGTTAGCCATGTGGCTGAAGGACAGCTCACCGCTTCACGGCACCGAAACACTTCCAGGAGGGGACCCCGGCTCCCTTCCTCACAGAAGGATCCCACGTCCGCCCACAGACACCGGTCTCCTGGAGAGGCTGCATCAGCCCTTGGAGAGACACTCTGCCCAGGGCAGCGGGGAGCCCTGGGAGTGTGCACCAGGCTCACACTTGTCCACACAGCCACTGGCCAGCAACGTGCGGGCGGGAGGCGGGAGCCGGGGGGAACAGCCACATGCTCCAGCTTTCTTTCTCCTTTTCGTCTTATGGTTAAACGAGCACACCATTTATTCTTGTTTTAAAAATTGTATCCCTTGACTCTTTAGAGATCAGAGGAAAGCATAAAGATGCAAGTAAGAACACATTAATATTTTTATCGGGGTAAATACTAATCTTCTTCTATTTTTTCTCTATAAAATACAAGCATAAACATTGTTAAAGTCAGAACATCTCAGTGAACATTTAGATATCACATTTCATTTAATATCATAATAGTGCTATTTTCTTGGTTTATACTTGTACTTAAAGTAATTGCAAATGCCTTAATTGGCTGAATATTCTATAATCTGTTTAGCTGCCTCAACTTTCTCAGATTTAATTTGTTAATACTTCTCTCTGAGACCTAGATGTCATGTGCCCACGTGCGAGCAAGGCCACGCCCGGCCCGGCTCCTTCCCATCCGGAACGCTGGAAGCAGAGAGGAGGCCCGGAACCCAGGATGGTGATGCTGGCGGCCAGCAAACATGTGCAGAAAGCCGGTCACGACGGTGACGGGAGTCGCGGCCACAGAGGCTGGAGTCCTGATGTCCTTCCAGGTGCCTCCCCGGCCCCAGGTAGTGCTCCCCACCACCCAGTGAGCAGCCCGGCACATGGAGGATTCCTGTAATTGCAGAGGGGAAATCCCACCCTGAATGGTAGGGAAGGAAGGGACTTCTAGGGTCAGAGCAGCACTTGCCACGCCCTGAGGGGCCACGGCCACACCCTCAGCACACTGGTCTCCTCTCTGTCACTTGCTTTCCTGAGCACTGAGCTGACCAAGCTTCTGCTGCTGCTCTGCTTTGGAACCTACATTCAAACATTCTGGAGCATTCCAGACGGGGCACGTACCCCATGCCTGTGAGCCTGGTCTTCGGCCCACGGGTCCCGTCCCAGCCTTTCCTGTGTGTGATCTTTTCGGCCTCCCTGTGCCCCTCCTCGCCCCCGAGTCATGACCCAGCACCCCGCAGTCGGGCGGGTGGATTCTTTCTGGGGGAAAGAATTTAACCGTGTGAGTCTCACCAGTAACACCTGGCCTGGCCGACTGCCCGGTTCCACCCACGCCCTCCAGAACTCTCCTCCTTGTTGATGCAGAAAGTTCGTGGGGTCCCAGCTTGTGTTCTCTCACCCAGGTGCTCAGCAAAAACAAAAGCACGAACCAAAGAAGCTCAGATGAACCCAAGCCTCTCGTTAGAAAGCTCTCCGAGGGTGGAGTTCCCATGCTGCCCCGTGTCCCTGACACCCCACGTGGTTCGGGGGTGCCGGGCTGGTCACTTAAGTGCTCATGGGCCCAGTCCACATTAATCCTTGAGAAACAGATACTTCTGGACTCAGAATCTTCACACACCCCCAAAGAAGCCTGTCTGTCCTCCAAACTTGTCCTATCGCTTGTGCTGACTTTTTATTTCTCAGTGAAAGGAATGTAGTGTATCCGTATGTCACCCAAGTAACTGCCGGGGCTCGCTCTGACCCCATCTCCTGCGCCCCGTACCACGTCAGCTGGGCCACAGTTCCCTCGGGCCCAATCCTCCCCGTGGGCCACCCCCCCTCGGCTAGACCCCTGTGACACCGGCGCACCTGTAGCACGGCCGGGGCGCGTCCACCCCCGCTGGCGTGATTCTGGGCCCCGTCTCAGGAATCACAGGAGACTTCTTCTCCAACATCTTTCTTCCCCAGGAGCTCACAGGGGCCCCCGGATTGTTGGCACAGTCACGTGGGTCCCGGCCAGGAAGCCTAGCCACCCCCCACAGAGCCCTGCTGTTCTCTGGCCTGCCACAGCCACCCACCCTGTCCCCCTTGCCCAGGACAGCCAGTGGGGTCGAGCCATACCTCTCAGGAGGCATGCTGTGGGGTGTGGGGGGCCATGCCCGTCATGCAGTGTGGGACGTTTGCTTCCTCCAGCCCTGGCCAGGTAGAGCCAGGGTGCTCCCAGTCACTGTGGCAAATTTCTAAATACCCAGTGGGGGTGTTACATGTTTGAAAACCACTGGATCACATTTAAGGATCTCCCTGTCCTTGTGTGTCCGTCTATCTGCCAAGAGGGAGACAGAGAGCGCGAGAGAAAGATTTTAGGAAATTGGCTCACATAATGGTGGAGGCTGATGTGTCCAAAGTCTGCAGGGTGGGCCGGCGGGCCGGAGACCCGGGGAAGGCTGTAGTGGCCACAGGCTGCCTGCTGGCAGGATTCTTTCCTGCTGAGGAGGTCAGCCCCTGTTCTATCCAGGCCTTCAACTGATTGGACGAGGCCCACCCGTGTCAGGGAGGACTCAGAGCACATCACTTTCAGTGTTAATCTCATCCAAAAAGCATCTTCACGGAAACCCCTGGAATAGTGTTTGACCTCACGCTGGGCACCGCAGCACAGGCGAGCTGACACGTACGATGAACCGTCACAGGCAGACCGGGCGCATGCCTCAGTGGACTCCACCGTGCTTGCACATACATGTGCTTCCTCTGTGGGTGTGGTGCTCAGTGCTGGCACCGCTCGAAGTCCTTCTGCACCTTCTACGCACAGCCCGTCTCACGCTGATCATCGCTCGGCGGACGCACTCAGCACCCCCGGGCCCCAAAGGTGAGCAGGGCAAGTGAGGGTAGTGGCGTGGGCCTCACAGCCCGCATCATGGAGTCACTGGGGGGGATGGTACCAGGCCTTAAAATCGTCTGTGTTCTGCAATGAGACCTGTGACTACATTACTTGTCATTCCAGGATTTTCTGGAGACTGTTTCTACAGCACTTCTAGGGTTTGGTTTTGCGCTAACTCAAGGGGAGAAGGAGCCTACTGCTTGATGCGGGGTACAGAGTGGTAGTTACCCTTCTCCCGGCAGCTGGACGAGGGGCATGGACATACCCCGCCATGGGCTGTGCTGGTTCCCCTGGAAACCGCCATGCACACTTCCTGGCGTGGCTGCCATGGGTCTCCACGCCCTCCCTGGACCAGCTGCAGGACGCAGGCCGCCTCCTGCCACCGTAGGAGCGGCTGGAGCGCCCTGGGTTAAGTGCTATTGATTTCAGAGCAGCGGCTTATTTCTTGGCAGTGTGATCAAGTTTCAAGCGAGTTCCCGTTGAATTAATTTTTGTTGTTCAGTGTTTGAAGTTCAGACAGGAATAATTGGCCCGGGAAGGAGTCCGTGGATTCTCGTCGAGTAATGAAGCTGGAGGCAAGCGTTTCCCCACCTCTCCAGGGAAAGGTTTGATTTTGAAGTCTTTCTGCGGTTCCGGGAGACCGTGTGCCTGCCTGCAGCCAGCAGCAGAAGCTGGGGCGGTGGGTGAGCAGGCAGCAGAGCGCTTCTGATCCCCAGCGTGTGGCGGTCCTCGAGGAGGTGACTCCAGCGGACCCCTGGCTTTGCGTGGGGGAGGCTGCTGCTTCTGGTCGCCGGCGAGATCTGCGGCGGGAGCTTGAGGAGACAGCCTGTGCCAGACCGCATGAATCCACTTCCGGGCATCACGAGCTCCTTGGCCTGGAAACACCCCGGGTCACGTAGAGACGAAGCCTCGTCGGAGCCAGCTCATCGGAGCCTGCACTTTCCTGTTTTGCTTTGTTTTCGTTCCTTGCTTCATTTAGACTAGGACTTGGTCTTACCCATGTTCGAAGATGTAGGGGCTGTATTCTCTCTGCCCTCACTCTTCCTGGGGACAAGGGGCGCACCTGTCACGGGGCCGCCTTTCCTGGGCTCAGGGGCACCAGGATCCTTGGCTGGTGAGGAAGGCAGCCCGTGGTGAGTGCGGCGGTGGCATGTGTGTCGGGAGTTGTGGCTGTCATTCAGCTGATGCCCGGGGCTTTGGGGGAATTACAGGAGTTACTGTGGGAGAAGGCTCTCTGTAGAGCTGCATGAATAGTAGTCATTCTTGTCAGCAAAGTGTGCACGGTCAGCCTAAGTCAGCTGTTACCGCCTATGAGACGTCCGCTCTCCCTGAGTTCAAAGCACCAGGTGTAACCAGAATCTAAGGCAAAGCCAGAGGCATGCCGACAGCAGTGCCCCCTGGCTTGTCCATACAAACATCAAATGAGAGGCAAGAACCATTTCAAAAGATGCTTTGAGGGTGCCTGGGTGGCTCAGTCATTAAGCGTCTGCCTTCGGCCCAGGGCATGATCCCAGCATCCTGGGATCGAGCCCGGCATCGGGTTCCCTGCTCAGTGGGAAGCCTGCTTCTCTCTCTCCCACTCCCCCTGCTTGTGTTCCCCCTCTCGCTGTGTCTCTCTGTCAAATAAATAAAATCTTTAAAAAAAAAGAAAAAAGATGCTTTGAGCTGGTGGGTTAGGGATCGGCCATTTTCTACTGGAAATGGAGTGGTGTCTCTCAACGGGAAGGTCCTACCAGGTGTGAAGATGTGACCCTTGACCTGCACCCTGCTTCTTAAATTGGCCGTCCTATTGTGCACAGCTCAGCACCCTTCTTGGCAGAGTCCAGGGGACAGGGGACTGGGGGGACACCTGAGCACTCAGACCCTCTGCACTACACCAGAAGGGCCGGAGGAGCACTGCACGGGTGCGTGGTAGCTGGGGAAGCTCAGTGCACAAGACACGAGGGTCTGAGCCAAGAAGGCTGGGCTTGGGGAGACAGGCTGGTCATCGTGCTGGTGGGCCAGCGACCTGAACAAGTTAGGAGGCCAGGATGTGCACCGCGGTGCCCACGAATCGTGTGTGTTCTGGTAACCGTGCTATCTGGAACTTTAATTCACTGTAAATATCTACCTCGAATGTCTATTTCATTCATTTTTCAATCAAATTGTTATCACGTTAGACTCTTCTGCAGCTAATCTTGTCTTCTCCCCCAAATCTTATGGAATCAGGTGAAGAGACTACTAGCACAAAAACTCACTTTGGTTTCAGGGGAAAAGCAAGGTTCACAAAGGGGAAATTGTCAGTGAGGTACAAACTTCCTGTTCCCCCTCCCTGTGCGTGCTGCCTTACCTGGACCAGGACGGGGTGCTCCCGAGGAACGCAGATGTCCCCCCACAAGCTCCCTTCATTTCTGGTCTCCGTCCCCCACCTGCCGTCTGAAGAGTGGAGCCCGTTCCTGCCGCCGGAATGAATGAGGGGGACGTCCGAGGCGACGTCATCGAGCTACACACACGTGTGCCTAGGACCCGAATCTGAGATTCCCTCATTCCCTCATCCATTTGTTCATTACACAGGTGCTGTCCTGGGACTTGGAGCCTGGGAAGATAAAGGTCATCACAGATTTAGTATTAGCCTGTCAGAAGATAGACATTTCCAAATGTTCCGTTTGGAAACATCCAGTCCAGCCCCTCATTCAAACTTTGGCCCTCGGCCACGGCTCCCCACTAGGCAGCCACCGAGAAATGCCGCCTGCTCAGCCCACTCCCGTCTCACAGAATCACGCTGAAGCTGGGCAGGGTCTAGTGGCCCTTTCCTCTAAGCCCGTCCTTGCACAGGGGGGCTCGAGCAGTGGGTGGGAGCCCCGGCTGGGTTAGTGGCGAAGTCAGGCTACACCTGAGGTCTGGCTTCAGCCCACAGGGGTCTCCTCCAATGTTTACCAGACCTTTTCCTCCCTTGCTCCTGCCCTCATCCTTTTCTCTGCTTCCCAGATTCAGCAGGCACTTCCCGACTGCTCACTCCATGTCCCGGGTACCCTGCAGAGTAGGGGTGAGCCATCTCAGAAATTCTCGTGTGGACGTGGCCAGTGGGCAGGCGGCTACAGGGTCTGGAAAGAGAAGAGCCAAGGCAGTGGGGAAGATGGCATGGGCATTGCACTTGTGATGACAGGAACACAACCCAACATGGACCAGTGGAGACCAAGAAGCCAGGCTCATAGCCCAGGAGCCCAGGACTCAGACTGTCACCAGGGTCCTTGTCTCCCTCTCTGACTCTGCCTCCCATTCTCCCCCAGGAGCAGCGTGGGAACCACCCCAGGTGGGCACGGCCACAGACAGAGCAAGCTGAGGCCAGGGGAAAGATGGCCCATCCCTCTCAACCCAGCAAATGGCCAGCAGAACCCGCTGCTGGTGTAGGTCCCCCAGGACCCAGACCGTAAAGGAGTGTCAAGACGGGTCTTGGCCACTGCCCGTCCTGCAGCCAGCGGGGGGACTTCGTGCCTGGTAACAGCACGATGGGACGGGGAGGATGGTCAGGTGCCGGTACTGATGCTGCTTTGGGGAATCGGGGAAAACACCTTGGACCACAGGAGTCGGAGCAGGCTGGGAATGTGGTTGTCTCAGGCAGAAGTGTTTGTGGGTGTGGAAACTGTCTGGACGTGGGGAACAGCATGCACCACGCAGGAGGGCAGGGGGTGCCCGCCAGCACTTGGCGGGGCCGGTAGGGCTGGGCACTCAGCCAGAACTGTGGGCAGGTGGGAGACGCACGCTGGACGGGGACGAGGGCTCTGTGGTCCGTATTTGCATTTGTGACTTTAGTCAGAGATGATCCGGGGCCATGGCAGGTTTTAAGTACAAAAGAGATCTGTTCAGACTTTGATCTTACAAGGATAATTGTGGTTTAGGAAGAATCGAGGAAATCCCTGGCATCAGGGAGTGGGGTTGCAAAGTTACTGCAATAATCCAGAATAGAAGGGACTCGGTTCACCAGGATGGCACGACTAAGGTCCACGGCTGTGCTTATCATGACCTTTGAAGCATTTCTAGACCTGGGAACACGGGGTACGAACGGCTCAGGCCCCCAGGGCTGCTTTATCTGTGGGCCTCAGTCTCTCCGTGAAACGAGGGAATTAGAATTGATACCTTCTAAGATTCCTTTCTCTTCAAAATTCTACATTTTGTGCTGTATAAGCAAACACTAGGCAGAAACCCCATGCTGTCTCCAGAAAGAAGAGTGGTGTGGACCTGTCTTCTGGGCTCCCCTCAGAAAACACAGAAATACCGTTTCAATACCATTCATGTCAATTCCTCTGCATTCGAACATTCTAAGTACAACCCGTGTCCGGACCTGACCGAGCATCGCGGCGACTCCTCATGCAGAAAGCCCCACCCAGTTTAATCTCTCGCCGCCCCGTCTCTGCCCACCGTTGGGGTCACAGGCGCCCCTCAGATGCAGCTCTCCCTCAAGACCCCAATTACCCTAGCCGATGCCGGGTGCCCAGAGGAAGTCGGTGGCCAGCAGTTAGCATCAATATTTGCCCAGGACGCCCATTGGCAGTGCTGACGCGCATGCACTGTTCCGGAGGCCGATGACCAAGGATGGATCTTGAACGGCGGAGAAGGGAGACATTCACTTTCCTCCGACCTGCATTTACTTACGAGCTCTGGTCTCGGAGGATGAACACGCGGAGTTCTGAGTTCTTAGATTAAATGTTGTCTTTTTAAATCAAAAGTAAGCAAATCCTATGTAATATGCCTGACATATATTTATTACGACATTCTTTAGAAGCAATTTCCATTCTGATATGCCATTGCCGGGATCATTATTAAAGAGTTAAGAAGAATGGGGAATAGGTGATAGGGATCAGATTTTTCAGAGATGTAACTAAAATGAATGGTGCATTATAAGGACATTAAAAAAGCAATAGGGTCTAAACTATTAAGCAGATAGATGTCGATTGATAGATGCTGCATTGCGTGCTTTCTGACACACCATTCTCAAAATTATAAAGCTGGAATCTTGCAGCTGTGGTTTTAAAACATCTGTTTGGAAGGTTATTTTAATATTCTGCAGGGGAATGAATCAGTTTGGAAGTAATGCACTGTTTTATTATTATTATTTATCCGTACTTTTCTGATTTGAAAAAAAAAAAGCTACAAGAAAATCAGAGGATAGTATCCTAAACAACCACGAGCCTTCTGCCTTAGAGGAGCAAACACAAGCATTTGCATCAGACTTTTAATTTATTTGTGCAAGTCAATCAATCCAGATGGAGGGAGGTGGTCTGGTCCATCCTCAGAACCAGTGCTGGCCGCTCCCTCGCTGTCCTTCCACTCCCCTGGCGTGTGCACTGCTTCTGTGCTCACATGCTGTTCATTGTAATACACTCACACCCGGTGATGGAGAGCACCTCTCTGACAAAGCCTGGGGAACGTAGGAGAACACCCGCCTGGATTTAGCCATCCCCGCACTGCGAGCACGAAGGACTGGACTAGCTTCGTGGGCCAGCGTGACGAGCGCCCACACACCAGTCGGTGTGACACGGTTCCACAGTCGGGAGCCAGAAGTCAACATCTGGATGCCCTCAGGGCCACACTCCCTCCACGGGCTCCAGGGATGGGCCCTTCCTGCCTCTTCCAGCATCCGGGGGCCCCAGTCCCTGCCTCCACGGTCACACAGCCTCCTGACTGCCGGTCTGTCCCCCTCCTCTCTCTCTCTGCATCCCCCTGATTAGGACACACATGACTGCATCACCTGGACAGTCCAGAAGGAGGTAAGAACATCTCGAACATAATGCCATCTTTTGCCATATAAGGTAACATCGCCCTCTTTCCCCATAAACCAACGTTCACAGGTCCAGGGATGAGGAAGTGAATATATCTGCGTGGGGACATTTGATGAGTGTCCCCCAGGATGTCACTTTCCTGGGGTGGGACAGCAGTGCTGCAGAGAAGGCCAGCGGCAGGACGCACGGGAGTACACGCTTTCCCGGGGGACGTCCCTGGAGTTGGTGTTGCTGAGTCAAAGGCCTGCGCCCAGGGGTGCCCGTCCACTCCGGTCCCCCACATCCCCACCCGTGTGGGGCGTCAGACTTGAAAGTGTTTACCCCCATCGGGGCGCCAGTACGGATTCATGCGAAGAGGGTGTTTCCTTACTTGTAGGAAGACGTGGTGCTTACCTGCTTGGGGCTCGGTTCTCCGAATTCTTCTTGGAGCTTTTATCAAGTTCTTCATGTGTTTTGGGTATTAATCCTTTTTTTCAGTTACAGATGAGGCAAATGACTTCTCTCAGGATATCATAACGATGTTTTTTGGTCATAAAGAAGTTCTGAAATTTAAGGAAGTCAATTTCATCCATCTTTTGCTTTTGCATCTCCAAGAATCCTTCCATACCACCTAATTCGGTCTTCTGGTTCTGTTTCCCCCGTGTTGCGTGTGCTGTGGGCAAACAGGGCATCTTGTTTTATTTCTCCACAGGGGAGGCCTTCGTGAAAGGCTCCACCTTTCCTCACTGATTTATGATGTTTCCTCTGTTGTTCGCCAGACTTTTTACCCGGTTGTTTTGACCTCTGTGTTTTGTTCGTTCCTCTGACGTCTTCCCTTCTGGGTACCAACATCACAATGGTTGCATTTCTGCACAATTAAAATACGTTTCGATAGCGGGTTGGGGAAACCTTCACTCTTTCCTTTTCTAATTTATTGATTCTTATATTTCTCCTTTTATATTTGAATTTTAGAACCAGTTTTTTGAATTTCTTCTTAAAGGGATGTGGGTTTTTGTTTTGTTTTGTGTTCAGTTGCATGAAGCTAAACGCCAGACTCGGAAAACTCGGCCTGTCAGTCCCTCCCTGTCACGGGGCCTCTTTCTCACTCCTCATTATATGTTTTAGTTCTGAGAAATGCTGTATGATATTCTCCACAGGGTCCCTTGTACGTTCTGTTACTTTATTCTGATGCATTCGACTTTCAGATCTTACTGTATGTCTCTATCACATTTTCTGGAACCCTCTGCTACGGATCTGTAGGAAGGCTATTGATTTTGAATGCTTGTGTTGTGCCCATAGAACTCGCTGAGATCTGTAATAAGCTCCACTACTTCTCTCTGTATGTTATGGGCTTTTCCTTGCTGACAATTACGTCACGTAAATTTTTTATCTTTTTTCTAACACGAGCTGCCCAGCACCAGCCCCGGGCCCGTTGTGTAAGCTATGTATTGCCGTGTAACAAATAACCACATACTCAGAGGCTTAAAACAGTGCCATCACCTCACCGTCTCCGAGCCTGGAGTCTGGGCACCGCTGGGCCAGGCCCTCCACGCAGGGCTGGACAGGCTGCCGTCCAGGCGTCAGGCAGGTGCATTGGTCCAGAGCTCCTTCTCTTCCTACCACATGGTTGTTGGAGGGACTCAGAGCCTTGTGATTGCGGGACTCTCTGCAGGTTCAGTTCTGTGACTGTAGGACTTTCTTTCAGGCTGTTAGCTGAGACTGCCCTCAGCTACTAGGGGTTCCCCACACATGGTCCCTCCAGTCCCTCAAACACACCCGAGGTTCTCCCTTTCCCTTCTTCTAATCAGAGTCTCACCTGATATAACACAGCTGTGGGAATGACTTCCCACCCCCTTTGCTCTCCTCCACGGGCGAGGGGTCGCCCATGTTCAAGGGGAGGGGAGTGGCTGAAGGTGTGACTCATTGGTGGTCGTCTCAGCATTGTGCTGGCCACAGACCTCCATCCTCCCCCCAATTATTACAGCCCTCCATGCAAAGTACACGCATCTCACTGTGGGGTCCCCAAAAGTCTTATACCATGACACCCACCAGCAGATGTTGGACTGTGGACCCACAGAGGTGATGGCTTCCCATACACCTCTTCATGGTTCTCCTTTGTGGTCAGATGCCGCTGGGCCACCTTGGTGGCTGGACATGCTTACGCAACATGACCAACAGTCAGGATGACAAACGGACATGGGATGGAGGAGATGGTGGACAAGGCGGGATCCTGCATTCGTCCATGACCCTGTCTGCAACACTGAGGCCATGAGTGCTGCCCCACCTCTGCCTTCCAAACCACGTGCCTACAGCCTTTCAACATATGCAAATCAAGGAAGCCATTACCAGGTGCACATCAACTCCATGGACGGTCATCACCTTGTGAACACCCATCCCATGGAAGCGTACTCAGTGGGATGTTGAACAGGGAGCCCTAGTTCGGGGTGGTGAGCAGATCTCACGTAACACATTTACTCCGGCTTCCCAGTCTCCCTGTCACTGAACGCCTTTCTCCACAGGATATTAAAGACATTCTAGAATCTCAGTCCAGTTCCCTGCAGAGGACCTTTGGGTCACAGTTTCAGTTACCCAGCTGCATAGATAGCTGGAGCCACTCCGGGGGCTTGGGTCAGTACCATGAACTCAGAGTTCCTGCTCACTGCACCCACGCCGACTAATGCACTCAGCCCTCAAAGTACACTTCTACCTATAGGCCACATCCTAACATCAGTGCACAACCGGATTCTGTAGTTTCTGTCAATATGGATTGGCAAAATCTTGCAATTCTTTTGGTGTGCATGGGGGTGTCCCAAGCGGTCACACTTTGTCCTCACTCCCTGTACACTCAGCTCACCTTCCCTATCCCTGTCCCTGCTGCCTGCCACGGCCCCGGGGCTGCCCGGGCTTGAGTTACTGATGTAGAAACAATGAGAGAAGGTGGGCATGGGCCTCCAGGAGGGTCAGCATTCCCTACAGGTCAATGTCTGAGATGTCACTGCATGTTCTCCAGGCAAGGGGAGAATAACCCCTGAGACAGGGGAGGAAGGGCCATTTCTAGTGTCCAAGGGGTTTTGGCAGAATTGGGGGGATTGAGATCTACAGCCACATTGAATCCTGGCCAAATGTCTCTGTTCCAAGTTCCAGAGTTCAGGTCCTGCTGCCTGACCAATGTCCTTAATTAACTGTGACACCCTTACAAAGTGGTGAATCAATTGCACTTTTTTTTTTTTTCACTTGCGGGATTAGATTCTAGGCTTGGTTTGCAAAGTTTTGACTTAATACTTACATACATTTGTCAAAGAAGCTTTCTGGCTCACCTGGTCCTTAAACTGAACATTTAAAGCGACAGCCTTACATGTGCTCCTCCCAGTTGTCTGGCAGGTTTGGGGACATCCAAACTACCCTATGATTCCCATGCTCATAATCCCACCCGATGTTCCAACAGGGCTCTGCGTGTCCAGAAGTGTCTAAGGGCGGCCGTGGGTCACCGTCGGTCAGCAGGGTACAGTCAGGAAGACAAGTGGGACACAGTGGAGAAGAATGTGGAGTTGGGTGTTATTTAAATTGTCATTTAAAAATGGTCAGCTATGCAAGTATCGCTGCTGGACAGCAAATGACTTTTCCTGGTAAGCCTGAGACAACCGGTTACAACACTAGACTGTAAACCAGTTTGCCACTAGGCTCCTACAGACTAGTTCACTCCCAGACCCGTCCTGTCCTCCTGCCGTCCCAGACCCTTCCTGTCCTGCCGTCCCAGACCCATCCTGTCCTCCTGCTGTTCCAGAACCATCCTGTCCTCCTGCTGTCCCAGACCTGTCTTGTCCTCCTGCAGTCCCTGACCCATCCTGTCCACCTGCCGTCTCAGAACCGTCCTATCCTCCTACAGTCCCTGACCCATCCTGTCCTCCTGTGGCCCCTGATGCATCCTGTCCTCCTGCCGTCCCAGAACCATCCATCCTCCTGGGGCCCCTGATCCATCCTGTCCTCCCGCCATCCCAGAACCGTCCTGTCCTCCTGCCGTCCCAGACTCGTCCTGTCCTCTTGCGGTCCCTAACCCGTCCTGTCCTCCTGCTGTCCCAGAGCTGTCCTGTCCTCCTGCCGTCCCTGACCCATCCTGTCCTCCTGGGGCCCCTGATCCATCCTGTCCTCCTGCTGTCCCAGACCCGTCCTGTCCTCCTGCCATCCCAGACCCATCCTGTCCTCCTGGGGCCCCGATCCATCCTGTCCTCCTGCCGTCCCAGACCCGTCCTGTCCTCCTGCAGTCCCAGACCCATCCTGTCCTCCTGGGGCCCCTGATCCATCCTGTCCTCCTGCCGTCCCAGACCCGTTCTGTCCTCCTGCCATCCCAGACCCATCCTGTCCTCCCGCCATCCCAGAACCATCCTGTCCTCCTGCGGTCCCTGACCCATCCTGTCCTCCTGGGGCCCCTGATTCATCCTGTCCTCCTGCCGTCCCAGACCCATCCTGTCCTCCTGGGGCCCCTGATCCATCCTGTCCTCCTGCCATCCCAGACCTGTCCTGTCCTCCTGCCATCCCAGACCCGTTCTGTCCTCCTGCCATCCCAGACCTGTCCTGTCCTCCTGCCATCCCAGACCCATCCTGTCCTCCTGCCGTCCCAGACCCGTTCTGTCCTGCTGCCGTCCCCTCCATTTTACTTTGAGCCTCTGATAACCACAGCCACAACATGTTCTGAAGTCAACAAAAAGCTCAAATATATCTCACCTCCCTCAGGAAAGGAGGTATATAGCTACCCTTCCAATAGACTGTATAGGTCATCAAAGGGATGTTTTTCAAGGAAACAACGCATGATACACTGAGTCTTATCGAGCTTCTCTGATTAATCTTCACTCCTATCCGGGGTGAGACAGCAAGCAAGCTCAGAGAGCTAATATTGTTATCCTTTGTAACTATCCAAATAACGCCTGGTACAGTGGGGCTGTGGTCTCAAGCGGAAAGGAGTGAGGCAGCCCCGGAGCTCTGTGAGACCCTCTCACGGTGACTCTCAGATCTTAAAGTCATGCTTTTTTATGAAACAGACCCCAACTCAAAGCCTGCAGTGGTGGTGAGTGATAAAAACTGGGCATGTGTATTTGCAAATGGTAGGCACTGTGGAAACACCTTGATGAGCCCCCTGTGCTCTCCCTGCATAGACACTGAGCAGAGCACGCCTTGGGTTTGAGCTTGGTCAATAAAGTTATCATGCAATTACCATCCACTGGTCTTTCATTATTAATCATCACCTCTGGGGCTGACTGTGGACTGAGCGCTGTATTTCATCCGAAAGTGGGACCCAGATTTGACAGATAGGAGGGAAGTATGAGAAAATAATCAGTGCCACCATGAATAATTGAGCTTTAATAATTTTTGCTGCATTTAGAAATCATTTCCCACACTTGTTACATGACCGAAGTGCCTGAAGCCAAGAAGTTGATCAGACTCATCTCCTATGTGGTGAAACTCCGCAGTCTGAGTGAGAGCGAGGGAGAGAGTTTCTGGAAGGCAGCGCATGGAAGAGAATCCTGGTCAGAAATGTCTGCGTGACCCCTGCCCATCCTCAGTGGGGCAGGATGCACAGCACCGCTTGGTGAGGAAGCTCTTCGGGCACTAAGATTGAGGACAGGCTGTTTCTGTCAAAGCTACTTTGTCATTACTTATTTTAATTAAAAAGATAACATTTTAATTACAAAGATAGTATTTGTTCATTGTAAACAAGTTTTTTAAAAGTTAAAAAGTATCTATGAAGTAGGATAAATACCCCTCTTCTTTCCCATGGTGGCCACTCTGGAGAAACAGAATGGACCACCACCCAAAATTTGGTGTGGATGTCCATAGTGATTTCGCTGCACAACCAGAGGGTGTGAGGTATTACTTACATGGTGAGGTCTTTTGGGGAGAACAGAGTAGAATCCCCAGCTGATCTGGAATGGCTTGAGACGGCAGAGAAAGAGACTGGGGTTTGTACTGTGGTTGGGGGAGGCTGGAGTGAATGTTTCCATGTGTGGGCAGGGGCTTGTGTGGTTTCAATATCCCACTGGTGCCAAAGGAGGGGGCACCCAGGCTTCTGGATCCACTTACCCAAATGTGGGGCAGAAGGGAAAAAGAGAGAGGTGAGGCTTACAAGCTGTCAGCAGCCAAACATCAAACAATAGAGTCACAGTATTGTCTCTTAGCCTTCATACAGCAAGGGGGCTATCCTTTACAATGTCCTTAGTATACATCCAGACATTTCTACGTATTGATTAGAATATTCTTACACACAAACTATATCTCCATCTTTCACCTGTTCATCCATCCATCTACCTATTCACCCATCTATCCATCATCCATCCATCCACCCACTCACCCACTGATCCATCCATCTAACCACCCATC